>NC_092703.1:26748583-27091083 GCF_964275005.1 Diadema setosum | reverse complement strand
GCTCTTAGTCCGGCAGCCAAACCCTGATTTTGGGGCTTAGGTTGCATTGGAATATTATAGTTTTTTTTTTAAAGTGATATTGAATGTTTAGACCTTCTATTTTATCAATCCACATGCTGGAGCTCTGTCAGCATTGAGCAATTTGAGATATACATGGAAATCCAAGATGCCCTACTTATTTTTAGAGTAAATCCACATTTTTATCAGAGTGTCTGAAAGCACAGACTATCACAATCAGTATCAGGGGAATCCCCCAAATGCTGGGATCTGATTGGTCAGAAGTGAAGGAAGTTACTTGCAACCAAAGGTTTCTATTCAATTCTAGTAAGTAATTTTCCTTTATTACTACATGTATTATCATTATTGATTAAAAAAAAAGAAAAAGTGTTGTTTATGGTAAATGACAGTTCATTAAAGTACCTAAAAAAAAAGCATCTTATTCATGAATATGTGTAGATTATTAGATACTCCAGAACCTTGCTGTCTTTCCAAACCAGTTCTTCAGTCCCACTTATACAAAATTGTGGTAGATCTATGCATAACAAAAATGATACTGAGAAGTGATTGGGAAATAACTGCTAAGATAATAGTATCATAGGTCCAAACTACTTTAGGGTGATAGCATAACATTTCCCTATCATATTTCAATAAAGCATTATGTCCACATGAATATAGAATCCTTTCATAAAATATAATCATTCTAGTCCAAGTCATATTAAGTGATAGTCTACATAACTAGACCTTAGTTTTCCAATTTAAGTGTATACATCCCAATGCACTTTAGAATACCGTAAAAATTGTGGTGTTGTTAATCATAGGAGCTGTCTTGCAAAGTGACTTTAAGTAATTTTTAAAATGTCTTTTTTAGTTTTGTAAAAGACCTATGCAAACAATGGAATTTGTTCTAAATTCAGATAATAAATAGTACTCAAATGAAGTTACCGTTATGCAGAACCATGATGTACAATTGCATAGATACATTTTTTGGTTTTCTGCCTTGGTGCACCTTAATATAGAGAGCTCTTTATGGATCTATATCTATGTACACACCCATGATACAGGCAAATGACCTGCACATGTTTACAGCGGGTATGTGTGGTACAGCACTTAATCTGTCAACCTATACAGTGTGAACCACATTTGTCTCAGTTAGATGTGGACATCCCTTGTTTGGCCCTACACAAAACCTACTAAACCTAAGGTAAGTCCATAAACTTCTGTGAACACACACACATGCATAAAATGTATGTATATATATGAAGAGCCTGATCGCAAAATCCACATTTTGCGTTTTTATTATTTCAAACAAGAGGGGAGAGATAGTCCTACAGTGATGTGACACCGGATTTTTGGCAAGTTACATATTTCCAAAGATTTTAATGAGCATTTTTTTTTTTTTTTTTTTTTTTATACAAAACGGCTTAAACCCACTTGACCAATTAATCAGTGTCGCAATTTTTTTCCAAGATGGCTCCACCAAAGAACATGTAATTATAAAATCAAGCTACGGATTTAAATTGTTTTTGCAAAAGATGCAGTTTTTGTCCTTTTTTAAAGGTATTTATGTGGCTGAATTTGAAATGGATATGTCAACTGCTTACCATTCGGCTTAGAAAAATAGTGGACAAAACCATTATCTAAAGCTTTACAGAAATATTCATTACAAAAAAGAAACATAGGCCCTATCTATTTGATTGGATTTGACCCATTTTGCGAGCTATGGAATTAACACGTTTTTGTGCTTTTTGAAAGGAATGTTCATGTAGCTGGATTTAAAATAAATATTCCAACAAGTTACCATTTGGCTCATACATAAATAATAGACATTGCCAAATCAAACTCTCACACTATTTCATTTATTTCTTTGTGTCACAGATTTGGATTTCCCCAATATAAAAATGGAGGAAGGGTGCTTCTTTGAATGGAGGTTTAACTGTGGTGGTAGAAAAGAAGAATTATCAAACATCACAGAAAAACATATAAAGACGACAATAAAGTGTAGCAAAGAGTACAATGATGGTATTCATGAGAAACATGAGATTGGTAGTCACATACAAGCTCATAGAACTTGCACTGACAGCTATTGTCATCCCTCAAATGTGAAGAGAGCTACAAACCGCAAAGTAATGATCAAGCAAGTACTTCACAGAATCCACAAAAAAGAGAGAAGCGTTCTGACATTCCACATTTCAATTTTTTTCAACATTGCCTGTACTGTGGTGAAGTATGTGTGACTGAGAAAAATAAGAAGAACCCCTCAAGGTGGCGGCCTGCCTTTGTTTGCAGACAAGTAGAAAGAGCAGACAACAGAACTTTAAAATAAGAGATTCTAGACATATGTGATGAAAGAGATGACAAGTGGGCTTCAGAAGTCAGACTCAGGATAGCAGGAGCCCTGAGTGACCTGCATGCTGCAGATGCACGCTATCATGTAGATTGTCGTTTGAAGTTCAGATTGACCCGTTACACTCCTTACGCAGATGGTACAAAAACGGAAACTGAATCGAAAGATGAAGCTTTTGAAGCAGTTGTGGAGAGAATGGAAAATGACCAGACTAAAATGTGGAATTCTGTAGACCTCTATGCGATGTACACAGAGAATGGAGGACAGGCCGTGTCTTGTAGAGTTCTTGTCACAAAACTATCAGAACACTTTAAGGACAGTCTTATTACCCTATCATCACCTGGCGTAGCAACAATTCTAGCATTCAAAAGCAGGGCAAAGGACATCCTCCAAATCGTCCCAGACTTAGAAGACAGTGACATTGCGATTTCATGGGTGAAGGACAAGATATGTGAAGAAACCCAGAGAATACTAGTCGACAGAAGCAAGTACCATATCGGCATGAATCTTGAAGAAATAAAGAAGAAGTCAAGTGACACAGTCCTCCGTCTTTTATCACAGTTATCTCCAAGGCTGGACAACACACTACCAGCTTTTCTCATTGCAAATATGATCACATCTGTACTGACAGACTCTCCAACAGAGTTACAGATTACCTTAGCCGTCCTTTTGAGAGATTCCAAGGAGTTGGTAAGGACTATGAATGACTTCGGTGTGACATGCACATATGATGAATTATTACGCTTCAAGAGATCAGTAGCCGTAGAAACAGCCAAGATGAGTGAATTGACTGCCATATTAAATGCTGAAGGTGGTCTTGTGCAGTTCGTCGCTGACAACTTTGATGCAGATATTTCATCTCAGAATGGGAAATTGTCAACTCATTCATTAGCTGTCCTTATGACACAACCTGAGGGCAACTCTGACCAACCTGACCAACACGAAGTCTCACGTCTGAAGAAAACTGAAATGTCCAGAAAAATTGACTACAAAATTGACACAGTGAGGTACAACGGTCCAAAGAAGCCAGAGATGCCAACGATTAAGTACCAAGTTCCACCGTTGAAAGTCATTGCACAGATGGCGGTGTCAACACAACAAGCCAGTGAAAAGGACTTCAGTTTCCTGAAAGAGGTAATTCAGCATGACGACACTCCAGAGTTCAATGGTTACAATACAGGTCTATGCCGTGATGAAGGGAAACCCCTACAACCTAGAACAAAGACAGTATACTTGATACCATTGATTGACATGCCCCCTGCTCACCCTGACACAATAATGACAGCCATGAGTAAAGCACAAGAGATGACAGAAAAAAACGGTCAGAAATACACACTGTTCACAGTTGACCAACAGCTATACAAGGTTGTGGTAGATGTAAAATGGTCATACCCAGAATTGTATCAGAACCTCATTCCTAGGCTGGGTGGTATGCACTTGTTGATGAGTTTTGTTGGTTCTGTTGGAACACTTATGGCTGACACTGGTCTTGCAGAGATATTGGCATCCACGTTTGGAGGTGTTGGCAAGATGATGACAGGAAAGAAATTCCCTATGAATATGAGAGCCATGCGGATGGTAGCCGAAGAGCTCCTTCGAGATACTCTTTCAACTGTGCATGTGCAGTCCCAAGGAGAGCTTATGTCTGAACTGGAGAACCTTGCACTTCAGAGTCGCACAACAAAGATGTGGGTTCATAATCTCATCAAGCCTGTGCTCATCACGATGATGTATGTGAGGGCAGAAAGAGAAGCTGATTGGGCCCTTCATCTCCAGACAGTGAAGCTCATGATCCCCTACTTCTTTGCATCCGCACACATTAATTATGCTCGATATTTTATGCTCTATCTAAGAAGCATGGAGGCTCTTCCGGAAGATGTCCTTCGGAATTTCTTGCAAGGTGAGCATGTCATGCGCCATATCCGAGGGATCTGGAACGGCATCTGGAGCGATATGTTCATAGAGAGTACCTTCATGAGGTATGGGCATGGCAAGTGTGGCATCATCGGAATCACACTCAAACCCGAGACCTTGAAGACGTGGGCCCTGAGTTTGCATGTTTGCGGAGAGTTGCTTCAAGAACTGTTTGACATTCGGGAAAATGCATCTTGTTCCAGTGTAACAAAACACAAAGAAGAGTATGCATCTCGTATCTCCGCAGACAACTTCGACAGAAAGGGTATCAGAAGTAAATTAGATACCTGCATCCACCCCTTGAAGGCAACGGATCATCCAAAAGCCATCGTCAATGTTGTGAATGGCCGTATTGCTCCAGAGTCAGTGAATGTAGATGATGCACATGCAATAGGAATGAAGCAGATGAACGAATTTGAACAAAATCTGCCAGAAGGTTTCTATGCTCCAATTTCAAAGAAGGTGGTATTGATGAGCATGGGGAAGAAGGCCATCAACTTTGGTGAGTCAAAAGTGTATGACACCAAATTGATCTACTCACGAGTGACTGGACTACAAGCAAGTTCAAGGGATCTAAATTTCCGTGATGTGATGTCTTGTGAACTCTCACCAGTGCCTACAGCGTTGTTTGATGACTGTGGTGACATGCGAATTGCTAAATCCAAGGCCACCTTGAAGAATCAGACAAAGGTTGAAGTTTCGACAAGCCAGACAGGAAGACAAGGTGAAATACGCACAGTGATTGATGACTGTGCCCTCCTGTGGAACCCCAGCTGGCCATCATCATCACCATCAAGACAAGCAACTGTGATGGATTACGTTAACAAATTCAAGAGCAAGGTAGCCAACTACCTGAAATCTGGAGATACATATCTAGTCTTCGATCGCTACTATGATTACAGCATGAAGTGTGCAACCAGGTCATCCAGGGGAAATGATGGATCGCGGGTATATCAACTCGACCCGTCTTCACCTCTTCCTCCCCAGAAACTAACCCTCACAGTTAGCGAGAACAAAAGACAACTAATTCCCATCATATCCACAGAACTTCAATCTGACGGCCATTTCATGAAAGAGAACAGACACAAGCTTATCATAACTGACAAAGAAGCAACCCCTGTTGAAGTTCATCCAGATGGGTCACAAACACAGAGGCAGGATTTGTCCACTAAACATGAGGAAGCCGACACCATCATTGTCACGCAAGCCATCAAACTGGCATCCGATGAAGGAAGTTTCACTCAAGTGATCGCCGACGATACAGATGTGTATATCCTTCTGCTCCATCATTATCATGAGCAAGGTCTTACATCACCTTTAGTGATGGAGTCCCCAATCAAAGACAGGAGAGTCATTGACATACCTGCAACAATCAACAAGCACAAAGATATCGTCCATCTGATGCTGCCTGGTCACGCACTGACCGGCTGTGACACAGTTGGGGCATGTTTCGGCATCGGTAAAGGAACTCTGCTGAAAGTCCTTAGAAACAATCCTGGGATACGGTTGGAGTCAGTAGGAGACATTGAGGCTGACGTGGCTGATGTTATGCATGAAGCGACTGCACTTATTGGAGCTTGTTACGGGCAACCACGTGCTACATCAAGGACAGAGGCACGTTGGAGCACATGGCGATCAAAAGTAGGACGACCAGGGGCAACGAGCATGCCAAATCTGTCTTCCTTGCCACCGACAACAGAAGCCTTCCCTGAAAATGTGAAACGTGCCCACCTTCAGACATGGATTTGGAGAAAGGCCCTGGATCTCAATCCTACAGTACCAGACCCAACAAAGTATGGATATATGAAGGAAGAGAAAACAAAATCCCTCCTACCAGTGACACTTTCTCCAGAAATACAGCTGGCTCCTGAAAGCATCCTAAAACTTATTCGGTGTACATGTTCCGGTGAAATGCCTTGCAGAACATCTGGCTGTGGCTGCCATAAGGCAAATCTTGCCTGTACAATATTTTGTGCATGTAACGGCTCATTAACTTGTCACAATGACCAAAAGAGAGAGGCAAGAGATATTACCAGCCATCCAGAAGAAGCAGATGAAATAGATGCATAAACAGTAAGTATCTTCACGGAAAGACTGATATTCAGGAACATGATCCATACATCTAAACCAAATAAAGTAGTAAACAAATTTAAATATTTGGTTCTTGCCAGAACAGAAGATCTGTTTTATCACCTCTGCCTGTAGCAGTGTAACCAATGGTGACACTACAAGGGAACAAGCACATCATTCAGGTATGATTGTTGAATTGTTTCACACTACTCTTCTGCAAGGACAGGTCCTCCAACAGCAGGGTGATGTAAAAAAAAAATCTTCAACAGCCATTAAGGTTCCAGTTTGATCATTATATTGTATCACCCAAAAGAGATCACTTTCAAAACAATCAAGAAGTATTTTAAAAAATCATATCAAAAAAGATACCTTGAAATTATGTGTATACCAATAATGTATACAGAAAAGCAACATGACTATTTTGAAATACTTCTGATAATACTACAGTTAAATCCTGTTATAACGAAATGCTTGGGATCACATAAAATACTTCGTTATAAGCGAATTACGTTGTATGCGAATCGCTTTGCTATAGGTTTGTATTTACAGAGAATCGGGACTTCAGCTAGCATTGCTTTGTTGTAAGCGGTCATTCGTTATAAGCGACTTCGTTATAATAGGATTAACCTGTATTATTTCTATCAATGAATCTAAGCTTTAGGCCTTAATCTTCATATTTTTTTTTTTACATTATGCACCTCACTTGTCCAAAAAAAAAAAAAAAAGAAGAGAAAATCTTAAATGATAAGTCAGGTCTTTCCGCGATTCTACATAGTCTACACTACAGCATGTTTATATGGCGGCCATCTTGAAAAATGGCTGCCATTTTATTTTAAGACATCAAAACATAGTAATATCCTGAAACTAACCTCAGATTTGAATTCTCCATCCCTAAAAACCTTCAATGCCCATTTTTGATGTGCTAGGGGGGTTAAAAGTAAGTAAATAGCATTTTCAAGATGGCCGCCGACGGCCATCTTGGATTTCCGCGTATATCTCAAATTGCTCAATGCTGACAGTGCTCCAGCATGTGGATTCTTAAAATAGAAGGTCTTAACAGTCAATATCAATAAAAAAAAAAAAAACTATAACATTCCAATGCAATCTTACCCCCATGGCTGCCGGACTATCTAATTTGTACTGCATTTCACAATTGTCACACTAACACTCCCACAAACATGCAACATGCGAAGAGAAAGACATCTCTCTATAAAAAGCAAGATGATACACTCTACGCTGCATTTACACTATGTTCACAGCAGCCCCGTTACAGGCCAATATGGACAAAATGCTTAGCTGGACGGACGTGAAATGTGAAGGTAAGACGGGATAGGCAAACGTGACAGGCCTTGGATGCCGAGTCAGATTTTTAAACCGACAAAAAAACAAACAAACTAGAGATTGTAATTTGTCATCACTAAAAAATTAAGGTGATCCGATTTTTTTTTAATCAATGATTCAAGTCCTGATCGCAATAGGCATGACCATGCAGGTTTCATGTGTATTCAGAGACATTGGCCGTGTGATGTTTGGATTCTCATTTAGAAAAGGGAGTCATATCTGCCATCTTTGGCACCAAATCTGTATACACTATAACGAAGATACAGCAACAAGTACATATGACCTTTGACACCACTTTGCACAACCTAGATGGCATCTGAGCAAAAAGTGGTAATTTTGTGAAATGATTCTTGTAACATTATCTTTGCGTGTGCAAAATATGGGAAAGATAAGACATGTATTCACCAAGATACAGGATGAAACATTTGTGACCTTTGACCATAATTTACATACCCAATATGTTGTCCGATCAAGTAGTTGTTATTTTATGAAATAATGTACGTGACATGAACTAAACATGTGCAAAATATGGGGGTGATAGGGGCTGTTTTTCTTGAGTTATTGCAAAGAAAGTTGCAGAAACATAGAAATATCTCAATACATCGAAGATAAGCTTTAATTTCAGTCAAGTATTTTAACATGATCCCGACATCATATGAAAAGACAAAGGGTACGTAACGACAGCACAAAGTCTCAGTTACAACATATTAAAATCTGAGAAATATTCACCGAAGGGTAAGTGAGCTAGTGCTCGATAAAGACAATCATGTCAATTTTCACATCTAGAAAAATTCCCTCCCATAGAGATAACACGTCATAACGAAGAAACAGAAAGAAGTACATATGACCTTTTGACCCCACTTTGCACAGACAAGATGGCATCTGAGGAAAGAGTGGTTATTTTGTGAAATGATTCTTGTAACCTGACCTTTGCGTGTGCAAAATATGGGAGAGACAGGACATGTATTCACTTAGATACAGGATGAACCATTTATGACCTTTGACCCTAATTTACATACCGCAGATTGTGTCCGGTCAAGTAATTGTTATTTTATGAAATGATGTACGTAGCGTGAACTAAACATGTGCGAAATATTGGGTAGATAGGGCTTGTTCTTCTTGAGTTATTGCAAAGAAAGTTGCAAAAGGAAATTAATATGAAAATACATCGAAGATAAGCTTTAATTTCAACCAAGTTTTTGGACGTCATCCCGACACAGTATGAAAAAATGAAGGGCACATTTACGATAGCCCAAAGTCTCAGCTACAACAAATCAAAATCTGGGAGAAATTCATTGAAGTATAAGTGAGCTAGTGCTCGATAAATATAGTCATGTCAATTTTCATTTCCAGAAAAACTGCACTCCCATAGAGATAACACGTAAACTGGTCAAATTTTACAAGGATACTTTCAATCCATTTTTACGAGGTGATGACGTCATCCAATCAAAATTTTGTGATTATAAATATAAAAGTACATTTAATAAGCTACAACATACTGAAAACTGGGTGAAAATTGGCGAAGGATAAGTGAGATACGCTCGAGTGAACTTGAAATTTGATGACGTCATTTTGAAAATTTACTTTTACTTTATTAAGAAATTTGCTATCTTTTAATCATTTTTTAAGTATCGCCAACCCATGAAATCATATGTACAACTCATCAGCTTTCAAAATATGTAAAGAAAATGGGGGGTCACCGTCCATCCTGACGAGTAAAATCCGATTTAAAATTGGCGGTTTTTTGGCATTGTTGCACTGTATATCGCCATTGACGCGCGCGTGGAATTTCAACTTTGACGGGCCCATATGACGTCATATTGAGTTGCATTGACTTAAAACTTGGTAGAAAAATTCCTTGACATTTCAGGCATCTGATAAATGTGAAAAAACGGGAAATTTTTATTGCATATGAGCTGTGCGTGCGTATATGTGCGCGCGCGTACGCGTCCGTCCGATTTTTTCAATTTTTCAAAAAATGCTCCAAATGGTCTGAAACGTGTGCAAAAAGATTTTTAGCTCAATTGGAGCATACAAATATTTCAACGCGCGCGTACGTGCACGTTTTAATAATAAATATGAATTTTGATAATATGAGTAGAATGCGCTTGACTTGAAATATATGTGACGTAAATTTCATTGAAAATTTCCATTCCATTAACGAGATATGAATGAAAATGTGTTTTCATATAATGACGTCATCGTGATGTCATGGTCGACTGATCACAATGATACATTAGATCTGTCATCTTTGTGACATGATACATACACGGTATGATTTTGAAATGGATAGGCAGAGGACTTTCTGAGCTAACCTCTGCACAAATTTTGAGGAGAAATAAAGAAACAAATAAAGAAGAAGAAGAAGATTAAAGAATCAGTACAGATACAGAAGGTGATCCGAGAGGATACTCGGATCACCTAAAAAAAAAAAAAAAAAGTCGCCATGGCAATCCTAGTGCTAATGAGCATTTACTTTCCTTGGTGCTGTTCGGGAACTATATTAATAAACAACTATCGCGATCAGTTTGAAATACCTGAATCGCGTGCACATTTTTCAGATAATGAACATGCAACATGACATTTAAAACATGCACACACATACACACACACCCACACAAGCAACCAACAACATCGAACATAAAATGTTCATTAGCTTTAATCAAGGTAAGTGCTACAACGTGTCTCGCCCACAAATGTACAACACATTTGTAAAACTCTAACTTATTGTTATAAAGTGGAATCCAGGCAAAGTGTAATTAGTACAAGAGCTTCGTAGAATTATTTGCAAAGACAAGGCAAGTGCCAAAATGTGTCTCACACATTTGCGTAGAAGAAATTCATTTTTTCCTAACTTCCGGAAGTTCATTTACCCCGCCTATGACCTTTGACCCTGTGGTGACATTCAACCCCCCCCCCTGGGACATTTAAAAGCCAAGTTTGGTGACGTCACAAACTGAAATATGGATCAAAAGTTATGAGCCATAGTTGAAATGTGCCTAAAAACTTAACATTGAGCCCTAAAAGTTTAACCCATCTGTGACCTTTGACCTTGTGATAAACTTTAACTCCTTAAGGGATATCTACCATCCAAGTTTGGTCACAAATGGACATATCCATCAGAAGTTATGAGCCATAATCAAAATGTGCTATAAAAACTTGACTTTGGGCCCTAGAGTTCATTAACCCCTGTCTGTGACCTTTGACCTTAGGTAACCATAATGCTTAGTAAAATGTTTAACTTTGTTTAACCATCCATCTCTCCAAGTTTAATTGTGATTGAAGTCCTCAGTAAAGAAGAGTTATTCATGTTTCTGTAGCCTTACAGACGGACAACAAACAACAGACGGACAGTCGACGGACGGACAGACAGAGAGACAGATGCCGCAGGCGATCCCTTGGTCTTCCCCCACCTCTGGTTGTTTGATAAACAGTACCCCATTTGCCATTTACACATGAAAACCTGATGTGTATACCTGTCAACATTTATTTATGTAACAAATGAAGAAGTTTTGGTGTGTACGTGTGTGCCACACACAAACACACTGCTATAGCTTCTGACCATCCGAGCATTGAGAATTTAGGGTTTCTGGGACGAACACTGAACTAGTGCTTTCTATAGCTCAGTCGGTAGAGCACCAGGCTAGCAATTCGGAGGTCTCGGGTTCGAATCCCGATGGAATCCCATTTTCTTTGCTCAATTTTCCACTAACATTTATTTATGTAAGAAAACCAACTTGCATGGGTACGATATATACATGTCATCCATAAAAGTAAATTTACAAAGCTATTAATGCTACCTTGAGATGCATATGAATGATGGCTGCTTAATTAATCGATTGAAGTTGCAAGCTGCTAACGAGCTTTCCACATGACGTCTACTTGAGAATAAATAAAGTACAGTACAGTACAGTACAGCAGAATTGTCATCTGTTCAAGCCACAATCACCGCCTCCCAAGCTTGAAAGCACTCTTTCTGCACTTTGCATTTACCGCGTCTCTGAGCTCTGTTGAGAACTTGCTTTCGGTTGTTTGTCCCGGAAACTGTAACTCAGCCTGAATGAGAAGTGCACAAAATGCAATGTTCTTCCTCAATGCCTCCTTTGTCTTCCATTCCTTCCCAGTGTATACTAAGCTGCCATGAAAGTTGCTACGGGCAAGTTCCTCAACGGAAATAACCTTGTCCAGCAGCTTTACAATTAGCTCCCTCGCCCCCGATGACAAGTCATACGCGTGATCATAAACATCCTTGTCAATGACAGTTGCGTTGTCTGCCCCTAACATCCCCTTTCCGTCTGGCAGCATGGCATGATAGTCCGGGAAAGTTTTCACTGGAAGCAGCTCCTTCTCCTTCCTGAGCTCATCAAGCTGAAGCTCAAGTTCATTGTTCCTCCGCACAAGATCCCCATTCTCTTCGTTGAGTCTCCGGTTGTCTTCCATCACTAGTGCGATCATTCGTAGCTCAGAGAGGGATGTGCTGTTCATTTGGGCATCTTCACGGGAGGAGGAGGATGTGTCTTCTTTGATTTCATTGATAGTTTTGGGGATAATGGGGCTGCATTGTCAGGAACATCTTTCGCGGCTTTGAAGGACAACAGGGCTGGGCTGTTGGGTACATATTCTACGGCTTTGGGGGATGATGAGGCGGCGTCTTCAAGGGAGAATGGGTATGTATTGTCGGCTGTGGAGATGACCAGGCTGTCGGGAACTCCAATAAAGGATGAATTGGCGTCTGTCGGATCTGCACAGAAAACCAATGAATCCTCGAAGTCATCAAGAGAGCTATTGTCAGAGTTGTTGACTGGAACTGTGGTAGGTTTGTTGATCAGGCCAGCCACTTAGTGGCCTGGGGCAGCGTCTGCATAGGGAAGCTCATGGCATGCGGCAGCATTTTGGCTACGAATGAAACAGTGATGCTGAACTGCAGTACGCTGTGGTCTCTGCAAAGCAAATAAACAAAACAACAAAATTTCAAGTTAGGAGCACATCGTATGAGTAAAGACAGTACAAATTTGTAGCACTTTATACAACATTATCATAAACAACTTAACAAGTACACTATACGATAATGTATCAAAAAAGCTGCTGAAAACTGCTTTCAAAATAGTGGGAGCCAATGGAGTAAAATGAAGTCAAAAGGGGCCTCAGCTTTTGATCCTAGCAGAATCTTCATCAGAGTCAAAATGGCAAACAGGCAGGGAAGGCAATCACATATATTAAAGGACTTCACACAACAAGAACGGGCTGGGACAGCTTAGGGAGACAGAACAAAGAAAACAAAAGGGGAGGGTGGGAGCTGTTGGGCAAAGAGCCCAACAGGTAAAGGAAGGGGGATTAGAGCAGGAGGGTGGACAGGCAAAAGGCAGAGGAGGGTCAGTGATGATCCCATGGACCATGGGGCCAAGCAGCCTTTGAAGGATAAGGATGAATAGGGAGGCAACATCAAACAAGATAAGGAGCAATGCCTTGTAGAGTCGTATCAGTGATGGAGTGATTGGGAAGATTGAAATAGTGGCCCACTGGAGTATCTAGCTTGGCTGTGTTGACAGTAGATCTGTGTCCATAAAAGCATCTTTTGAATGTTGTCTTGGTTTCCCCAACATATGGATCCCACAAACTCTGCAAGTGATAAGATACACAACATTAGTGGCGGTACAAGTGATGTTGCCCTTGGTGTGGTGAGAGAGGCCGGTAGAGTTGCTTGTGAAAGAGTCACTCCCATGGATGTGTATACTATAATGATGCACCTGCTGGCTTAACATCTGAATGTGCCATGCTGTAAGGGAGAATTGTCAGTGAGGGAGGGTACTTCAGCACGAACAATGAGATCCTTGAGGATGTGGGGGCTTCGGTGTGCCAAGATGAGAGTATTAGGAATGGCCTGTAAGAGACAATCAGAGGTGTGAAGGATATAGTGATTGTCATGAAGGATATTGTGGAGAGGGGGTAGATTGGGATGAGAGATGGTCACAAGGGATATTCTGTCAGTGCTGTCCTGCTTGTTGGTTTTTGGTTTGAGAACTTCAGATCTGAGGAGAGAACAAACTTTGTTGATAGCTTGTTGAACTCTCCTGGTACCGTAGAGCCCCTGGCTGCAAGATGTCTCTTCAGGTTCCTGGCATAGAAAGAAAACTCAGAATCCTCAGAGCAGATACGGCAAAGTCTGATGGCTTGACTGTAAGTATACATGTGTATAACTTTCATGCTGTAAAAGTTTCACAGTCCATTTTTCTGCATTTACATGCATATACAAGAATTGATTTGAAGAGATATAACATGAGCAATGACTACTGTGCAGGTACAGAGGCAAATAAGTTGTAAAAGTTAAAAATAGTCAAGAACATGTTCATTACATTATTCAAAGCTTTAGCATTTACGTGTAGCATTGAGATTTGGAACCAAAAATGTAGTTAAGAATAGGACGACACAGAATAAAAATATACTTACGTAGGCTGATAATTTGTGCCCTGAATCGTCCCTGCTTACAGGAGACTGGGACCTCCATCCCGATGTCAAGATCGCCAAGTCGCTTGACCCTGCTTCGAGGTACTGTTTCTCTCACGCCTTTCCATGTAGACACCAACCACTCAACAGTAAACTGTGCGCCAGATATGTTGAACTGAATGTAACACTATAAGCTACAAAGGGTGTGAGGATGGTTCGAGCTCAGAGAAGAATTGAAAATATAAAACATGTCAGATCTTACTTGACTTAATATACTTAGGAAAAGCATGATCTCGTTTCAGACTATCAGCCAATCACAATTCTATGGACTTCAATGACCAATGAGCATCGTGACTTCAGCAACCAATATGTATCGCATATTAATTTTGACCTTTGAGACACGTCTTTTGAACTGTTGCTCAAATAATCCACGTACTGATTACCTTGCTTCCAAAGTTACTTCTTTAAGCCAAAATTATCATTATACATTTAATGTTATTCCTTAAAGCCTGAGTTATAAATTCCCTTTCATTCTTTCTTCTTTAAGCCCAAATTGTCATTATACATTTCCCATGTAGGCCCGAATGTTTCTCCTTTAAGCCCAATGATTTAAATTCCCCCTTCCAATATTTCTTCTTTAAACCCAAATCATTATCATAAATGCACTGTGTACTATCATGATGATAGTACACCGTGCAACACATTTTTACTTTGGTGCCACAAAGCGCTGCGTGGTCAGCTAAGTCTATAGTTGACTTGCAGGTTACCTACCATGTGTGTACATTATCATGGTAGTCTAGTGGTGAGTTTGCGTCATTTGAACTGTCTACAGTTGCCTTTTTGAAGTTTTGAAGTTTCTAGCAACAAGGATTAGTATGTGAATGTAGCCCAAGCCCTAAGCATACCTATAGCTATAGGCCTACCTACCAAGGATAGGTGTAGACTCTAAGTAGCCCAAAACGTTTATCTGCAGTTTTCATGTAGACATTCTAACTACCTGTGTTGTTCTCCCCTGCCCCCCTCCCTTGTCTTGTTCCATAGATTTTCTATCATATTTTTTCTTAGACAGTTAAAATGGTTTCAGGTGTGAAATAAAATGGGAATGTAGATGTGGAATATAAAGCAAGTAACCAACTTTTGGTTTCACGCAATGAGACAAACTATCACTACCTCAGCGATCTGAATATATGTAGCTTTCTTTCCTCAGCTGCGCTTCGGAAAGATAGCTACATCCAGATCGCTTCGGAAGTGATGGTTTGTCCCATTACCTTCTCCAATATTGATTATTTGCTTATTATTGGCATTCAGACCTAACAGACAGGAGGAGGACAACCTGAAAACTTGCTTCCAGCAGCACCTTACATGGGCGGAGGCAAAAATGAACAAAAGAACGAAGTGAATCCATTTCAAGTGAAGCTATTTCTTTCCTACTTTAAAGGGACTGTACAGTACTGGTTGAGGTAGGGATTCATGTTTTGAACATTCCCAAGTGAAATAATGAAAAGTCTCTTATGAAATATGCAAGAGCATGTAATTTTAAGAAGGATTCAACGTTTATTTGATGAAAATTGGTTTTCAAATGGCTGAGATATAAAAAAAAGTGCTAATAATAAAAGGCGACATGCCCCAACTTTATTAGTATCTCTTTGTTTCACTTTGTTTTTGGATATCTCAGCCATTTCAAAACCGATTTTCATCGAATAAACTTTTGATACCCCTTAGAACTGCATGCTCTTTGACATCTCATAGAGTGGTTTCTGAATATCTCACAAAACGTTAAAAGCTAAATCTTCACCTCGACCACAACTGTACACACCCTTTAATTGGAAGCAAACATTTTGTCCAGCAGAGAATTATGAATCTTTTTCAACACAGTGAAAGTAAAGAATTGTACCTTTTCATCAAAACATATTGGGCACTTGCAAAAAACAAATGGCACTTTGCTTGCCTGTGAAATCCAACAATAACAACTTAGTTGTATATAAAGTCGGAATGAAAATCAGTACATCACAAGCAGCAGCCATATCACATTTGCAGCAATACTAGAGGTATAGCAACAATCATTTATTGTGTCATGGCAAGTGCAATGATGCTACAAATTCGCATAAAACAGTAAAGAGAACACCCTGATAGTATGTGTCATGAGATCTATGAGGTGTGTCAGAAAAGTTCCAGGACTGGCATCATTAAAGATTTATTTCAAACCCAAACTTCAAACTCAGGATTTTCACCTTCAAAGCAATCTATCTTGAGTATTTAACTGTGATTCTAGCTTTCTGCAGCCATCAGATTTTTTTTCTATATAATTACCTCCGCCAAGGGAGGAGGTTATGTTTTCATTACCATTGGTTTGTTGGTTTGTTTGTCTGTGTGCAAAAAAAAAAAATCAAAAAGTTGTTAACGGATTTGGATGAAACTTACAGGAAAGGTTGAGAATGACACAAGTAACAAATGATTAAATATTTGGTAGTGATTCGAAAATTTTGTTGAGAGTTTTGGAGGATTATTGGTCTGTTGACAGGTAGAGTCAATGAACTTATGAGTTCAAGCTGCACATTTTTGAGGTTTTCAAACACTCATTAAAGTGCGTGCTCTAGTTTCTACTAGGGGAAGGCGTGTTGCGCAGCTGAGGGCTTATGACATACATAACAAAGGCTTCTAGTTGGGAAATCGGGCGATTTTTCAGCATGTATATCTATGGGTGGAAATGAGTGATCTCTATGGAAGAGCCCAAAGAGCTTTTCCCCAGTGGTGGAGAGGACAAAAATCTCTTTGGGAAAAGCAAGATCATCGGTGGAAAGTAGCTGCTTGGCAGAGGTCTGTGCTCTCAGAGTGCTTTTCTAGTTTTATATATACACATCTTCTGTTTCAGGTTGTTCAGCAATGAGCACAGAGCAATGAACGAACTTGAAGTTTTGTTACGGTTGGGGAAAACGCAATCAGAAGTGCTGAGATTGCTGCAGCAAGTTTTCGGAGATGAGACAACGACACACACACATTTTTAAGTGGTGCAAAAGGTTTAAAGAAGGACGAGAGGATGTGGAAGATGACCCTAGGGGTGGAAGGCCCTCAACAACCAGGACTGAGGTCAACATTGACCGTGTCAAGCAGACGGTGCATGGCGATCGTCGGCTGACTGTTCGAATGATGGCAAATGAGCTGGGTATGAATCTGGACCGCGTCTGGAAGATTCTCACTGAAGATCTGGACACGCGGAAAATCTGCGCAAAGATGGTGGCAAAACTCCTGAGTGATGACCAGAAGAATTGACACATGCAAGTTTGTCAGGACATTATTGAGTGCTTGAAACTGAACGAGACTTGCTAAGGAGAGTCATTACCAGTCATTACCTTAGTCCTGGTCTTAGAGAGCCTTCTGCTCCCAGGTCATCTTCCACGTCCTGTTGTCCTTCTGTAATCTACTTTCGCATGCATTTCAATTTCGCGAATCAGGGGCTGGCAAAATTTGTGAAATTAAAAGGCACGCAAGCATTCCTCGTTTTACAGTATACATCAAAAGTTATGAGCCATAATCGAAACCCGCCGTAAAAAATTAACATTGGGCCCTACAGTTCATTGACCAATGCCTGTGACTTTTGACCTTCATGTGACCTTCATGTTTAGCAAAATGTGTAACTTTGTATATCAACCACTCTTCCCCCAAGTTTGATTGAAATTGAAGTCTTAAGTTAGGAGTTATTCAAGCTTTTGTAGCATTTGTAGCATTAAGGACGGACGACGGATGGACAACAGACAGACGGATGGACAGACAGATGTGCAAGGAATCCCTTTTTAGTCTCCCCTCACCTCCGGTGGGCTCCACAAAAACTGACTTTTTATTCATAATTTATCTAAATATTCTCAGTTTAATCCTGAGCAAGTGAAAGGGTAAGTATTAGAAACTCACCTGATTGGTATCTATGCGTTGGAGTTGCGCCTTACCACCATGATTTCTTTGATGCCTAGCGGGGCTTAATAGACATGCCGACTTGTTTCCTCAGAGTGTCCAAGGTGCTTGAAAGTGTATTGAAAGTGTAATCTCCTTCAACCTTTTCACACATGTTAACTAGATCATAACAGCCAGAGATATGGTAATTTGTCCCACTTGTTGGTAAGAGATATTTGTCGTCTCTTCAGATGCAGTTGAGCGAATGTTCTCATCAATCAGCATGTCTAATGCCTCATGTGTGTCTCTTGGAAAGGGGGGGGGGGGGAGGGCACAATGTGCGTCCCTTTTCTTGTCTGATACCCCACGTGCAAGTGCTGTGCAAAAACCTCATCGACTGGATCCAAATTGTCTAGTTGCTGTCTGTCAAGTCATGCTCCTGCTTTCGCATCCTGGCAGCATTTCATGCACAGATGGCTGGGCTCCCCTCCTGGTCTCACATTGGATAAAGTCAGTCGTGCCACTACACAGTTGCAAAGTTTGACAAAGTAAAGCTTGTCAATGAATGCAAACTGGTTTTCAATAAGCTCATCGATTCAGCAAGTTGTGTACTCTCTGAGGACCTTTATGTCTGATTTCAGAGGCTGGCCACTAGGCCTACTCAACATTTCCTCTCTATTCCAGTTGAGTTGATACGTGGCATTGCCAAAGACACTTGTCTGTTGCCTTGCAAGTCCATGATAGCTGTGGACTTGTCTAACTGCTCTGCCTCTGGGTCTTAGTTATCCATGAAAAACAAAGCTATGAGGATCTTGCTAGATGATTTTAGCAATTAAAAGAAACCCATCTTAAGGCCTGCCTTGATGCTAACACCTTCACTACCCTTTTCACTCTCTGTGAACTTCTCTACAGCCTCTTCAAGGTGCCTAAGGTTTGATGACACATTCTGGGCATTTACTGGTAAAGGTCCAAGTTTCTCCTGAGCATCCTTCATGGAGAGGTAGAGCCCTGCCAGCCACCTCATGTCAGTCATGACTGAATTTCTCACATCTTGTTCATCTTCTTTATTTGCTTTGTCCACAGTCTCCGTCCAATGTCTCCAAGGACAGCATCTTGCTGACATCATATGCCAACCTCATCTTTCCTGAATTACCCAACATTTCACCGACAAACTGGGCATCTGCATGTTAGACCACTTTAAGAAGGGATGCTGGAATGTTCAGCTAGGACAGCTGGAATTTGATGACTTTTCACACACGCGCTTATGTCTCTTCATGTAGCTCACAGCATAAACACCAGAGCATAATCCACAGATGAGAACAGCCGTGTTCTGTGAGGATACCCTTTCCCTCTCACACAATGAATCACCATCTCTCACATTCTGTTTATACACTTCCAAGGTCCCTTCTTTCTTAATGCGATTAAATTCTTCCATTCTTTGTTTCTTTGAGAGATGAAGGGCGTTTCTCACTCTCTCTTCATCTTTGTGTTTCTTGATAAGATGATCTGATAATTTTGACTTGAACTGACTGCAATAGATACAATATCTGTATGGCTTCTTGTAGGCTGTTTTCTTATCACCACATGGTTCTTGTTCTGAAGAAGTTTCTGCTGTGAAACTACTGACTGTACAAGATTTACCATACAATGCTTTCTCTTCATTGCTGACTTCTGACTCTTTGCGAGTTGTTAGTGAATCTGCTAAAGAGAAATCATCACTCCTTTCATCATGTAAACCAGAATCCGATGGAGTATAGCTTGGGCCACTGCTATCATCCTCTCCATCATGGTTATATCTCGGAACATTTAACCGCCTCCTTTTGGGTACAGAAAGTGCATATGAATCATCCTCTTCACTGTCACCAGCAGACAAAACACTAGAATCACTATACGTGTTCACCAACAAAGATTCTTCTTGTGACTGGCAAGAAATTTGAAGAGTATGAGATACTGCTGAAGGCTCCTCCAACTGGCAAGACTGAGGGATAGTGAAAGATACCGCTGAAGATTCCTTTGACTGGCAAGATCCAGGAAGAGTAGGAGATCGAGCTGAAGAGGCACCCTTTGACTGGTCAGCTGACTACGGCAGAGTAGTGAGATAAGAAGAGTAAAATCATACACTGGTTGTGTTATGTGCAATACGAGGCACTTATAACATTGGCACCACATTATGTTGAAATTGTCATAGGTGATAGAATCCCAATATATACAGATATATATTTTACATATATATACACTCATATAAATACACATACAGCTTGTATATATTTTTTTCTTTCCATACAAATATATATATATGGAAAGAAAAAAAGAGGGCCTGATGCAATAAAATCATTTGTACGAAGTGTAGAGGGAGATTAAGGAGATGAAGACTGAACACAAGGAGCAGAGGGGAGGCAATAAAGAAAAGAGAGCAAGAGGAAAAGAGAGATTACCATAGAGAATGATTCATTTGATATTTCCAGCATAAATAGAAATAGGTTATATTCTGCTATTATATGGTCAAAGAGTGAAGTAATAAGCATGCAAAAAATTCCATGGGAGAGATGTAAACATTGCATTATAGACTTGGGCTTAAAAAAATAAACAAAAACATAAAGTTCTAGAATCCTGGAAGTATACTTTGCAGATCAACACTATGGTGTTAATACATGACGAGGAAAAAGACTTTTACTAAGGTTGTTCAAAAACGACTGAGCATTCCACTCCCGTCAGTCTACATTTATAATAGGGTTAAATTACAACCTCCTGAGGATTCATGTGTTTCCCAGAGTTACCTACGGTAACCGTAACAATGGATGATTAATGTCACTCCAATAAAAGAACAGATTTTGGTATTTCTGTAGTAGAACAATATATATACTGGTCAAAATGGATACAACTGGTTTCACAAAGGACATGCATTATTGTACAACATATTCTTTAGTTGGAAGCAGGGAAAACACAAATATATTCACAAGGGCCCATTCAAGCATGACCTTCGACCTGTGCCTATTATCTATTGACTATAAGGACCTAGTGTCTATCTCTACAACTTGTACGAGACCTCTACCTAGACAGACTAGATCTAGGGCCTATTATAGATAGGTCTACATCATAGGTCTTTCTGAGCAGACACAGAACTATATCCTAGCCTTTATTGCTTCAGGTATCTAGGGCCTAGACCTACTAGAAGTTAGTGACACTGATAGTAAAAGACTCTTAATAGCAATTACAAAGCTAAGGCCAAAGTACTACCAGTAACTTAGCCTCTAGAGTCTAGTAGGCCCTAGCACTGTAATAAGTAGACTACTAGTAGTTAGTACAAACTACACGAGGTCTAGTACTAGATCACAGTCCAGCTAGAAATGTTTAAGAAGATAGATTCTAATCTAGGTAGAATTCTAGATCTACTGTAGCACCTAGTAAAAGATGGTTTAGAGATGTAGGGTCTGACTAACATGTTAGCTAGGGAAGGTACTGGTAGGCCTAAAGGTTTGTTGTACCAGTAGACTGTATGGGGCCTAGCCAGGCGGGTGCACGTCACGAGACCGACACCCACGAGTCATACAGCCCACGAGTCATACAGCCCACAAGTTATACAGCTCACAAGTCATACAGCCCACGAGTCATACAGCTCACAAGTCATACAGCCCACCAGTTATACAGCCCACGAGTTCGACACTGAGTAAATAAAGCCCACGAGTTCGACATCAAGTAAAATAAGCCCAGGAGTTATACGGCCCACGAGACCGACACTACGCACAAAAGGCTCATGAGACCGACAGTAAGCAAACAAAGCCCACGAGACCGACACTACACTTAAAAGGTCCACGAGACCGACGCTACGCATACAAGGCTCACGAGACCGACATTACGCAAAAGAGGTTCACCAGACCGACACTAAGCAAAGAAGGCCCACGAGACCGACAGGATGAACAGCGCCACCTATAGACCAATAAAGTTTATAGGGTGTCCTGATAATAGCATAGGAAGATATGAGAGATGGAAAAGAAGGGTTGCCATCTCCGGCAGGGTGTTACCCCATCGGTTGCCCCCCCCCCCCCCCCCCGAAATGATCAGGATCTTTAATTGTGTTTGCATGGGTGTGTGTTTGTGAAAAAAAATGAACAAAGTACAGTAAAAGTGTGTAACAGATCTTTCCACAATACACCTGCGAGGGTGTTGATTCAGTATTAATTGAAAATAAAAAATAACGTAATCGTCTATGAAGGTAGCGTTAGGAAATCGGTTAAAACCAGATGCATCCATGAAAACAGCTATTGTATTTCACGATGAAATGTACTGTTCGGAGGAGAATAACACAAGCCACGAAACTGAGGTGAATCCCTGCGATATAAAACGTTTTAATCAGTAGAATTGCATTATAGTTACAGATAAAATTACAAATAGATCTTACTGCAAAACGTCAAAGCAGGAGGGTAGAATATCTAAAATAGAATAAGTAACTAGTGAATCGGTAAAGAGAAGAGGTAAAATTTATTTCTTGTCCATCTTCTAGCTAAAAACTGGGAAAGCCTATTAGAAATAGCACTATGGCATTATCAAAGCTCTAAAATTAATCCATACATCGTTATTGTCCTCTTTTAAATTCATTTGTGCTTTTTGTCTCTTTTTTGGGGGGATGAAGGATACTAATTCTTCTATTTTTTTTTTGGGGGGGGGGGGGGGTGGGGGCATGAAGAATACAATTCAATTTTTCTACTTGATAACAATGTCGCTCCCTGACACACTTGCCCCCCTCCTCAGAAGTATGTAGAAATACATATTTGATGACGTTCATAATTATGTAGATGGTCACCATCTTTCAATTGATAGCGTTACGAAATTACACCCGCCAGTATGTTATTTTTCCGTTCATGGAACACCCTGTACAGGTGATTGACATGTAGATGGCGCTGTTTATCCTGTCGGTCTCGTGGGCCTTCTTTGCCTACTGTCGGTCTCGTGGGCTTTCTTTGCTTAGTGTCGGTCTCGTGAGTCTTTTTAGCTTAGTGTCGGTCTCGTGGGCCTTTTTTGCCTACTGTCGGTCTCGTGGGCTTTCTTTGCTTATTGTCGGCCTCATGAGCCTTTATTGCTTAGTGTCGGTCTCGTGGGCCATGTTTGCTTAGTGTCGGTCTCATGAGCCTTTTGTGCGTAGTGTCGAACTCATGGGCTGTATGACTCCTGAGCCGTATAACTCGTGGGCTGTATGACTCATGGACCTATTATTGATGTCGGTCTCGTGGACCGTATGACTCGGGGGTGTCGGTCTCGTGGGATGCCCCCAGCCAGGCCATAGTCATGATGTAGAATTAGAACATTTCTACCATTTTTGGAACTCTATCCTATAGTAAGATCTAGGCTATGTTGTATTTTTTTTCTTCATACTAGTACTCTATTCTTAGACCAGCTAGACCGAGGCTCAAGGTCTAGACCTAGGCCGACTGAAATACCTGAATTATGCCTAGGCCTAGGCTACCTGAATTAGAATTCAAGTCCTACTTAAATGTATGATGACGCCCAGTCAGTATGTAGGATCTAAGTCAAAAACTTGCAATGTAGGAGTTATACTAGCAAGGACCTAATGTTAAAGGGCCATTCTAAGATCCAGTCCTAAACTACCGTAAGCCTGAAGAGTTCAATGGGATGTATCCACAGGGTTCTCAATCTTATGCAACCCGGATTCAATATTTCATGATTGTGTTCCCAATCATCATTGAGCTTTGACTTGAAGGCAATAATTGATTTTGCCTACTGATAGTATCAGGACAAACTTAAGGCTACTCCAAGAATTCACAGTTCTCTGATTGAAAGACGGTAACCTGTTAGGTACTACTTGTGTTACACCTTCCTTTAAATACATGTTACAATTCAAACTTATGACCATGCGTAACTTGCTCACTGGTAACAAAGAGAACAGCTCAATCAAAAATCTTCAAAATCATGCAAACTCTTGAAGACATGAATCATATCTACACGTTCATGTCTTGATCTAGACATCCATGATCTAGATCAATACTCGTAAGGATGAAATCCCCCAAAATTTGAGTCTCTCCAAATGTGACAATGATTGAACAGAATCAGATACCTAGTTAGTATCTACACAAGAATCAGATACCTAGTTAGTATCTGATCAGTCCTCTGAACCGATTCTAGCTTTTTTTGCACCATTCTTTGCAAGTTCATTCCAGATACGTCATCGAAAACCCTGCAGGATTAGATCTAATGGTCTAAAGACACAAAATAAAACACGAAACAATACAAAATACAGTCAACCTCGCTTACCTTGATGTCGGATTAGCTGAATATCACTTAAATAGCTTGGAGGCAAAATGAAAGTCCCAATTTTTCCTGTGGAGTTTCCGTGCGTTATAAAACTTGCGCAGCTCAAAAGACTTACTCGAAGTTTGGTTTCCTCGAAGGGAAATCAAATGTCCCGATCTAAATTAACTTAAGCTGTTTTTCCTAGCATGTTGCTCAAAGCGAAAGTAAAACATCACTAAGCATTGCGCGTGGACAGCGAAGACATGTCACAAAACTTTTCACACTCGATTGTAAATAGTCTGAGACCAGATCAATCGTGCGCCCAAAGCAATACACAGCTGGCAAGATTGTGATAGTCATGCTGTGTACGCGTATTCTTTACCGTCGTGGTGCACCTGCATAGGTGTTGACAGTTATATCTTTGGCATTAATCACAGTCTAATGCCCAAACATCAATCTCCTGCATAGTGCTTTTCTAACTTTTTTCCCCTCACAAAGTTTGTCTCATTACTATTCTCTCCTGAGAATGTAAGCATTGAATACTTTTTTCCCCATGCGATTATGAAAATATTGTGGTATATGATTTGGAAGTAGGCCTAGCATAATAAAGAATAGATACAATTTAACAACAGTTTATTCAAATAAATTCAGATGTTTCTGAAGGATATGCTGTAAGATTTTTCAGGCAATTATTATTTACTTTATTCCTGTTTTGACTTGTATCTTATTTGAGTTTTCCGTAATTTAAATTTTTCCCCTTTTCAAGCACGATTGTATGTGATTGAATGTGATTCCTGTGTAACTGTCTGCTTAGTAAATCTAGTTTGTGTTTTGACAGGTTTCCCCACATGACGTGTACATGTACGTATGTCTATAAGGCAAATGCATACACAGTATACTGTAGACACACCACATTCAAACCCAGATGCAAATGTACATTCAGCACGCATGTCCTGTAACTCATGCACTTGATTGCAAACTGGTATTTTCTTTTTGTTTTTATGGTGATAGGTGATTCAATTGTCCACCAGAAAATAGTGTTGAAAGAATTCATTAGAGTTTAGAGTTTTATCTAAGGGTGCGTTCGAGTGCTCTAGAGTGAACCAAAGCGGACTGATTTAACCAAAGCGTACCGTACCGAACTATGCCAGTTTTGGAGCGTTTGAGAGCTCTTTGGAGAAAGCGTACCTCACGAGTTATTTTTAGAATAGGTCATGCTTGTTTGTAGCAAGAATGTCATCCACCTGGCGCTTGAACTCCTTACAGCTGTCCCGAGCAAAGAGAATGATGTCTTTGCATTGTGACGTATGCGCATGATACGCGCATGCTTTACAACAAGTTTTTGGTACGCTTTGGTACGCTTTTGGAGCACATTGGGAAGTGGTCTACTTTTGGCTCGGTTAAGTAGGGTACGGTACACTTTAGGAGCGTTCGAGCACTCCTCTGGCGCAGGTACGGTATGGTACAGTTCGCTTTAGGAGAGCGCTCGAACGCACCCTTAGTCGCTTCAATTCCAATTGACAAGCATGCAAAACATGGTAGGCACTACAGCAGATACCATGTTGAACATCGATAAAAGTCAGATAAGTCGAAGAAAATTTGACGTACGCGGACCCGAGTTCGTGTACCTTGAATCATTTTCTTCAGTCCGACTAATTCGAGGTATGCGAGGTTGACTGCACTTACATGATATCTCACTCTGACCATACGTTATGCCCCTAAATGTGACTCTGATTATTAGAAGCTGTGTAATGCAATACGCAATGGATCCTGTATTGTACAGCTTGCATGTAGATCATTGCCATATGTACATGTACATGTATGTCCACATGCATATATGCAGGGCTCCACACTAACTTTTATTTTTGGTGGCCCAAAGGCAAACATCCGACCTTTTTGGTGGCCCGATCAGGCCACCAAATTCTTCACTGTTAGTGTCGAGCCCTGCTATATGAATGGGGAAAGTCCCACCTCGAAAGAGGTTTGGTTTTGAGGGGGTGTTTTTCAAGGATTTCTTCTTAAACTATAAAGCACGCCATAATTCAAAACCAGATTAGCACAAAATGGGTCTTATACCACTAAGTTCTATATGTCAATTAGATAATGCAAACATATTATGATTTTTTTTTTTAAGAAAAAGCAGATAATACCTACATTCCCCCAGTGACCCGTATTTCACATACCTTCAATATACAGCCATATTTCCCCCCCCCCCCCTTCAGATCTCAGCTGCCGATCACGCGATCACCGCAAAATTTGGCCTGAACATAGAGCCGGATGTTAAATGGTCATACAATCGAAAAAATTTTATTTTTTATTCTTAGTAAATCAATTATGCCAATTTACGCATGAAATCATGTTTTCACCTATAACTCCATTAAAATGACTGAAGGATTGTTACATTTTTGTGTCAGAGTTCCTCAAGACACATCCAACAATTTTCTTGAAAAAAAAATAGCAAATTGAAATCATTTTCTTTTGTTTTTTATTGTTTTGTTAATTTCTTATGTATTTCATCGGATGGTTTTTTCGCCCTTTTGTTTTCTGATGTTTTTTTTCCAAAATTTGTTGCAGGCACTTTTTCAAGCTTATCTACATTAGAATTGATTAATTACAATGGTTAAAAGTTGAAATAATCAAATTTATATCAATTTAACAAAAAAAAAGAGACAATTTGTATTGGATTTGCACACGATATCGTGAATTTGAGCGGTTTTCGGGTTGACAAGCATATGCAAAACATTACGTAACTTCAGAACGGTGTACCCGGACGTCGCAAATTTGGTCTCAAAATATGTGGGAGACTTCATTGAAAAAAAATCATGAAACGATGCGGCAAAATCTTTGCACGTTGTGGAATCATGGCGCGAAATGTCGAGGGGGAGTCAATTTGACCCCCCCCCCCCCCCCCAGTTGGAGTAGGGTTAATTGGATTGATGGTTCAGTCCTCAATCTACACATACTACGCCATCTGTCTTCTACTGTGGAGTAGTCTTGATGCAGCAAATCAAAAATCCTTAAGGGGAATAAAGAAATTCTCCTGTAGAAAGAGTTCCCCTTAAGATACCTCGTTTTTCCCGTACAGGATAAAATAACTGACTTTGCTGTTTTCATGATAGGTACACCCAAAGGAACAATATCCACCAACTTTTGTCTGTGACCCGCTTCAGCTGATTAAATGCCTTTTTTGGGGCCCCTTTTTATGGCCCCTATCCTAACGGTACAGGAAGTGACTTGCCAGCAATTCATTTTGTTGACCCTTGGCCACATCCTAATATGATGAGATATCAAACTGTGACCCTTTTCAGCCGCTGAGTAAATCTTCTGGGCCCCCAGTCTAATTGTAGTTTGCATTCATACTATGGCCTACAAGTTTTCTCAGTTAGCATCAGGTCTGCTGTGGCAATTTTTTCTTTTTTTTGACAGCTCAACCATATTCTGACGGGGGGGGGGGGGGGGGTTCAAATTGACCCCTCCCTCAACATTTTGCGCTACGATTCCGCAACGCACAAAGATTTTGTCGTTGAAGTCTCCCGCATATTTTGAGACCAAATTTGCGACGTCCGGGTACACCGTTCTGAAGTTACGTCATGTTTTGCATATGCATGTCAACCTGAAAACCGCTTAAATTCATGATATCGTGTGCAAATCCAATGCAAACTGTGTTTTTTTGTTAAATTGATATAAATATAGATTATTCAATTTTCAACCATTGAAATTAATCAATTCTAATGTAGATAAGCTTGAAAAAGTGCCTGCAACAAATTTTTGCCAAAAAAAAAAACATTAGAAAAAAAACATTGAAAAAACACTGAAATACAGAAGAATTTAACAAAACAATTAAAAACAAAAGAAACTAATAATGATAGTGCTATTTTTTGCATGAAAATTGTTGGATGTGTCTCGAGGAAATCTGACACAAAAATTTAGCAATTCTTCAGTCTTTTTAATGGAATTTTAGGTGAAATATGATTTTAAGCATAAATTTGCATAATTAATTCACTAAAGATAGAAAGCCAATATTTTTATATTGTATACGACCATGTAAACTTGTACGATGTAGTTGACATCCAGCTCTATCTTCAGGCAAAATTTTGCGGCGATCGTGCAATCGGCGGCCGAGATCTGAACAGGGGTCAAATTGACCCCACAGTAAAAACTTGGTCTCAAATAGCCCAGCTAAAATAGGGTTAAAAATCAGACACAGCATTCCAGGCAATCATGGCCTGTCACGTCTGCTTTTTCCCATCCCATCGACGCGTAGTCTACACTTCCATCCCATTTTGTCCATGGTGGTCTGAAATGTGACTGCTGTGACCGCCAGGAGCATGGTGTAAAGGCAGCATAAGTACTGTTTCTCTTACACGCACAGTATGGTGAGAGTGATGGCCAAGTATGTACAATGGAAGTTATGCTCTTACATACACAGTTATGTGAGGAGATTGATAGCCAAGTATGAATGATGAAAGCATGCACACACAGCATCTGAAGTTCCTCACACGCCTGTGAATGCAGTAGCAAATATTCAATGGATTGCATTTAAGGCCAAACAAGAGACTGTACAATGTACTTACATGCTGCTGTTTTTGCTGCTTATGTCGGGAGACTTTCGAAGCTGGTGTCTGAATTCCACAGCTGAGCTTATTGACGAGATCCTCTGCTTCCTTTCTCACAGCATCACCATACTTTGCGTACGTCCAGATCTGGTGGTAAAAAGGGTATCTATTAAATCCCTGCTGTTCAAAACATCGGGCCATATATACTGTACAACCTTGTACGTGCATATGAGTTGCATAAACATACTCAAATAGTGGCGCATAAACAGAAAGAACAGAATCAACAGGGGAAAGTATCCCCCCAAAATAGGATGATATACATTTAGTCAGTTCTAGCATGCCTTGAGGTGGAGAAGAAGATCCCCAAAAATCACCAAGTACATGTACGTACACGATGTCTATAGCATATGGAGGTGGGGGTACATGTATGCCCCTGTATGCCCCAGACCCCCTGAGGGATGCCTCCTTATTCATGCCACATACTGTACATACTACCAGACAGTACACTGTATCATCCCCTAATAATGAGTCTTGCCAAGGTTTGTCACAATCAGACTACAGGTTTTCATGAAAAGGGAAAAGGTATTACAAAACAATATCGTATTTTGTACTTTGAACCAACCAGGGTTGAGGTAGCCATCATGGTCTAAATTTTGGTCACTAGAAATCACAGTTTAGGAGGAGATGGTATTGAGATGGTCTTGGAAATGAAGTATCTTTCTCATTCTCTGTGGGGGCAGATCTTGTTCCTCATTTCAGACTTAAAGCTCTTGAATATGTGACCCAGGGGACATTTTACAAGTGCAAGAAAAGAAGTACAGATGCACATTTATAATTATATACTAATGTCAGAGCTTTGTTAATTCATTCTTCAAACTGCTATTGTGATAAATTCATTGTGGTGTAAACATGCTATTGCTGAAGACAAGATATATGCCATGGGAAACTTTGGAAGAATTACCTTCTTGATGGCTTCTACAAAAGTCTTATGCCGCTTCAATGTTATACACCTGGTACGCCTCTTCTGCATTACAGGGAAAAACAAGATAAAAACAGATGAAAATTACACAATAAATACTGTAAAATGAGGAATGTTTGCGTCCATTTTAATTTCACGAATTTCGCGAGCGCCAACATTCGCGAAATTAAAATGCACACAAAAGTTCTTTTCTACACAATATGCACTGGATGCCAGTGGCAATTAGCAAATATTTCTTGCTGCGAAAAAGGCCGTCGGCTCCAATTCGCGAAATTTTCATGACGCGATATACCATGTTTTTTACAGTACCAAGTATTGCAAGGACCTTGAATTCGTAATGCATTTATGGAACATGAAACTCTTACAGTCTGCAGCAATATTTTCTTCCTAAAACCAATTTGGGACAAAATCTCTACTTCACAATCGAAAGTGTCAGAGACAATTACTTTCACCCAGTCATCTCTGTTTTTTATATCCCAGATACATCAAGACATGTTTCTCCCTCACAAAGATCATAATGGTACAGTGGGTGACATTAATCATTAAGTACAGCAGAGTTCTTTCAACGCTAATTATATTTTTCTTTTTTTGACAAGAAATGAATTCATACATTACACGATGTCTTCAATGAGTATATGCAGGAACAATTGGTATTTCACTTGTGTATCACAGGTACAATATATGTTCTCTTTGTGTGACATATGAAACTTGTGATACCTCATTATTTCGCCAATGAACCTTTATGATCAAACATTTCAATGTTCATATTTCGGCCAATGTTTTTGATGGTATGCTAGTTGGATTTGATCACTGATGGTTAACACAAGGCAAGTGCAAAATTGTGTCTTGCCCATTCGCGTACAAGAAATTATTATTTTTCTAACTCCCAGAAGTTCATTGACTCGGCTATGACCTTTGACCTTGTGGTGACCTTCAACTCCCCAAGGGACATTTACCATCCAAGTTTGGTCACAAACAGACAAAGGGATCAAAAGTTATGAGCCATAATCAAAACGTGCCATAAAAAGTCAACATTGGGCCCTAAAAATTTGTTGACACCTGTCTGTGACCTTTGACCTTGTGATGACCTTCACCTCCCCAAGGGACATCTACCATCCAAGTTTGGTCACAAAGGGACAAACGGGATCAAAAGTTATGAGTCTTAATCAAAACGTGCCACAAAAATTTAACATTGGGCCCTAAAAGTTCGTTGACCCCTGTATGTGACCTTTGACCTTGTGATGACCTTCACCTCCCCAAGGGACATCTACCATCCAAGTTGGGTCACAAACAGACCAAGGGATCAAAAGTTATGAGCCATAATTGAAACGCGCCATAAAAACTTAACATTGGGCCCTAAAAGTTTGTTGACCCATGTCTGTGACAGTCTTGCGAGTAAACTTTAACGTATGACCTCACATGACCTTTGACCTTATCATGTGACCTCTCACGGCACCATAACATGAAGGTACCCCCAGTGCATCCATCACCCAAGTTTGATTGCCATTGTAGCAACATGTGTCGAGTTACGTGTGATAAGAGTCTTGCAAGTAAACTTTAACGTATGACCTCAAATTACCTTTGACCTTATCCTGTGACCTCTAACGGCACAATAACATGAAGGTACCCCCAGTGCATATATGACCCAAGTTAGGTTGTAATCCAAGCTACTTATGTGAAGTTATTTGTCAAAAGAGAGTCTTGCAGGTAAACTTTAACATAGAAAAGAGAGTCTTCCACATACTCTTTAATATATGACCTCAAATGACCTTTGGCATCATCACATGACTTCAGACAACACCATAACATGAAGATACCCCTAGTGCTTCTATCATCCAAGTGTGGCTGCCATTGCTGTAACAGTTGCCAAGTTATGCATCATAAGAGAGTCTTACAGGTAAACTTTAACATTTGTGATGGACGACGGACGGACGACGGACGGACGGACGACGAAAGAACGACGAACGGACGCCATTTGGATCCCTTAGTCTCGCCTTCACCTCCTGTGGGCGAGACAAAAACTGTATATCCAGTAGTAATATCAGGAAACGTACTGCATCAAAATAAAGATATGTTAAACTGTATGTGTGAGTGTGTTAATGACGGGATTAGGGATAAACTCACCGGCTTTCCCACAGCAAGAGATTGCTTGAGGCTTGAAAGGAGCTTTAACATCATAGCTTCAGTTTCTGTGTTGTCAGTGGAAAAAAAGAAGAAATATATATGTAATATAATATATATATATATATATATATATATATATATATACATACAAAACTGGGGTTATGGGGACGAGTACGATAAGATATGTTTACGGGGACTTGGGGTTCCCATGGTTTCTGTGACGATATTTAAAGCAGCATATATAGCATACATTGTAGTTTGTTTGGAAATATATCATAATATACACACTAGAACTAAAATTTATTTAACAGGAGCTAATATTTTGTGTATCTGTGTCATACCTCAATATGGGGATATTGATCCCCATAACCAGGTGTATATACTGTGTCCCCACATCCACATATATAATGCGTCCCCACATCCACACATATAATGCGTCCCCACATCCACATATATAATGCGTCCCCACATCCACAACCAGGTGTATATACTGTGTCCCCACATCCACTTATATATAATGCGTCTTCGCATCCACATATATAATGCGTCCCCACATCCACATATACAGTGTATAATGCGTCCCCACATCCACATAATATGATGCGTCCCCACATCCACATAAGATATGTTTATGGGGACTTGAAGTTCCCATGGTTTCTGTGACGATATTTAAAGCAGCATATAAAGCGTAGTTTGTTTGGAAACTATTATCATAATATACACACTAGATCTATAATTTATTTAACAGGAGCTAATATTTTGTGTATCCGTGTCATATCTCAATATGGGGATATTGATCCCCATAACCAGGTGTAGGCCTATATACTGTGTCCCCACATCCACTTATATATAATGCGTCCCCACATCCACATATATAATGCATCCCCACATCCACATATATAATGCGTCCCCACATCCACAACCAGGTGTATATACTGTGTCCCCACATCCACATATATAATGCATCCCCACATCCACATATTATAATGCATCCCCACATCCACATATTATAATGCGTCCCCACATCCACATATAATGCGTCCCCACATCCACATATATATAAAATGCATTATTTCCACATCCACATATACCCGCATGGAAGTACGCCGGAATCGCGTGTTACATGTATGTCAATGCTGTACAAAGTCTATGAGAAATCGCTGATCGGCGTTGCCAATTTAAGAGTGTACGGAGGTTAGACAATGATCAATATCATATTACCCTATTATAAATGAAAATTGAACAGAAAACCCTTGTAAAATCTGACAGACTTTATTGTCCGTTTAACGATTGCCACCGCAACTATCGATATCGCACATACTATAGTACATGTAGCTATTATAGATTGTAAATATTGATTATCACAATATTCTCAATGAAATTACAGGAAAAGTCAATCAAATTTGGTTGAAATTGTTAAGTGACAAATGAAAATACGGTAGGGTACATCGTGACCCCTCAAATATTCAATTTAAATCAGACTTTATCAAAGATTTAATTCATATTTTTACTGGCGTCGAGAGGCACCAACCACATATCTACCAGATACCATATATAGGCCTATACAACTCGAAAACTGAACCGCATCGCCATTCCTCCTCTCTGAGTCTCCGTAGAACAGTGAGCATTCCGAAACCGACTAACGGTTGATCACAGTTGCCAGTCTTTCTTGTTCATATTACATTGTTGTATATGTGCTTGTAAATAACTGTAAATGAACGGTATTACAATGTAAATAACACAGTCTGTAAAAATTTTCAGCTTATAGGCTTAGAAGGAGTTTGACTTCGTCGAAGAAGAAGAAGAAGAAGAAGGAGAAGAAGAAGAACAGGAAGAAGAAGAAAGTTCAGTGTATGTCGATTTATGGGTCAAGCCCTGTTGCTAGATTGCTGGGATAAGTGGAGAAATCACGGATAATAGTGTGTGGAACGGTAGTTTGAGAGGCCTTGATTTGCAGAATGACCAAAAAGGTAATGGTTGTAAATGACTCTGTACGTTGGTCTTCTTATAATTTCTTTCGTTTTTCATGTGACACAAAGCATTAAAATAATAGATGTAATATGAATGAAAACAGTGTTTTCCACACACGAAAAAATCCATTTTACTTTGTAACGCTCTAAATCTTTCACACAGGTTTTGCCTTTGGCATCTGTTCTAAATATGTTATCAATCTGCAAACTCTAGATAGACTAATGATATTTTGGAAACAGAGAAATCGCAATGAAAAATGCTGTAGACACACGAACATTACTACATACCACTCACACACACAAACTGCCATATACGCGAGAAAATAGTGACTGTGCATGTCGCGGTAACTATAATCTAAATGTTTCCAATCTGATGGACTAGATATGTTTTCACTCTTGCAAAACAATTTCTCGGATGATTGACAATAACTCTAAATCGACGTAAATAAGCACTGAATATATTAAAATCAGTGTTTTAGTAGTAGCCATGACCAAAATCATGGGCATTTATATAAAAGGACCTACTCGCTCGGACAGGATTCAACCTACGACCTCCTGATTCTCCGGACAGGCGTCTGAATTCACTATAGACCACCGAGCTTCCGCCCGACATCAAGTGCTGGTTCGATCCTTGTAGTTTGCAGCTGGTACTGCATAATTATTTAAATTCACGACATTCTTCCGTCGGGTTGTGTTATCTGCTCTTTTTTTTTTATTATCATTATTTCATAAAGCCTATATGGAGGTAATTATAACGTAGAAAAGGAGTGCAAGAGATCGGTCCGCTATGAAGCAGAGAAAAATAAAAAAGTTTTCGATATGGTGTAGATTGATATCTCTTGGAACTGTCTCCAATCATGCACTTTCAAAAAAAAAAATCAGATATCCAAATTTATGATAATTTCTAAAGAAATGTTCCAAAGAAAGGGGGGGGGGAGGCAGCCGTCCGCTATGAAGTAGAGAAAATGTTCTCATAGGTTTCCATATAGAAGTTGTAGGTTAATATCTCTTAAAGTTCCACTGAGTTTAACGAAAATGTAAGTGGTTTCAGGTCTTCAAAATTCATATTTTCTAAAGCAATGTCATAAGCCGCCATCTTCGTGTACAAAGCCTATGACGGGGTTATATTGTGGGGGGGGGGGGGGGTGAGTAGAGTGGTCCGCTATGAAGTAGAAAAAATGTTCTCATAGGTTTCTGTATAGAAGTTGTAGTGTGATATCTCCTCTACAAGTTCCATTCAGTTTCATGAAAATATAAGTGGTTTCAGGTCTTCAAAACTCATAATTTCTAAAGCAATGTCATAAACAGTAGCTTTGGGGAAGGGGGGGGGGCAGTAAAAACAGCGGTCTGCTAGGAAGCAGAGAAAATGTTCTCATAGGTTTCCATATAAAAGTTGTAGTCTGATATCTGTTCTACAAGTTCAATACAGTTTCATTAAAAAGTGGTTTCAGGACTTTTTTCTAAAGCAATATCACAAGCAGCCATTTTCGTGTATACAGCCTAGTATACAGGGGTTATAACGTGGAAAGTGGGGGGGGGGGGGGAGGTGAAGAAGGCGGTCCTCTTTGAAGCAGAAAAATTATTATCCAAGGTGTGGATATAAGAGTTGTAGCTAGACATCCGCTGCGCAAGGTCTAATCAGTTTCACTAAAAGAACTAGACTTGGAATCTGTCAACACTGACAAATTAGGTGATCCGATCTATTTGGAAATCAATGATTTAAGTCCTGATCCCAATAGGCATGGCCATAAATATTTCATCTGCGTTTAGGGGACATTGGCCGTGTGATGTCTCAGCTACAACATATTAAAATCTGAGAGAAATTCACCGAAGGGTAAGTGAGCTAGTGCTCGATAAAGACAATCATGTCAATTTTCACAAAAATTCCCTCTCATAGAGATAACGCGTCATAACGAAGCTAGAGAAAGATGTACATATGACCTTTGACCCCACTTTGCACAGACTTTAAGATGGCATCTGAGCAAAATGTGGTCAGTCATCTTATGAAATGATTCTTGTAACTTGTAATATGGGAAAGATAGGACATGTATTCACCAAGATACAGGATGAAACATTTATGACCTTTGATTGACCCTCATTTACATACCCAAGATGGTGTCCGATCAAGTAGTTGTTATTTTATGAAATAATGTACGTGACATGAACTAAACATGTGTAAAATATGGGGGTGATAGAGGCTGTTTTTCTTGAGTTATTGCAAAGAAAGTTGCAGAAAGAAAGAAATATCTCAGTACATCGAAGATAAGCTTCAAATTCAAATTTTTTAATGTGATCCCGACATTCTTTGACATAAACAGAGGCAAATATACGATAGCGCAAAGTCTCAGCTACAACATATTGAAATCTGGGAGAAATTCACTGAAGGGTAAGTGAGATAGTGCTCGATAAAGACAATCATGTCAATTTTCACATCTAGAAAAATTCCCTCTCATAGAGTTAACACGTCACAACGAAGATAGAGAAAAAAGTACATATGACATTTGACCCCACTTTGCACAGACAAGATGGCATCTGAGCAAAAAGTGGTAACGTTATTTTGTGAAATGATTCTTGTAACATGGTCTTTGCGTGTGCAAAATATGGGAAAGATAGGACATGTATTCACCAAGATACAAGATAAAACATTTATGACCTTTGACCCTAATTCACATACCCAAGATGGTGTCCGATCAAGTAGTTGTTATTTTATGAAATAATGTACGTGACATGAACTAAACATGTGTAAAATATGGGGGTGATAGAGGCTGTCTTTCTTGAGTTATTGCAAAGAAAGTTGCAGAAAGAAATATCTCAGTACATCGAAGATAAGCTTCAAATTCAAATTTTTTAATGTGATCCCGACATTCTTTGACATAAACAGAGGCAAATATACGATAGCACAAAGTCTCAGCTACAACATATTGAAATCTGGGAGAAATTCACTGAAGGGTAAGTGAGATAGTGCTCGATAAAGACAATCATGTCAATTTTCACATCTAGAAAAATTCCCTCTCATAGAGATAACACGTCACAACGAAGATAGAGAAAAAAGTACATATGACATTTGACCCCACTTTGCACAGACAAGATGGCATCTGAGCAAAAAGTGGTAACGTTATTTTGTGAAATGATTCTTGTAACATGGTCTTTGCGTGTGCAAAATATGGGAAAGATAGGACATGTATTCACCAAGATACAAGATAAAACATTCACGACCTTTGACCCTAATTCACATACCCAAGATGGTGTCCGATCAAGTAGTTGTTATTTTATGAAATATTGTATGTGACATGAACTAAACATGTGCAAAATATGGGGGTGATAGGGGCTGTTTTTCTTGAGTTATTGCAAAGAAAGTTGCAGAAAGAAAGAAATATGAAAATATATTGAAGATAAGCTTTAAATTCAACCAAGTTTTTGGACGTGATCCCGACATCGTATGAAAAAAACGAAGGGCACACTAGCGATAGCCCAAAGTCTCACCTACAACATATTAAAATCTGGGAGAAAATCACGGAAGCATAAGTGAGGTAGTACTCAATAAAGATAGTCATGTCAATTTTCATTTCCAGAAAAACTGCACTCCCATAGAGATAACACATAAACTGGTCAAATTTGACAAGGTTACTTTCAATCCATTTTTACTAGGTGATGCCGTCATCCAATCAAAATTGAGTTATACATTTATGAAAGATCATTTAATAAGCTACAACATACTGGAATTTGGGTGAAAATCGGCAAAGGATAAGTGAGATACGCTCGAGTGAACTTGAAATTTGAGGACGTCATTTTGAAAATTTTTTACTTTATTAAGACATTTGATACGTTTTAATCATTTTTACAGCATTGCCAACCCATAAAATGATATTTACAACTCATCAGCTTTCAGAATATGTAAAGAAAATGGGGGTCACCGTCCATCCTGACGAGTAAAATCGGATTTAGAATTGGCGTTTTTTTTTTTTTTTTTTTGCATAGTTGCACTGTATATCGCCATTGACGCGCGCGCGGAATTTCAAATTTAACGGGCCCGTATGACGTCATTTTGAGTCGGATTGACTTGAAACTTGGTAGAAATATTCCTTGACATTTCAGACATCCGATCAAAGTGAAAAAACGGGAAATTTCTATTGCATATGAGCTGTGCGTGCGTATATGCGCGCGCGCGTACGCGTCCGTCCGATTTTTTTCAATTTTCCAAAAAATGCTCTAAATGGTCTGAAACGTGGGCAAAAAAATTTTGAGCTCGATTGGAGCATACAAATGTGACCTGCTACAACAAAATGATCCTAAAGTCGGGGAGGTCGATTATTTGAAAATTGCATGACACAATTTCCTAATCTTTCTGCTTTAAATTGATATATAACACATCTTATAAAAATAACCGGCTGCGGAGATATCGATGTTTAAAAAAGAGCATGTCGAGACGTCTGGGAAATCACTGTTTCGAGAAAAGTGCCCTAAAAGTTCTCCTTGCGATGCAATCACGATCAAGGGACACGCAAGTCACTATTCACCTCCGGACAATAGAAGGTAAGCCCTAGCAACCCCCGAAATGCTCATTCAAACACAGCGTCGGCGGTCTCCTCACCGACCAATCAGTGACCAGGATGCCAGGAGAAGCAACTGGGCATAGCGCACCCCGCCACCACGAACCAGTCGACTGGGGAGTGTGCGAGCTTCACGCTTCGGTTAGCGGCAAGCAGCAAACTGACCAATGAGATCACTCTGGTCGTTGTTAGGGGCAGAGCCTATCTGTGGCGCTCAATCCAAATGTTCGAACCAGTTTCTGCTTCGTTGAAACGCCAAAAAACATGGCCCAGAAAAAACGCTATTTTTTGGTCTTTCCTTTCATCATTTTGCTTCAAAATTTCGACAGATGATAGAAGACATGTCAGACTCTAATAACATGTCAAATTCAGAAAATTGTAAGTTTTGACCAATTTTCATGCTCTGACTTCAAACTCGATTTTCACAGCTTCGACCGTGCACGACTTTAGGACCATTAGCGAGTCACAAATATTTCAACGCGCGCGTACGCGCACGTTTTAGGAGAAAATATGAATTTTGAGAATATGAGTAGAATGCGCATAACTTGAAATATATGTGACGTAAATTTCATTGTAAAATTCCATTCCATTAATGAGATATTAATGAGAATGTGTTTTCATATGTGACCGTGCACCTCAAAACGAACATAAAGTGGCACACACTGATTTTGCGTGAGGACTGGAAATAAGTGAAATGGGTGAACCTAGCCGAACTTGACTTTTTCATATTTTCTGAAAGAGCGGGTCTTCTTTTACATTATGCTAAAATTTGGTATCATAAAACGGGCAGGAAAGTGTGTTTTTTAGCAGTTTATCTCAAACATTTTTGGTAGAATGGTGTGATTAGGTGTGTCTTTAGAATCCCTTTTTCATTTCTGGAAAACCTTGTCCACACTCTTCACTTTCAACTCTAATAACTTTTGAAAGGATGATGCTACTGCTTTGAAAGTTGGCATTAAGTATGGACAGAATGTGTTAATGAGGCATGCTTAATTTCAGTTTAAACTGATAATCCCTTCATTGTTGTTACTCTGGTGGTTTAGGCGCCTTGGCAGATTACATTGTGCAGGAAAACCGCGGCGCCGCCGTTCAGCGGTCCTTTGAGCGGCGCTTTGAAAAGCCCGTCAATACGCCGGGGTACTCAAGCGTATTCCCGCAGTGGCCCGCTCTCCGGCTTTTCCTTTCAAAACGCCGCTAGGGTTTTGCAAATCCTTTTATGAATAACAATCTCCTTGTTGTGACGAACAACTTTTTTAGAACAACGCCCTCTCGTGGCAGCGTCTAATAGTGACTTTGAACAGTATGCTGGAGCACAGAACTCTACACACAGTTTTTAGTAGTGAAGTTTAGAATTCTGAACCCTGTAGGTAGCACAAAACAGAAAATGATAAAATGCTGTCACCTCATAGGTTCGTCTCACCTCTGCAATTTGCATACTGAATGCAGGTTCAAATGGCCCATATCTGGAAGATGAAACTTAAAGCATGTGATTTAACAATATGCTTTCAATGTTTGTACAGTGTATCTTATCTTCTAAATAATAACGATGTATATTTTCGATCTTTATTGCCACAAACATGGAATATATTTCAATCAGGGCTTTTTATGATGGTTTGACAGTAGAAATTTTAATCAATTTGTCGTAACATGTGTGTATGTGTGTGTGTGTGCGTGCGCACGCGCGCACGCGTGTGTTTGTGTGTTGGTTTGTTACTTTATTTTTATTTTTATTCCTTTTGCTGTTATCAGTGATTTATGTATTATAACACATGCAACCAGTAGTGACAGTAATGACGCATAGAAGTCAGGGTGTTTGGGCCTGCACGGGCAAGAGTGTTTTTTTTTTTTTTATTATTATTTATTTATTTTTTTTTTTTGCTGTTAGGCACATTCATGGTGTACAACAACACGTCAATTAATGAAACTGAAGTTTCCAAACTACACGAATGTGTATTTTCCATGTTTATCAAATCTGTCTAAAATGTATTAAATACAGACTTCGATTTGTGTCAAAATAATTATAATTTTGTTACTGGACCCCATCGATATAAGCCCTGCTTTACACGTGTCCATGACCTTTCATTGCTATACTTTTTTTGATATAATTGCGTGCATATTTTTGTTTGCATGTCTATACGGACGTTTCTTTTTTGATGAACGGATGCACACAATATTGAATTGAATGTGCATTGCAAATGCATGCAGGCCTGTGGATATGTTGTGTGTGTATTGTGTTCACTTGTCTGTCATTTTTTGCTATTAAAGACAAATCAGTTGAACGTCCTTCTATAATTGTTCTCCAGCATAGCGATGCTGAGGAGGCTCGGCAGTTGATGTGCATACTGCTATCTTGATGACATCCAGCTGTTTTTGTATTATATATATATATATATATATATATATATATATATATATATATATATATATATGTGTGTGTGTGTGTGTGTGTTTACTCGCGGTTTGTCTCTCATTAGGTATGCCGGCATTGTTGCCCTGTGTATAGTTTTGTATGATCTTAGATTCCACGATTTATTTTTTTCCTCCATGATCGCGCTATGACTTTTTATAATCAGTATCTCTCGAAATCCTCCCAATCTGTCTAACTCCTTTTTTTCACCATCGTAATTCTATTATCATAAACTCTCAAGACTCCAAACTACAAGTATCATATCGCGGAAATTATTTCAATCAATATTTCCTTTGAACAATAAAAACGTCAATCTTATATGGTGCTGTTAAAACACCCAATGTCAGAAGATAATTTCAAATCCATACCAACTTTGAATATCAACACGGCAGTTTAATATTAAACATCCATAGATCCTCGTCACGCACGTGTGTATGGATACACACTATAGAATGGCGTTACCAGTCGTTTTCTTTTTATCGTTTTTATGGCAAAGCGGTTGTATTTTGTGTACGAAATGCATGTACGAAATTATTACAAGAGGATAAAAATATACTGCGGATGTAGAAAATGAACAACAACATCAAACATACCTGCATTGGATGTGACGGATGCAGACACTAATTTCGCCTTGCAAACATTTACACATTTAAACCAGCATGTCTCAGCGAAGTCATAATACTGGTACAGTTTGTACAAGGGGCGACTGAAAAGTTTTGAGCCTAACATAGAAAGGATTAAGATATAAAGGCCAAATTTAATGGTCCATGAAGTCTTCATTATATTTTAATCCTATCAACCAAATTTCTTGGTCAGAACAATTTTTATCCTTATTTTACAGGTTCTTGAACTTTCTGTATCAGGTGATTAATAAAAAATGGACAAAATGATCACAAAAGGTGTCTTGTTTCACCAGGACAATGCTCCAGCGCATTCATCAGCGGTTGCAATGGCAACCGTTCATGACTGTAGGTTCCAACTAGTTCCGCACCCACCGTATTCACCAGATCTAGCCCCATCAGACTTCCACCTCTTTCCGAACCTCAAAAAAGATTTGGCTGAACAACACTTCACCACTGATGAGGAGGTCATTGATGCTGTTGACTCCTACCTGGAGGACCAACCAAAGAACTTCTACTGCAGCGGCATAGAGGCACTACGTCACCGCTGGAGGAAGTGTGTGGATTCACAAGGGGACTATGTAGAAAAATAGAGCAATAAAGTACTTCTGCCTCTTACCATCTCTCGAAGGCTCAAAACTTTTCAGTCGCCCCTCGTACATTTTATGCTGCATGCTTAGCATCTACCGACATTTGAATCCGACTCTCTCTTTCAGCTAACGAACAGATGTATATTGCGTGACTATTATAGAATGTTGAAATGTACATGTCAAGTATCTATCAATTCATGAATCTATGTGCTTATTTATTTATTTATTTATTTATTTATTTATTTATTTGTTTGTTTATCTATTTGTTCATCTATTTATCTATCTATTTATCTATTCATTTAGTTATTCATTCAAACGTTAATCCAGGAAGAAAGAAAATATTAGCAGTTGCTTTCATCGAAGTCCTATGTGAACATAATATTTCGGGCAGTCAGAGGCTGCAGCCAAAAGATAGTGATAGAGAAGGCTGCAACCAAACGATTGGGAAAGCGTGATCTAAAGAGTGCAAAGGGCTGCTGCAAAATGATCAAAAGGGCTGCGAGATTATGACTGAAAAGGCCGCAGTCAAACCCACCAAAGGGCCGCGGGAAGAGCGCAATAGGGTATAGAATGTAATGCCAACCAAATGCCTATAGAATTCGGCATATACAAAATAGGTGGTACAGGTACAATAGATTTCAGACACCCCGACCTGTCCATAGTGAGATCTTCGATCCCATTGTTATGTCCAGAGAAGATGGACACTTCCGCGATGGGCATCGTGAGTCGATCATTGCTCATTGTCTTTCCAAAAACAAACCTTTGTTGTGATAGCAACGGAGGCTGAAACTGCGTGATTGATGGTCAGCTCCGTAGTCAAGGCGCTAATTCCTGTAGGAGGCTTAATTAAGGAGTTCGTTCAACCCACCCCGCAGAAAAGGTTTGACCAGATAGGGTGGTAGATGGGACCTCCATGAACATCCCCAGGTAGTATGTGGTTCCATATTGTGGTGTCAGTAGAATTTTACTGGCCATTTTTCATCATTATGTTTGAACAAACGCAAAGGGGTCTGCGCACGCCAAGACTATTACACTCACCACTAGCACTGCTACATGCGCCAGTGCAGTGATGCGTGTAGTAGTCTTAGCACACGCATACTTTTTCTTTGACAAACAAGGGTTTTGCCTGCAAACTAACTTTTCGCACCAAGCTGGGGGTCGGTATAGTGTAGTTTCTAGACATTTTTATTTCGTCTTTATTTCTCCGAGTTGAAGTAAGCAGAGTGAGAGTGCATACCTAGTGATTGCGACGCCCGAATCGCAGTCACTGGGTATGTGCCCTCACCCGGATTAGCGCAATACAGCGGGCTTCTGCCCAATACACAAGTTGCAACTCAGAGAAATAAAGACGAAATAAAAACGACTAGAAATAAAGACTAGGGTTGGTAACGCTTGTTGCTATTGGGGCACTGAAAATACCAAACTTATCACAGTTTTTGCATTTATTTCATGAAGAATTCATCAAACCTGCATAAAACTTTATATGTACACGTTGCTAGAGATGTCGGCAATACAGTAGGATTCAATGTAAGTTATAATATTGTACATGGTTACCATGGTAAGCGGATGCCTACAGGTGATTGGTAACCCCCAAAATGCCTCCTACTGCTGCAAACTTTGATTTTTTGTTATTTTATAGATGCAATTTAAAAAAAAAAAAACTTTTTATTGACTATTGTATAAAAAAGATCTTCTGCTGCCAAGGCAACTAGTATTATCCAATCATGATTCAGCTGTCAATAACTCAAAAACTAAAGCCCATAATTTCAAAAAGCTCAATGAGCATGTCCTTCCTTTTGCATATTTTGTGTACAACTTATGTGAAGAATATACTGAAGCATTCTCAAGTTACAGCAATATTTGTAAACACAGGCATAATAAACGGTCATTGAAAGAAAGATATCACTTTCGAATAGTAAAATGCATGAAAAAGTTGCATCCATCATACTTTCAACACAAATTTGACTTCAAAGTACATAGGCAAATGTAGTTTTTAGTAATGTATGGACACAAATTTCCCTTAAAATATAGGTGAATACAGAGAGCAAAGCCAATTCTATTCTAATGTTAGCTCTTTTGAGCATTAACAGAGCGATGGTTATGCAAAACAATCCTGGAAGAGAGCAGAGGAAAGCAATAATTGTTCATGTTCGTAAAGGAAGTTTATTCAAGAATGCAGATAAATTTCTTTGTAAAGAAGAAATACACCCGTGCGCTGGATTATCCACCAAAGAATTAAACGTACTTTTGTGTTCGTTAGCTTTTGTAAATATATATATATATATATATATGTATATATATATATATATATATATATATATATACATATACATATATGGAATAAAATGAAAAAAAATCATGATATTTATATTTGTATCAAAACGTGCAGTAATGAATTAATGCTATGGAGACAATGAGGGAACACTCTTGGGCGTCTTTTCTCTTTCATCCAGGCTAATTTATTAAACAGTGTTGAGGTAGGTCTACAATGGGTGATGTGCACGAAAGGCAAAAGAAACAAATCTGTCTAAATTCCAGATATACAGTTAAACTCGCCTAGGTCGACATCGCATATGTCGAATAATCGCGCAAGTTGATGATTTTAAAAAGTCCCGATTTTTCCCCATTGACTTACGTGTATTAATTCACTCACAAGTCGAATTTTGTAAGTCGAATACTCGCCTAAGTCGATGAAATTCTAAGAACACTTTCACGGAAAAACCATTAAATTCACTGTGCCCAAGTCGAATAAGATTTTATTGTGCAATAAATCACTGTCAAAATCACGAGACGCCAGTTTTTGTTTACATAAGAACTAGCCCGACCAGACAGGTGACAAAAAAAAAAATGATCTAAAGTATCAAAATTCAAAGCGATCGCATGCGATTGTGTTTGGAGGTCCGCTGGTCCAGCCCTGTCGCGCTAGCGCTACGTACCTACAGCGACTCGGCTGTTGTGCGTACAGCGGCTGGATGAAGCTGCTGAGTTTTCAAAGCGGAAAGAAGGGGGAAAGTTACGGGCACGGGTAAATCAGAATTACACCTCTACACGCATTTCAAGCCTCGGTATGGTAAACTGGAATCAATCACTGCTCAAGTATCGTTCATATTCACTTCCCCAAGGTTTAATAAGGGTGTAAAGTAATCGGACCTGTGCCAATGCTAATGCACTGTCCATGCAAAGTTAGCCGCGACCCTGCCGGGCGACCCGTGCTGCAGCACACCACCTCTCCAGCTCTCGGCTCCAGAGTAGACAACATACATGTACATTTGTACATAATGTACGTGTGGTGTAACTGTTGTTAAGTCGATTTTTTTCGACTTACGCACAAGTCGAAAATCGCCTAAGTCGATGTGTTTTGCTCAGTCCCGAGAAGATCGACTTATTCGAGTTTAACTGTATATGATGTATATATATATATATATATATATATATATTCTTTTCTTTTTTCTTTTTTTTTTTTTTGGGGGGGGGGTTACCAATCACCTGTAGGCATCCCATTACCATGGTTACCATGCACAATATTATAACTTACAATGAATCCCACTGTTTTGCTGACATCTCTAGCAACGTGTACATATATAGTTGTATGCAGTTTTGATGAATTTTTCATGAAATAAGTGCAAGAACTGTGATAAGTTTGTCATTTTCAGTGCCCCAATAGCGACAAGCATTACTGACCCTAGTCTTAATTTCTAGCCGCTTTTATTTCGTCTTTATTTCTCTGAGTTGCAGCTTGTGTATTGTGCAGAAGCCCGCTAAGCCAAGTGAGGGTGCATACCCAGTGATTGCGACAAAAACGGTTGTGGCGTCGCAATCATTGGGTATGCGCTCTCACTCTGCTTACTAACTTCATCTCGGAGAAATAAACACGAAATAAAAACGTCTAGAAACTACACTATACCGACCCCAGCTTTTTTATGTGATGTACTGTTTGTTTTAGTATGTGCTGTTTTTTAGTTGCGTGTTGCATGATGGCTCTGAAAAGAGCCGTTTGGGTTCGATAGAGAAGGGCGAATTCACGCCCTTAGTGAAATCCTCCTCTTTCGACGGATTTTACGACATTTGCCGTTCACCGCGTCTCGCAAAATGCGGATTTTGCGAGGACTGTCATATCTGGGATATGACTTTGCCACTTGGCTTCTGATAGCCTTGAAACGCTGGTCATCGATGAGGGCAGAAAGCGGTGGGTCAACAGTGCGATCACCGTTGAAGCTGAAACCGGCCAACTCATCGCCTTTGTAGACCAAGCTCATTGTCTTCAACAGAAGAGATTGACCGCACTTTGCTCTTGCAAGCACATGCAGGAATCTCTTTCTGTTGACCACAATGCCGTGCTCATCATCACCGATCCTCACGCTCGTGTTGCTGCCCTGCAATTCTTCTACGACATTTCTCTGCACCGTTCGGGACTTTGCGATGACTACAGCGTGAAGTTCTTTGAGGAGTCGTTGCTGTGAGTCCACTTGTTGACGGAGTGCTTTGATTTCAGCAGCCAGGGAAGACACCGTCGCTCGATGACCATCTTCTTCGTCTTCAACTTGATTTCGGCTTCGATCTTCTGTAAAAAACAATCAGTCCGTGGATTACATGTGGCTTGTTCTGATAATGCGATTATCAGTGGGAAACATGAATTAAGGTGTCATTCCTTTTAAACGTTTAATTCTTGCATTAAGCCTGAATGTGCACAGAAAAAGTAATAGAAAGGGTAAAATAGTGTAAGATATCTTAATATAGCACATGCACCTGGTTATCGCATATACATTTATGCTTGAATATGTGTGCATGTGTATGATCTCCATTTATGCATCGGTGCAGAGAGGTGACCCCTCCCTGATTTGTGTGAGTTCTCTGTAGTGTCTGTGCAATGCGTAGTTTGTTTGTTTGTTTGTTTGTTTGTTTGTTTGTTTGTTTTTGCATTCCACTGGAGCAGCTTCTTGTATGGCATGGTGTATGCAAGTCTCATCACGCCATGTCATCGCCAATATTAGGGTTACAGGCTGCTCTGTAACCACTTGGTACAGCCTATCTTTTTCGTGGACTTTCAAATCCATGCCGTTTATTTATTTATTTATTTATTCAGTTTTCTTTACCCAGGGTAGCCCCATCAGTGGTGTTAAACACTGTTATCCTAGGGGGCCCTGCAACAGAATGACAAAATATAACAGTTCAACAAACACAAAATAACAAATCAAGGACATTCCTTTTTACATCATAACATCAACACAATATCAATACTCTATATAAATGAAGAAATGCAAAGTTAATCCTTGACGATAATAATACACAAACTCATATTATTTGAGAAAAAAAAATACCTTAACATTAAACAGGAATATCAAAAATACCCGAATTCTACCCCAAGTGAGATATGTATGCTCTTACGAACGCTTGAAGAGTTGTTAGATACAAAGCTAAAATCTCACGAGACCGGACGACTTGCTTCTAATTATTTCCAAAAGCGTGCGTAGGACCCTCGTCGGCACTGCACCACTCATTCACTCATAGGGAGATATGGATGCGTACAGTTCTTTTTTTTACCATCCCCGTACAATACAAAACACATAATCATGAGAAACAAATCGAAGCGGAGAAATGCTCGCAATCACATGAAGACGAACTTATTCCAAGCAAATTCAGCAAATACGCACACTGTGCAACACTTGCATTTTCGCTTATTACAGCAAAACAGACAAGACTGGACCAATGAGACTCATACATGTACATTGATTATTGATTATAGCCAATATAAAATCTACCATGAACACTTCTCAACTGTTGTTCTTCCCCCCCCCCCCCCCCGCCACCCATGTTGTCTGCCGATGAAACCTATCAATTGATAGAGAGCAATTCGGCATTTGCTTAATGGACAAGGCTGTAGCTCGATATGGAAGTGGTATTGAATACGTTGAATCATGCGGAAAAAAAAATAAACAAAATAGAGCAACCTTCGGCGCTCTGCTGTCAGAGTCTCGGAAGTCTCCATGGTATGATAAGGATGGTTTTTCCCTGAACTGTTATGGTACTATTAGACGATGGTCAGTTACCCTCGAGAACAGCCATTAAAATATCATTTTACCTGAGGTAAACAAAGTTCGACCGTATGTCTCCCCCCAGAAAAAGAAATACAATCAGACCTTTCGCAATAATTGTGGAAAAGTAGTGAATCAATCCAAAATCAATTTTAAGGAACAAAACTATATATATACATACTGTAACTATTACCCCCATCTTTATACACGATACAGGAAATATCATCCAATTTGACTTTGTGGTCATGAAGAGAAAGGGGATCTTTGTATGAGAGCATGTCAGGAATACCTTCCTTCCAAGTTGTATGCAATGACAGTGTTCATAATTCCAAGATCATCCATCTTCTCCGGACAATGGGATCGGAGATCTCACTATGGACAGGTCGGGGTGTCTGAAATCTATTGTACCTGTACCACCCACTTTGTATTATGGCGAATTCTATAGGCGTTTGGTTGGCATTACATTCTATACCCCATGGCGCTCTTCCCGTGGCCTTTTGGTGGGTTTGGCTGCGGCCTTTTCAGTCATAATCTCGCAGCCCTTTTGATCATTTTGCAGCAGCCCTTTCCACTCTTGGATCGAGCTTTCCCAATCGTTTGGCTCTAGCCTTCTCGATCACTATCTATTGACTGCAGTCTCTGACTGCCCAAACTTCATACAGGACTTCAATGAAAACAGCTGCTAATATTCTTTCTTCCTGGATTTAAAGAAAACACTGATTGAAATCATTTCCGCGACATTACACCTGTCGTTTGGAAACTTGGGAGTTTATCACATCGAAGCATGATGGGGAATAAAAAAGTTAGACAGTGGAAAAGATTTCGAGAAATACTAATTATAAGAAGTCATAGAGCGACCATGGAGGAGAAAAAATAATCATGGAATCTTAGATCATACAAAACTATATACAGGGCTACAATGCATACCTAATGAGAGACAAACCGCCAGTAAATACACACACACACACACATGGTACATATATATATATATGTATATTATATATACATATTTGTGTATAATATATATATATAATATATGTGTATATATACACTCTAAAAACGCAAATGTTGAATCAACATTTAAAAGGGCCGAGGAGTGACAGCATTTTTTGAAGTGTTACATCCAACTTTTAAAATAACATTTTAAATGTTGAATCTAGCAGGAAAACCAACACTTTGAAAATGTTGTCACTCCTCGGCCCTTTTAAATGCTAATTCAACATTTGTGTTTTTAGAGTGTATATATATATATATATATATATAACAAAAACAGCTTGATCTCATTGAGATTGCAGTATGCATATCAATATCAATACATATGGACGTTCATTACTTTTTAATAGTATAAATGACAAACAAGTCAGCTCTTACACAAACAAACACACATAAACACACACACGCAACATATCCCCAGACCTGTCCCTCAAGAAGAAAGATGTTCTGGAAAGTTTCTATTCTATTCCCATCATTCTTTCCGCGACCATTTTGGTGTATGTGTTCTTCACATGCAATGCATGCGTGTTTGTTCTGTTGTTGTTGTTGGGTTTTTTTAACATTTGTGACCCGCTACAACAAAATGATCCTAAAGTCGGGCGAGGTCGATTATTTGAAAATTGCATGATATAATCCCCTAATCTTTCTGCTTTAAATTGATATATAACACATTTTATAAAAATAATCGGCTGCGGAGATATCGATGTTTAAAAGAGAGCATGTCGAGACGTCTGGAAAATCACTGTTTCGAGAAAAGCGCCCTAAAAGTCTTCCTTTCGACGCAATCGCGATCAAGGGACACGCAAGTCAGTTTTCACCTCTGGACAATAGAAGGTAAGCCCTAGCAACCCCCGAAGAGTTCATTCAAGCACATCAGCGTCGGCGGTCTCCTCACCAACCAATCAGTGACCAGGATGTGAGAAGCGGCTGAGCATAGCGCACCCCGCCCGCACGCACCAGTCGACTGGGCAGTGTGCGAGCTTCACGCTTCGGTTAGCAGCAAGCAGCAAACTGACCAATGAGATCACTCTGGTCGTTGTTAGGGGAGGAACCTATCTATGGCGCTCAATCCAAATTTTCAAACCATTTTCGTTGAAATTTTCGTTGAAACGCCAAGAAACATGGCTCAGAAAAACGCATTTTTTTTAAATCTTTCCTTTGATCATTTTGCTTCAAAATTTCGACAGATGATAGAAGACATGTTAGACTCCAATAATATATCAAAATCAGAAAATTGTAAGTTTTGACCAATTTTAATGCTCTGACTTCAAACTCGATTTTCACGGCTTCGACTGTGCGCGACTTTAGGACCTTTTTTGTTGTAGCGGGTCACATTTTAATACATCAGCGACGTAATATTTTCCGGCCTTTCGCAGGCCTGTGATTATCAAATATAACTGCAACGAATTTGATTAATTATTTTTGATTAAATTATACCTGTCATTCGTCATTTCGAGGAGAAGAAACTTTTTTCGGGTATTTATTGAGCTTACTTCTATGATAAATAGTGAGGTTGTGAACTCATATGCATGTTGCTGGAAATGCACCACTGAGCTGACCAATCACACAGTTTCAGCCTCTGTTGCTATCACAAAAAAGGTTTGTTTTGGGAAAGACAATGGGTGATGATCGATTCACGGTGCCCATCGCGGAAGTGTCCATCTTCTCCGGACATAACAATGGGATCGGAGATCTCACTATGGACAGGTCGGGGTGTCTGAAATCTATTGTACCTGTACCACCTATTTTGTATATGCCGAATTCTATAGGCGTTTGGTTGGCATTACATTCTATTCCCCTTGGCGCTCTTCCCGCGGCCCTTTGGTGGGTTTGGCTGCGGCCTTTTCAGTCATAATCTCGCAGCCCTTTTGATCATTTTGCAGCAGCCCTTTGCACTCTTGGATCGAGCTTTCCCAATCGTTTGGCGGCAGACTTCTCTATCACTATCTTTTGGCTGTAGTCTCTGACTGCCCAAAATATGTTCATATAGGACTTCGATGAAAACAGCTGCTAATATATTCTTTCTTCCTAGATAAACGTTTGAATGACTAACTAACTAAATGAATATATTAATGAATAATTTAATAAATAAATAGATAAATGAATGAATAAATGAATAAATATATAAGTACATTGAATAAATGAATGAATAAACAAAGAGATTAATAAATTATTTAATACTTGACATGTCCATTTTAACATCTTTAATAGTCACACAATATACATCAGTTCGCTAGCTGACCGAAAGAGTCGGATTCAAATTTTAGGAGATACCATGCATGCAGCAGCAGCAAAAACAAACAAACAAACAAACAAAGAAAACAATATATATACATATACAGTACTCTCCGCGTAATCGGGTATCGCTTAAACGGGTACTCCGTTTAATTGGGTAGTAATGTCAAAATCGGTTCCAATGCACGTTAAAATTACCTGATAGTCGGGTTGCCTCTCCGCATAAATGGGTGAATAATTTCTTCTAGTCTAATTTCTACCCACATTTTTTCCCAAACATTAGACTTTAAGAAATCAAGAATGTCAAATTTTCCTCGGCTAAGTGCAGTCTCTGCTTAATTTGCAAAGAAGACCGATCATTTGGGGAGTGATTAAACATGAAAACACGATAAGAGTCATGTACCATACAGTACCGACTTGCCACACGTAAACGAACATTGCACATGTAGCTGGTACTCACAATTGAATATACAGACTGGAGTTGAACACACTTGTGCTCCTCCCTTGCTCCGCAACAACATTCACAATCTACGGAAGTTTGCAACGAAAATCAGGCCAGGCATCAGCTAAATGATGTTGCTTTTCCCCAGTCACTTCTTGAAAAGTAACCCGACGTTCTACGTGACTACTGCATGCAAATAGACATGTTCATTTCGGAAAACGTCTGCGTGGTAGCGAGGAGTCTCTAGCCAAACGACAAAGTTTTCTGAAGACATATATGTCCATAAAAAGAGTGTAAATCATTGCTCATGATTGAGCAATTGTAAGGTTTGTATAATGGGTCATGCAAGCACGCGTGTTAAGCATACAATGTGTAGGTGATTTGTGCAGTGTACAATGCATGTACATACACATTGTGTGTGTCAATTATGAATGAGACGTGTTTTTCTGTTAATCGGGTACTCCGCTTGATCGGGTAAGAAATGCTCTACCCGAGCCTACCCGATTATGCGGAGAGTACTGTATATATATAATATATATATATATATTATATACCGGTAGCATAACCTGGTTTCCATGTGTAAATGTTTACAAGGTGAAATTAGTGCCTTCATCCATCACGTCCCATGCATGTATGTTGTTGTTGTTGTTCATTTTCTACACCAGTAGTATATCTTTATACTTCTGTCATGATTTCGTACATAATTTTACACAAAGTACAGCCGCTTTGCCATATAACAGTATAAAAGAGCGATAAAAAGAAAACGACAGGTAACCGCGTTCTATGGTGTGTAACAATACATGCGTGCGTGATGTGGCTGTGGATGTTTAAACTGCCGTGTTGATATTCAAAGTCGAATGATAGTTCGACAGCTGGTATGGACTTGAAATTGCTTTTTGACATTGGGTGTTTTAAAACGCGTATGATTGACTTTGGTGTTGTTCAAAGGAAATACTGATTGAAATAATTTCAGCGTCATGATACTGTAGCTTGGAGTCTTGAGAATTATTGATGTAGAAGCATGACGGTGGGAAAAAATACGATGTGGATCAAGACGACATTTATTTCACTATTCATAGTCTACATAGATTCACTGCAAGGCTGCAGGAGAAGAGGAGAGATTTTTGTTTTTGGAATGACTCACTCCAATAATGTAAGAGAAAAGGAGAGAAAAAGGCACACACACACACACACACACACACAAAACACACACACAAAAAAAACTTGCAACTCCATAGATCAAGATGATGGGGAAGAATGTACAAACCTGTATATCACACAACACAGTAACTAAAAGTCACGAAAATGTTGGCTAGAATGCGTATGTTTTGTGTATATTTTGCTTTTATAAAGTTGTTGAGTTTCCCGGTTGTCAGAGTGGACTAAAGTCGTAGAATAGGTGGATACCATGAGATTAAACAGGTTTTGTGTTCCGAGGTGTTATTCATATTCTAACAGAGAGGGCGCTATATTGCTAAAACGAAACGTACGCACTCTGACGCCCAGATTTTGTGAATGGTCGGCTCCTTGAAAAAAGCGCCGCACGGGCCAAATGCTAAAAGCGCCGCGCAGCGGGCTTTTGAATGGGAGGATTTAAAAGAACGCGGCGAAACAATAGAAGACCGCTGAGCGGGAGCGCCGCTGTTTTCCTGGAGCGTGTAATTAAAAATTCATGTCTGGCGACTTTTTGTTTGTTTTGAGGTGCAGGGTCACATATAATGACGTCATAGTGACGTCACGGTCACTGATCACAATGATTTTACTTGACCCGTCGTCTTTGGGACACGATACATATATGGTATGATTTTGACATTGATAGGAAGAGGACTTTCTGAGCTAACCGATACACAAATTTTGTCCAGAAATAAAGAAGAAGAAGAAGAAGAAGAAGAACAAAGAATCAGTACAGATACAGAAGGTGATCCGAAGGATACTCGGATCACCTAAAAAAAATGGTCGCAGGTCCTCAAATACTATAATTCTAAAGCAATGTCGTAAGTCGCCTTTACGTGTACAAACCTTCCTCAAAATAATATTGTAACTTTCTTACTTAAATGAATTTTCTGTAACATTTTTCAATCTTCCTCCCTGTAGTATTTCTTTTCTTTCCTTTGTCACAGTCTTCTTTCTTCTAACCTGCAACATTCCTCTCTTCCTATTTCTCTTTATCATTTTTCCTAATTCTTATCTGTCACATTTCTCCTCTGCACATGTAGTTCTTTGTAACATTCCTTTCTCCTGAATTCTCTATAACATCCTGCTCTTCTTCTCTCTCTCCTGTTTACATCTTTTATTGGCAGTCTCTTTTTTTCCCCCATAACTTTTTTCTCTTTTGAAATGTATGTGACATTCTCCTCTCTCCATAGCCATGTTCAGACGTATTTCTAGTCAGAGTAAAAATTTATGGCACGGCAATTAAAATAAAAATTAATGCACATCTTACCACGACACTTGTGTCCACACCACGGTCGTGGGAAGAAACTCCGACCAATTTATGTGCGAGGGTCGGTGTAACTTCCGAAAGTGGTAGCGCCGCGCACGTCGACCATGCGATTGCTTTTTACCAGTGGCATTTGTCTTCTCCATTCTTGTTGATGGAAATTTCTGCATGAGCGCTAGCTTCTTCGTCGCGATCGACTAGGTTAGAATTGCACTATACACCCGCATGTGAAGTCGCAAAATGTCAACATTGCGATTTCACCCTGGAAGTTTTACCTAGGTCGTAAGGTATGTAAGTTCATAGATACTCCGAGGGCTTGTCTGCACGGGCAATTTACTCCGACCGGCTAGTCGTGGCAGCGAGATACTCCTGAGAAAACTCAGGAGTATCTCGTTCGGGGGAAGAGGTCGTGGCAAGTTCCTCCGATCGGAGGAAGTTACCACGACCATGTTCAGACGGGCACTACTCCGACCAAGCTTCCTCCGACCCTTCCTCCGAAGTTACTCTGATCAAAACTGCCTCCGTCTGAACACAGCTCATGTTAGTAACATTCTTCTCCCTTTAGTCATTAACATTTCTCTTCTTGGCTATAATACTTTGCTCCTCTGAATTCTCTGTGATATTTTTTTTCCCTTCGTTATAACCTTTCTACTCTCTTCTTTAAATATTCTTTCTGCTGCATATATAGTTCAGCCAGTTATACATCCACAACTTTCAAACTTTACCTATTTTCATAATGATAGACCTCTCTTTTACGTTGTTGTGCTAATTATAACCAGTAATAATCTCCCGGTTTCATACAACCAAAATAATGAAGAAAAAATTGTCACATATGATTATACACAAATCCACATTCCTCTTTATTTTTCTCATTACATTATTGCCGAAATCAGAATAGGCAGTTGCAGACACATTTTTTTTTTTGTCAGTTGAAGAAACCCAGAAGTGTAGAGAGAAAGATGAGCAGAAGGAAGACTTTTTTTTTTTTTTTTGCTTTTAGCTCATGACACCTGGAAGTGGGCTACCCCACTTTTGAAAACACTACGTCGGCCCTGATTACAACCCGCAATATCAATCAAGCGATTATGTTGAACAACAGCAATCAAAGGCTATACAAGTCATGTTTTAAACTTATATATAATCTATGATATTATGTCTATACATTAATATAACCGTATCAAATTGCATTTGTGCTTTCATATAGCTACTGGGTAAAATGTTTTGTTTGATTTTTCTTTTAATCCGTAAGTTTGACCTTACCAGACAATATATCAGACTGGAAAGATTATTGACCTTGAAACTGGAAACAAATCTAAACGTGTCACAAAGTGTCATTATGTAATGAAATATGGGAAATATGAAAATATCGCCAACGTGAAACCTTAATGCTACCGCAAAGAAATGAAACTGATGAACAAAATTGGTTAAGCTTACTTGACGAAGAGTATACACTATTAAGGTATATACCCAGGTCGAAATTCCCATAGAAACCAGTAGAAACCAGTAGAGACCTTCTACTGGTTTTTAATGGTTTCCGGATTTGAGTGGTTTCTATGGGAATTTCCAGAGGGTTCCAGTAGGATTCCCATAGAGACCAATAGATTCAACTGGTCAAAAGACCAGAACAAACCAATAAAAACCAGTAGAGTCTACTGGTTTTCAAATGGAGTGCTAAATTTAAAGTTAGACCAGTAGAATCCAGAAGAAATCAGTACTGTTTAATGGTTTCAAGTGGAGAGGGAAACCTGTAGAGAACAGTACAAACCAGAAGAGTCGACTGGTTTCAAAACTGGGTTGAAAAAAGACAAGTCAGACCAGTAGAAACCAATACAAACCAGCATTTTTTTTAATACATGTTAAGACATTACTTGTCAACCAGTAAAAACCAACAGGTACCCGTGCAGCCTACTGGTTTGAAGATGGCTTTAAAAGAAGGGAAAACCAGTATGAACCAGTACAAACCAGTCACTTTTCTGCATGTATAAACAAGAATTAAGTCAAACCAGTAGAAACCAACAGGTACCAGTAGTAATGGCTTGAAGAGGGTCATACAATTGTGATGAAGTAATGACCAGCATAAACCAATAGGAACCAGAATATTCTACTGGCTTAAAATGGGGGTGTCGAAATATCAAGTCAAACCAGTGGTAACCAGTACAAACCAGTCAATCTCCTATACATGTAAAACAAATAAGTCAAACCAGTAGAAACCAACAGGTACCTGTAGAAGTCTACTGGTTTGAAGAGGGTTGTAGAAGTGTGAAGTTATACCAGTAGAAACCGGCAGAAACCAGCAGAATCCACTGGCTTTAAAATGGGGTGTCAAAATATAAAGTCAAACAGCGGAAACCAGTACAAACCAGTCAATCTCCTATACATGTAAAACAAATAAGTCAAACCAGTAGAAACCAACAGGTACCTGTAGATAGTCTACTGGTTTGAAGAGGGTTGTAGAAGTGTGAAGTTATACCAGTAGAAACCGACAGAAACCAGCAGAATCCACTGGCTTTAAAATGGGGTGTCAAAATATAAAGTCAAACCAGCGGAAACCAGTACAAACCAGTCAATCTCCTATACATGTAAAACAAATAAGTCAAACCAGTAGAAACCAACAGGTACCTGTAGATAGTCTACTGGTTTGAAGAGGGTTGTTATAGAAGTGTGAAGTTATACCAGTAGAAACCGACAGAAACCAGCAGAATCCACTGGCTTTAAAATGGGGTGTCAAAATATAAAGTCAAACCAGCGGAAACCAGTACAAACCAGTCAATCTCCTATACATGTAAAACAAATAAGTCAAACCAGTAGAAACCAACAGGTACCTGTAGATAGTCTACTGGTTTGAAGAGGGTTGTAGAAGTGTGAAGTTATACCAGTAGAAACCGACAGAAACCAGTAGATTCCACTGGCTTGAAATGGGGTGTAGAAATATCATGTCAAACCAGTGGTAACCAGTACAAACCAGTCATCTCCTATACATGTAAAAACAAACAAGTCAAACCAGTAGAAACCAACAGGTACCTGTAGATAGTCTACTGGTTTGAAGAGAGTTGTAGAAGTGTGGAGTTATACCAGTAGAAACCGACAGAAACCAGTAGATTCCACTGGCTTGAAATGGGATGTAAAAATATCAAGTCAAACCAGCGGAAACCAACGAGTACCTGTAGAGTCTACTGGTTTGAAGAGGGCTGTAAAATTGTGAAGTAATACCATTAGAAACCGACAGAAATCAGTAGATTCTACTGGTTTAAAATGGGGTGTCAAAATACTTCTAACAAGTTAAACCAGTAGAAACCAACCGAGTGCCTGCAGAAACCAATAGAAACCGGTGGATTCTACTGGAAGTTGTCAAACAACAGAACGTCGTTACAATGAACAACTTTTACGGAAAATTTTGTTAATTTTGTTATCATGGGGATATTAACAATTGCAAAAAAAAAAAAAATATAAGTCATATATTTTGAAATAAAATTATACTTATGTAATTGCTATAACCTAATTGTCTTTAAACTCGTTATGCTCATCAATGAATCCCTGGGACTCAAACGGCAACATGATGTCATATTCTACCGCGCAGCTAGCCGTTATGCAAACGAGCTACTTTTGGCGGGCAGCGCAATCCGCCGTCCGCTCCCCGGCCCTGCGCTGGGGCTGGCTGGCCGGCCGACCGCCACCGCATTCATATTTGAGCTGTACGTCGTACTGTGCTGTCGTACACACATCAACGCACCCATCGCAATCCGTTCAACTCTGTCATCCAGCAGCCAATTATACCGAGAAAACTCCACTTACGATTGCATTTGTGTTTCGGAATGAGAATCTTCAATGAGCTCAGGAAATCTAAGGTTTAGTTAGCGGTAAACATTGACGTTTTATTTCATTTGAGAGTGACTTTGATGTCGAGTTTGCTTCCAGGCCGTATTCAACCATAGCTGATCATACTAGATGACGATCGGAAGCGAAGCCGTGCGTTTGAACGCTGCATTTTTTTCGGTGTTACATACCAGTACGCCCTACGGTATGTTTCAGAAATGTCGTACACCATACTACATGTATGTTCAAACGATTTGAAATGTGCGAGCTAGTGACATCGTGAAAATTGACGAAACAATCCACTGTGAATCCAAACTGTATCTGGTACTACCGTTGTGGTGGTGGTACGTGTCGGAGACTGACAATGCCCGATAATGGACTGTGAGACACTGGAACAGCTACAGCCACTAGTACGCAGTAGGTTCACTGATATGCATAGCCATGCTGTACTCGTCTGCAGTGCAAGTGTATGAGGAACCCGACTGAGACAAACCGAGCACCAGTGTTGGCCAGTTAGAAGGTTAGTGTTTTGCCTTAGACCTCTTGTTAGCCTAGATTTAAAGTATTATTAACGCTAACTACAAAGTTGGATTTAAGTTAGCTCTTTATCACTCAATATCAGTTTGTGTGCCATGATGGAAACATTCTGTTTGCCACATTAGACACCAACAAAATAGTGATGATTTGAGAATACATGTACATTCAGTTTTTCTCATCTACATGTATTTAACTTGTAGATTTATGTTGAATCGTATTTTGGACATGCAGTGAGCAAAGTTGTAGAAAAAAATGCCAAGCTTTGCTTTCATGTGTGTGTGTAAATTGTATGACAAATCTGTGACCATTTAAGCGTACAAAAAGCCAGTATATAACAACAGTTCGTAGGGAACACCGCTTGCTAGTCAATCACCAAGTAAAATACAGGCTATACCGGTTACCCGGTACATTGTAAGTGAGAGAAATGGAATTGCCAGAAACACTGTCTACCCTGTGCTAGTGATTTATCGATCGGTGGGTGCGGGTTTGTGCATTGAGCAGAATATGTGAAGTTAACTATAACATGCCCTTGACAGAGTCAGGCGTGCAAACGTAACATATGTTGTACATATGTATAAAGAGTTCAAACTGAAACACTAGTTGACCTATGTAATGATACGATTGTTAAATGTTGATCTCCAATGTTTTTTAAACAAATGTTCTCAATTTGGCAAGATTTACGTAGTACAATATATCACTTTAACATCAAACATTGAAAATTGATTGATTACTCGAAGTTCTCTTTCTGTTTGTTTTGTCTGTAAGTATTAGGAGACGATGAAGACTAGAAGAAGCCAGCTAAGGTCGACTTGCAGAGCTCCGCTATGCCACGTACCTGGTATTTTGACTGCCACGAGTGGGCCCTACATCTTCCCTTGCCTTCAGAGAATGATGACCTCACTGAGAGTTTGGGCCTTCAGCATTTTGAAATCGTCATACAAGCACCAGATGGGCCCAACCGGGGAGGCCTGGCCAAATATTTGCTGTTACAAAAAGTGTATGTTGTCAGCTTGTCACTTCAGGAAAATTTCAAGATATTTTCACATTAGTGAAAGAATTATGTGAGCGAAAGAAATGTAAAACTGAGAGAACCATCATATTCAGCCAGACTCATCATCATCAGTGCAGAGATTTGTTAGCGACAATGTACTTTAAAGATTGACTGGAGGAAAAGGAGTGTCACTATGTCCTGTGTTATTCCATCACTGGTGACAGCGTAAATGAGGAAATACTTGTACAGTACCGTAATGTACAATGTACAAGTTTAGTACATATGTCAAAACCAGATGACTGGGCTTGGGTGATCTTCTGTGCTACAGTGTATCTTTACATTCATGATGGGTACAAGTATAAACTGCAAGAAAGTCAGCATATACTTAGTTCATGTACAGTATTTTGATTTTGCACAAGAGAGTTGCTGTACTGGTAGAGGAGGGAAAGATTCCTGCGCTGTACTGATGGCAAAGGTATAGCTGTACTTGCTATCGGATAAAAAGACTTATGGTTGTGAGCCTGAAGTGCAAAACCTTCAGCGTCCATGCTGTGTTGTTTGTGCTCAAAGTTGTGTAATTGAATCATGCAACGGTGTACACTGTATTTTTTTCTTTTTTATTTTAAATGGTCAAATGGGTAATGTTCAGTTTGATGCATTTTCTTTCTTTAAAAAAAAAAATGAAATTAGTGTAACCTTGCAACTTACAGACCTGCCAGTTTGCAAATGATAATGGATGATTTTATCAGGTCCCAGGTGAAGACTCTTGACTTATTGTGAAAAATCTGTGACTACTATTAGACATTGATTAAACCTCACAGATTGTGCATACCACTTTCCAGCTGACAGAACAAGGACCTATTATAGAAAGAAACTAGCCCAACCAAATGCTGTGTGCAGCAAAGGGACAGGGCTGTGTATAAAATATAGTAAGAAAGGTGATATACACTCAAACAAGGTAATTACAGGTGAATCGTATTTAGGTCCTTGACATAATGAGGTTCTCTTATGTTTTTGAAAGGCTATTAACTAACATAAAATGAGCTGCCAAGCATGCGTGAGCATTTTGGTAATTGAAATCTATTCTGTAAACTTACATTCAGATGTGACTATGAATTTGTTTATTTGTTTATTTTCCTCTTCTTTTTTTTTTTTTTTTTTTTTACTCATTGCCTCTTACCTACAATATCCAATCCCATTTTGGTGCCGCTTTTTTTAGCACTATCTATGATCGATGCTGTTAGTGGGATTATCTGTGTATGTACAGTAGATGTATGTACTTGGATGATGCCAGCAAGACAGCATGGTTTATTTTACATACATAATTATGAACATCTATTCTTTGCCAACCACCAATGCTGTATTTTGTTTTGTCAAGTGAAGGTTTGTTTGTCATGCCATCAGTTTAATATCTTTATTATTAAGTTTGTTTGTGTACGTATGAGTTTTGCATCCTTTCAGATGAACATTTTCTATGATTAGGGTAATCATCTTTATGTTATCGCTTTAACAAACAAATGGGGCATATGGAAAGTGCTCAATGACGGGAATGTAAACCTTGTATTTTTGATGTAATACAAATTTACATGTTTTTGGCTTTTTTTTATCAAATACCTGTCGAGGCCTTACTTGTCTTTCAAAAAAAAAAAAAATCCTGTCACATAATCAGTTGAACGAAATTGTTAACCGAAATAAAAATTCTTTGGCTTGGCAAAACAACATGGTGAAAAAAAAAGTAATCTGAATAATGAACACAAATGTAATGTACTCATGTAATATGATTATCATCCGTTGACCTGTAATAAAATTTCCTCAACTTAAGACTGTATTTACTCCAGACTTACAGTGTGTGATAGAAGTCTCATGTTTTGATCAATGTATGCATACAAATGCAGTGTGAATTTGTGTGGCATGTGTTGTGTACATGTGTGCATTCTTAATTTTGAACATTCAGGTATGTCTCGTTCAGTCGAAAATTGGTTAGTACTGTACATTAGTTGATCATCTGGTGGCACCATTACAAATAGGTTTTTTGTTTGTTTGTTTGTTTGTTTTTTTGCTGATTTGAAGAAGAATTTGTACTACTAGCGCACATCCATTATAATGGACATGGTTCTATGGAAACTTTTTTGCAATGTATCAAAAAAGTAAAAAATCAGGTCCTTAAATTATTATCTGTATTTACAACTGTACTACTAGTGTACATTTACAATGTTCTTTCTTGCATTGTTGAGCGGTAACAACATTTTAATGTAACAAAAAGAAAACTGTCGGTCCTGAAGATGTCGTTATAATGGGAGTCACTTGAAGTGCAAGTTCTTCTTCCAAATGCATTGGTAAATGCTGTTACTGGTTCAGTAGGAATTTCTTCTGGTTTCTACTGGGGCCAGTACAACATCTACTGGTATTCTGTTGGTTTCTTCTGGTTTCAGTAAGGCATCTACTGGTATTCTTCTGGTTCCAGTAGAAATTCCTACTGGTTTCTACTGGTTCCAGTAAGAAATCCTGCTGGTTTCTACTGGTTCCAGTAAGAAATCCTGCTGGTTTTTACTGGTTCCAGTAAGAAATCCTGCTGGTTTCTACTGGTTCCAGAAGAAATCCTGCTGGTTTCTACTGGTTCCAGTAAGAAATCCTGCTGGTTTCTACTGGTTCCAGTAGGAAATCATGCTGGTTTCTACTGGTTCCAGTAAGAAATTCAGCTGGTTTCTACTGGTTCCAGAAAGAAATCCTGCTGGTTTCTACTGGTTCCAGTAAGAAATCCTGCTGGTTTCTACTGGTTCCAGTAAGAAATCCTGCTGGTTTCTACTGGTTTTCTACTGGTTTTGTTAAGATTTCTACTGGTTTTGTTAAGATTTCTACTGGTTTTGTTGAGATTTCTACTGGTTCCAGTAAGAAATCCTGCTGGTTTCTACTGGTTTTCTACTGGTTTTGTTAAGATTTCTACTGGTTTTGTTGAGATTTCTACTGGTTTTGTTGAGATTTCACCCTGGTTTTGTTGAGATTTTTACTGGTTCCAGTAAAAAAATCCTGCTGGTTTCTACTGGTTTTCTACTGGTTTTGTTAAGATTTCTACTGGTTTTGTTGAGATTTCTACTGGTTTCAATGAGAGTTTTCATTGGTCTCCACTGGATTCTATTGGTTTAAATCAAGCATTTCTACTGGTTTCTACTGGTTCCAATAAGAATTCTTACTGGTCTGCTACTGGTTCCAGTACAAATTTCCTACTGGTTTTCTACTGGTTTTATTTCACTTTCCATATTGAAACCAGTAGAAAATCGGTCTCCACTGAACCCGTACAAACCAGTAGAATTCTACTGGTTTTAGCTCTACTGGTTTCTATGGGAATTTCGACCTGGGTATGAAATGAAATTCCCAAGACTTGAGATAGTTGCTGCATGTGTAATGTCCTATATTACAAAACATAAAGGCCTTGTCGCACCTTTCAGGGCAAGCTACGCGGGCTTGTTGCGTGTATGGATTTTCCAGTACGTAGGGTCATTTTCTGCGGGCTGACAAGGATTATGGGAGAGCTTGAGGCCGCGTGCGTCTTTCCTGCTGGACGTGAGCTACTTAAAGCCGTGTCACACCTTTCCGGGCAAGCTACGCGGGCATGTGGCGAGGAGGTAGTTTCCAGCACGTAGAAGATTTTCAGCGGGCGAAAAAGAATGTTTGCAATTTTCATTCATGCCTTGTCATACCGTATGGAGGAACTTCTGCGGCTTGACTTGCGGGGAAACAAATTTACTCCCCAGAGCTCTCCGCAGTTGGTCCGCACCTGACAGTATCTAGCGTGTAGTTGCATGGAGGTGCTCACGCAAGTCCGATTTAACCACAGCCAAGTTTTGAGCATGACCAAAACTTTTTCCGGGTGAGTCACGGGAATGCCCGTAGAGGTCCACGCAGAACGCCAGTAGGAGCCCTTAGCGGCAGTACTTCCCAGGCAATTCCCACGCAGGTACTTCGCAGTCCCGTATGCAGTCAAGATAATGAAATTCTGTGAGATTTCAGCCATTCCATTAGAGGAATTCCTTCACTGAGTTGTCAGCCCCCATGCGACTGGTACAAAGGTCACACACTATACAGTACTCGCAAGTATAACGCGTCCAGCAAGTAAGACACATGCGCTGACTCCCACAAATCCTTTTCCGCCCTAAGGAATGTCCGGTATGCTAGAAAATCCCTACACATAACAAGCCCGGGTAGCTTGCCCGGAAAGATGTGACAGGGCCTAAACACGGTTGCGGGTAAAAGAATATGCGTGCACACCTCCGGGCGACTACTTTTGAGATACATGCTAGGTACTGTCATGTGCGGATCATCCACGGGGTCCTCCGGGTAGTCAAAATTGTTCTTTGCAAGTCGCACGCAAGGCTGGTGTGACACGGCCTTTACGTTCTGTACTAACCTTCTAGTTACGGGCCAATTGCGTGGGAGTTGCCTGCGAGGTGCTACCGCTACAACCCTTCTACTGGTGTTCTGCGTGCACATATGCAGACAATCCTCGCCAATCAGGAACAAGTTTGAGCATGCTCAAGGGCTCGTCATTCCTTTCTGCGCAAACCTTGCTTGTGACTTGCGGAGAACAATTTTTGCTACCCGGAGGTCCTCGCAGATGGCCTGCAATGTGACAGTACCTTGCATGTAGCCGCCCGTAGTTGCGCAAGCAAGTCCGATTTACCCGCAGCCAAGTTTTGAGCATGCTCAAAACTTTTTCCGGGTGACTCGCGGGGATTGCTAGCAGAGGTCCACGCAGAACACCAGTAGGAGGCTCGTAGCTGCCGCAAGTCAGAGGCAGTTAACTGAGGGTCAGTCACTGCCTTTCTTTCTGGCTAGTTGAGAGTCGGCTGCGGCCAGGATTATTACATTCTCTGGGACCTCTGCCAAATGAATATTCCTTCAGAGGAATTTCTTCACTGAGTAGTCAGCCTCCCCCCCTCCCCCCCCCCCCCCCCCCCCCCCCGCGCCTGACACACATGTCACACAGAATACCATCCTCAAGTAGAATTTAAGAAGCACGCGTCCAGCAGGCAAGATGCATACAAAACTCGCCCAAATCCTTGTCCGACCTCAGAAATATTTTCCGATATGCTGGAAAATCCCCTACATGCAACAGCCCCGCGTAGCTTGCTCGGAAAAGTGTGACAGGGCCTAACATAGTTGCGGGTAAAAAGGATTTGCGTGCGCACCTCTGGGCGAATACGGGCAAGATACTGTCATATGCGGGTCATCTGCGGGGTCTCCGGGTGGCAAAAATTGCTCTCGGCATATCACGAGCAAGGCTTGCCCGGAAGGGTGTGACAGGGCCTTAAGATCCACTTTCACCTATTGATGCCAATACTAAAACTGACATTATTTTAATGAAGTAAAACTTACTTGACTGTTAAATTGATATGGTACTATGAAGCTTACCTTCATCTGTCATATTACATCGCAATCACAGCATTGACTAGAAGAAAACTCATTTACTGCTCTGAAACAATGAAGAAAAATGCAATTGTATACATTCAACCGAGTGAGGGAGTTCTGGAATCTGTTTTATTTTCTTACATTTAAAAATATAACACAAAGGCCAAATGTTCCTAAGATGTGTGTAAAAATAACCTATATCATTCCACACCAATTAACACATCGATTTTCATGACACAAGCGGCTTGCAGTGCAATTTTTCAGTGGTTTTTGTGAATCTTCATTTTCTCCATCAGCCAGAATACTGAATTGTAAAGTACGACTCGTTTATGTTTGTACACCGACAGCCCTTTTGTTCAGAGCCATACGTCGTTACTGTCCACTGTTTGCCTCTTTTCTCTAAAGACCATTATGGAGAAGACTTAAAGCTGTTCATCAGCGCAGAGATGCTGTGTTTCCAAAACTAGAGTAATAAAACACCTTTTTTCCCCCTGACATTATTATCACGGTTGAAATATCCCGAAATATCCTGATCTCGCCCATCCGTTGTTATTCTTTTTTTTACATTCTAGACGGTTGTGTGAATATTGCATCCTTTATGTAGTTGGCAAATAAATATCATTTGAATGTCGTTTGACTTTGATTGTACGATATTCGAAGACGAAATGGAATCCAGCAGTGAAGAGTGAAAATTTGTCGATTTGTTCAACAAGGAAATAGGTTTGACATAAATCTTCTGACAAAATGTTCATCAAACAGTTCTTGCTTCATTCATTGCACGTATGATATTCATTATTGTTTGCCAAACGGTAAAGCGGCGTCATTATTCTTGGCAATCGTTTATGGAAAATTGGATGTACAAGGCAAGATTATAATTATTGCAGATGCATGTATGATAAAATGGTCTAAAAAGGTTAGATTACTGTCATTTCATGCAATGTTAATGAAACTGCAGAGAATATTGATGTAGGTCTCCTTTTCAAGTAAATACCATACAGAAATTAAATCAAAATAAATGAAATAAATAAAATAATAATAAACTTTAAAAACGTCAAAATAGGTATACAAATATGAAATCGACTGAAGATTTTCCAAAAGAAATTCAACTTCTCAATAATTCTCATTTTTGTTCAACAGGGCAGAATGACGATGACATCCTGGGTCAGGTATCATCCCGCACAATCACGACAATAGCTTAAAATAACACCTAAAACTACTTCCATTTTCATGAAACTGAATGGAACTTGTAGAGGAGATATCACACTACAACTTCTATACAGAAACCTATGAGAACATTTTTTCTACTTCATAGCAGACCGCTCTACTCACCCCCCCCCCCCCCTTCCCACAATACAATGTATAACCCCATAGGCTTTGTACACAAAGATGGCGGCATATCACATTGCTTTAGAAAATATAAATTTTGAAGGTCTGAAACCACTTATTTTTTCATGAAAGTGAATGGATCTTGCAGAGGAGATATCAGAAAACAACTTCTATATGGAAACCTATGGGAACATTTTCTCTAATTCATAGCCGACTGCTCTACTCACCCCCCCTCCCCCCCCTTCCCAAAATATAGGGCTCACACGGGTAAATAATTCCCCATAGAGACGTGTGTTAAAATTGAAATTTCAAAAAAATTCTGTAAAATAGCTGGGAGAAATGAGGTGTTACAGCTTCACTAACCATGATAAGTGAGTTATACCCTTTCATCCATCAAATTTTCAGGGTGAGTTCTTCAGCTCAAATTCTGTCCAAGGGTCCGCAAAGCCAGACTACGAGTTCTTGTCACTCAAAAGATCACCTATTTTCCGTACACGTACCCAATGAAAAATAGTCCCCTCAAATTCCATCAGAAAAGCTTTCATCTTCCAACCAAACTGCAGTTTGTAGAATTTATACTCAATATCTACAGCTATTCAGTTTTTCGCCAAACTACATCATTGATTTTTAATTAATTTTTTTCTTCATTTATTTTGGTATCTTTGGTACGAATTTGTGAAGGGGTCGGGGACATTCAATTCTATTTACAGGTGTGAGCCCTATAGTAGAGATCATATTTCTCATTTGACTTTTTAACATCGTAATGTGTTTTTGATGATACTTACCCCTACATCACATGGGAAATTACACATTCAAGGGTTATAAAGCTTCTCAAAGGGACACTTGAAAATCATGCCCTTTGGTGTTTTTTTTTCTCAAAAATAGATCTTGCAGTGTTGATCAGTTCTTCATAAGATGAATACATAGATGCAGGTAGTTATCCTTGATTGTGGGGGTGCCATCATCACCATATTGCCTAGAAAGTAATTTAAAAGACTTTGTTTTGTCAAACAGACTAACTTCATGTATTGTGAGCTGTTTCAGTAGTACCCAAAACAAAGAAATACATTAAAATAACACAGTCATTCAAAGTTGTGTCATACTGATGACTGCTATGTACAAAGATCTAGTACCACAACATAATAATCATAAAGAAAACAAATTGTAGCTATTAAAGCAGAGTTGGGGGGGGGGGGGGTAGAGGAGAGGGATGGGGGGGGGGGTAGGAAGGAGAAGGGGGAGGGAGGAAGAGATCTGACACAGGAGATCAACATAAACCAGCAGAGCTTGTATGGGATGAATACTTCCCATAGACTTGTGTGCATTGTGTGCATTCTCTATAGTGGAGGTCATTTCTCATTTGACTTTTTAACATCATAAATGTGTTTTTGATGATATTTGCCCCTACATCAAATGGGAAATTGCACATTCAAGGGTTATAAAGCTTCTCAAAGGGACACTTTTGAAAATAATGCCCTTAGGGTTTTTTTTTTTTTTTCAAAAAATATATCTTGCAGTATTGATCAGTTTTTCATGAATTGAATACATAGATGGAGGTAGTTATCCTTGATTATTGGGGTGCCATCATGACCTTATTGCCTACAAAGTAATTTAAAAGACTCTGTTTTGTCAAACAGACTAACTTTATGTATTTTGAGCTGTTTCAGTAGTACCCAAAACAAAGAAATACATTAAAATAACACAGTCATTCAAAGTTGTGTCATACTGATGACTGCTATGTACAAAGATCAAGTACCACAACAACATAATAATCATAAAGAAAACAAATTGTAGCCAAGCAGAGTGTGTTGGGGGGGGGGGGTACAGGAGAGGGATGGGGGGGGGGGGGGGTAGGAAGGAGAAGGGGGAGGGAGGAAGAGATCTGACACAAGAGATCAACATAAATAAACCAGCAGAGTTTGTATGGGATGAATACTTCCCATAGACTTGTGTGCATTGTGTGCATTCTCTATAGTGGAGGTCATATTTCTCATTTGACTTTCTAACATCATAAATGTGTTTTTGATGATATTTGCCCCTACATCACATGGGAAATTATACATTCAAGGGTTATAAAGCTTCTCAATGGGACACTTTTGAAAATCATACCCTTTGGGGTTTTTTAAAAAATATATCTTGCAGTGCTGATCAGTTCTTCATAAGATGAATACATAGATGCAGGTAGTTATCCTTGATTATGAGGGTGTCGTCATCAATTTATTGCCTACAAAGTAATTTAAAAGACTTTGTTTTGTCAAACAGACTAATTTTATGTATTTTGAGCTGTTTCAGTAGTACCCAAAACAAAGAAATACATTAAAATAACACAGTCATTCAAAGTTGTGTCATACCGATGACTGCTATGTACAAAGATCTAGTACCACAACAACATAATAATCATAAAGAAAACAAATTGTAGCTATTAAAGCAGAGTTGGGTGGGGGGAGGGGGCAGAGGAGAGGGATGGGGGGGGGGGGGGTGGGGTAGGAAGGAGAAGGGGGAGGGAGGAAGAGATCTGACACAAGAGATCAACATAAATAAACCGCAGAGCACCAGCTTGTATGGGATGAATACTTTCCATAGACTTGTGTGCATTGCGTGCATTCTCTATAGGGCTCACACGGGTAAATAATTCCCCATAGAGATGTGTGTTAAAATTCAAATTTCAAAAAATCCTGTAAAATAGCTGGGAGAAATGAGGTGTTTCAGCTTCACCAGCCATGATAAGTGAGTTATACCCTTTCATCCATCAAATTTTCAGGTGGGTTCTTCTGCTCAAATTCTGTCCAAGGGTCCGCAAAGCCAGACGATGAATTCTTGTCACTCAAAAAATCACCTATTTTCCATACACGTACCCGATGAAATATAGTCCCCTCAAATTCCATCAGAAAAACTTTCATCTTCCAACCAAACTGCAGTTTGTAGAAGAATTCATGCTCAATATCTACAGCTATTCAGTTTTTTGCCAAACTACATCAATGATTTTTGATTAATTTTTTTCTTCATTTATTTTGGTATCTTTGGTACGAATTTGTGAAGGGGTCTGGGACATTCCATTTTATTTACAGATGGCGGCTTAAGCCATTGCTTTATAAAATATGATTTTTGAAGGCCTGAAACCACTTATTTTTTCATGAAACTGCATGGATCTTGTAGAGGAGATATCACACTACAACTCCTTTATGGAAACCTATGGGAACATTTTCTCTAATTCATAGCGGACCGCTCTACACACCCCCCCCCCTTCCCACAATATAACCCCATAGGCTTTGTACACGAAGATGGCGGCTTATGGCATTGCTTTAGATAATATGATATTGATCCCATAAACAGGTGTATATACTGTGTCCCCACATCCACTTATATATAATGCGTCCCCACATCCACATGTATAATGCATCACCACATCCGCATATATATAATGCATCCCCACATCCACATAATTGTGCGTCCCCACAACGCATCCACATATATAACACGTCCCCACATCCATAATGTGTCCCCACATCCACATAATGTGTCCCTACATCCACTATGATGCGTCCCCACATCCACATAAGATATGTTTACGAGGGCTTGTGTTCCCATGGTTTCTGTGACGATATTTAACGCAGCATATATAGTGTAGTTTGTTTGGAAACTACATTGTATATATATCATATTATTATCCATACAGAGGATTTTCAGAGCCCAAATACAAATGTTATTTTGTGGACGCACCTCATAACCTCCGACCCACTTAGAAAGTTTGTTGAACTCGACCAATATTTTTTGCCGAGGCGACCAATATTTTAAATATTGGATGGCAAGAGGGGGATTCCCCAAAGTTTTTATAAACTGCACCGTGATTGGTTGAGATATATACGAGATGACCTGAAATATGAAGTAAAAACGTCTGTGATTGGTCAATCATAAATTAACTAAACTACCGTTTCTTCTAAAATGATGTGTTTATACAAACAAATTTCATATATCAATTAGTTGAAATTGTTTTTCATACAATTTTTCAAAATATCATTTTCATAAGAGGAAATTAAAGTTAGGCTTGAAGAAAACAAGTTGCATTTTTTTTTTTGTGCATGCAGGCGATGATTGATCAGCTCTGCTCAGCGCTACTACTGCTAGAGGGATAGCCCGTGCGCGATATACAAATACATGTAGCCGGCCGCCGCTTGCATTTCCATGCGCGATATGCATATTACAGTTACTGATGTAAGTACAGTAGGACTACATAGTTGTGGTAGTAGCCTAATTCGATCTTTCACGATCTATGGTAGATGTGACGTGAATTGTTTCTCAGATCTCGGATACAAATACATCTAACTCTGGTCTAAATTAGCTAGATCTCAGTCTAACAGTAACATGACGGCTACCTTGGATACATAGATCACTGTTTTATCAAAGACTGAAGTGGATTAAAGGGGAAGGCTAGTAACTGATCAGTGGAAATGCTGAGAGATGATTGTTCCAATCCTTATGGGATTCATTCAAGAGTTCATTGTATATCTATTGTTGTGTGAAAATGATTTGCTTCAGAATGGTCTCATATTCAAGTAATGTGCAGTTTAATGCTTCCAGGTTAGCGTCCCTGGTCAGTGACGGAGCATTAATCTGCACATTACTTGAATATGAGACCGTTCTGAAGCAAATCATTGTTACACAACAATAGATATAACAATGAACTCTTGAATGAATCCCATAAGGATTGGAACAATCATTTCCCAGCATTTCCTCTGATTCCCACTGATCAGTTACTAGCTTTCCCCTTTAACTTGCACTGAAAAGTGTACATGCACCATACCCCATGTCAGGATCAAGTACAGTATGGAGACCATACAGCACTCGGAGACAGAAAGGGTAGGCCTAAGTTAAAACATTCTTTGCTAAAATCCTCTGTAGGATAATAATGATAATATTGAATGTCCCATTTTCGGTTAATACAAGGAAATATTGGACTCACTAAGCAAAATATTTCCTTGTATTAATCTCAAGGCCATCCAATATTATATAAATATACACACTAGAACTAAAATTCATTTAACAGGAGCTCATATTTTGTGTATCTGTGTCATACTTCAATATGGGGATATTGATCCCCATAACCAGGTTTATATACTGTGTCCCCACATCCACTTATATAAAATGCATCCCCACATCCACATATATATAATGCGTCCCCACATCCACATATATAATGCGTCCCCATATCCACATAAAATGATGCGTACCCATATCCACATAAGATATGTTTACGCGGACTAGGGGTTCCCATGGTTTCTGTGACGATATTTAAAGCAGCATATATAGCGTAGTTTGTTTGGAGACTATATATCATAATATACACACTAGAATTAAAAATCATTTAACAGGAGGTAATATTTTGTGTATCTGTGTCATACCTCAGTATGGGGATATTGTTCCCCATAACCAAGTGTAATACGGTGTCCCTACATCCACTTCTATACTGTAAAACATGATATATTTGCGAGATGAAATTTTCGCGAATTGGAGCCGACAGCCTTTTTCGTGGCATGAAATTGTCGCGAATTGCCACTGGCGTTCAATGCATGTAGTGTAGACACAAACTTTCGTGTGCATTCTAATTTCACAAATTTCGGTGCTCGCGAAATTCACGAAATTAAAATGCACGCGAAAATTCCTCGTTTTACAGTATATTGCGTCCCAACATCCACATATACAGGGTGGCCCAAAAAGCGGCACGGTCGATTTTCGAGACCTTACGACTGCAGAAATTCTTTTTTATTTGCCTTATCGAGTACTGTAGTTCCTGCAGAAAAAAAAAAAAAATGACACCAAGATAATCGATTTTGGTTGAGTAGTTTTTCTTCTATGCTTCTTTAGCAAAACGATGTCATTTTCGAAAATTTTCGCGTTTTATTAAGTCAAGAGCAAGGAAACGCAGTTGTGATGGCATGCACGGCCCACCATAACTTCTATTGAAGTTTTCGCATACCACCCTTTATCTTGCTAGATGATGATGGTATGCCTTGTTAGACAAAGGGTGGTATGCGAATACTTCAACCTTGCCTACAACCATGTCTAACAAGACAAACGGTGGTATGTCAATACTTCAATGCATGCCTCTTCCAGGGACCTGAAGTAGTGAAGACAAAATTTAAGAATGAGGAGCCATTTTGCTGGGCATATATCAGCTTGAAAACAAAGGAAACTTAAGCCTTGTAGATTTCACAAAGGCCAGCCGATTTAAAGCGGAATGAAATTCAGACATCTGTGTGCATTCAATAGATGCAGAACAATTAGAGAAGAAAACTGTGAAAGTCTGAGCAAAATCAGATAATCCATTCAAGAGTTATGAATTTTCAAAGTGATCTAGGTGTAAGGTAAATCACTTTGACTCACCAAAAGGCGTGCGAAAAACACCTCGCTGGCCTGATATGACGGCCTTGTGACAGAGCAGAGGCTCCGTGAAACGAGGTCCTCTCAATTGGACCGACAAAATCGCAAAGGGACCTACAGATTCCCGGCGTGCGGGGGTGTTCATCCCCCCCCCCCCCCCGCGACGCCCTGTTGCCATGGCAAGTCCATGCAAGAAAAGAAAATGGCTGCAGAGTCATTTGCATACGTGACTGGTAGCCAAACAACAACATATACAATGCGTTCCCACATCCACATTACATGCGTCCCATTCACACATTCGTCCCATCCACATATTATTCAATGCGTCTCCGCATCCACATATAATGCGTCTGCACATCCATATAATCCACTTGTAATCCACTTGTATATTTTTCATGAACATCTTCTCGGAACACTTGCATAGCTGAACTTGCTCATCAAAGACTCACTGCACACCTTCACCTTCACCACTCTTACTCAATCATATTCCTGATCGAGAGCAAATATCATTCCAAGTCATTGGTTTATTTTTAAGCCTCAGTATTGGAGTACATATAGAAAGTAGGGCAGGAAATATACAACGTACAAAATTGAATGAATTACATGTATATTGATATATGATGATAAATGGTGCATGAAGGTACACTTAACATGTAATAAGTGGAGAACATTGTGCACACACAAGTGGATTATTTTGATCTAAGTGTTTTATGATCGTTTTCATCATTGGACAATTTGAAATATGTGAACTTCCAGCTGCCATTGTGCAATGGAAATAAAACGGCTAGTCTGCTTTCGAAATAAAATATGAAACAGCTGAGTTTTATGCAAATTGACCCCATAATACCTAGCGAAGCCCCACCATACACATTTTCCTACTCCAAACTCCAAAGCTTTACCAGAGGATATTTGGAAAAATTTTGTGTTGACAAAGATCGATAGACCAGTTACAATCATTTGTGTTAAAAGATATCTCGAAAGGTTTGTGCACGGGAAAACTTAACGATGTCTCTTTCACATTAAAGCACCACATTCCTGCGTTGGTTACTTTTAAAAATGTGAGGCAATAATATCAATGAATGGGTAAAACTTTTTATTCAAACCTCTTATGAAGAGAACAATCATGAACAAGTGAAATATATGAAGACCCAATGAAACATATAACATATTTACAGACACAGGTCAGAGGCCTACGAGGGTACATTCAAGAGGTTACCTCTAATATCACATTGGGTAACACAAATTCGAATGCAATGTATGACAAATAATGCCAAACAGGCAAACCCTCTAAAGATGAAAACTCACATTTATTTTCTTCAATTGTTAATCATACAGCTAATTGCAAGTTAACTGAAACTGGGCTGTGTAAAGCATAACTGATCTACAACTGTACAAGAAGTGAACATCTAGATCTACATAATCTTATTGGTGCATCATTATAAATGTAGACAAATTACTAGCATTAAATTTCAGAGAGATAGATTACTTGTTTTACATTAGATCTAAATGTATGGTTAAGCGTCATATTCATCAATCATCTGTAAAAATATTTGCCAAATTAATGTAAGCATCACATGTTCGAAGCATAACTGTCTTCATACATTTCCTTTCAACAACGAGAGTGCAGGAAGGACCTTGAGGTGACAATTGGACAGATGAGTGTGAGATGCCACCACAAACAATCCTTGTGTTGAGCTTTATGGGATAGTCTCTGTCATATGTGTGGTCTTTTCATGTGTGATGCTTACAATGTTATAACATGCATGGTCAAAACAATTATTGAAAAAACTTGCACTGCTTAATGCCTACCAGTGTGCATTTGTCAACAGACCAACATTTTTCCCATTAGATCATGAAAACTTGTTGGATTGTTTGCAAATAAAGCCTTGAAATCTTGTCCTTTTGATCAGGTTAAAAAGCCAAATCTCTGGTACCTGAATGATGCTAATGGTCTCAAGCTATTGGGTCATACCATTTTTCTTCACTTTACATGAGTTGAAAAGGAAACAAAACATTCAATACTGGATCTAAACGTCCATTGTCTGCTGCAATCACCTCGTGAAATTTTCTAAAAACCTCCTTCCCTCCTCTTTCTTTCAAACATTTTATAGGCAATAAATGTTACACGTTGTTAACATTTAACAAATGAAATAGACCAACTCCAACACTGTTCATTACCCATACCCTTATGTTTCAGTAAAGATGTGCTAGTGGTATGTCACATGATTCTCACAATAAAAAATAAAAGTGTAGAATCAGCTCAGGTTGTCTGCCTAACAACGTGTTTGTGCAGTCATCTTGAATGATGACTGTGCTTAATGTTAAAAATGCACACATTATCCCATACGGAACCAAAAGTGCAACTTTTTTTCTGGCACCTTGAACCAGAAAATGTGGATTTAAGAATGAAGCCATTGTTCTTACGCTATGATTTATACCTCAAAGGATGCGTAACAAAATTGCGCATTCATAACGTTGGAATTATCAAAATCGATCAAATATTTTTTAGATATGTGAAAAATGCTAGGGGGGACTTACTTTTTTGGTTGAGTGTATATATATATATATATATGTGATTGATTTGTTAAAAATGTGTGACTTGATTGATTGATCATGTATTTCATTCTTTGTGATACAAACAATAAACATGTATAATACAATATGCACATTAAACATTCAATATGAAACATAAGGGTTACAAACATGTAAAATTTCAATGAACAAAGTAACAGTAAATAAGAAGTGTAAATGGGTATACAAGTAAAAGCCTTGGTGGCTTGACATGTTGGTACACCTATTGAACGAATTAACTAACAGATGAGGAATGTGTGAATATATACATATCTTGCATACAGTACAGATATATATACATGTATATATGCGTCAATATTAAAATCAGTGTCCAATAGAAAATTCATGTGACACACACACAGAATATTCATTGAAATTGAAATATACATTTATGATGAAACTCTCATCAGCATTCAACATTGCAGTTTCACTTTGAAGTGAATACAAAATAAAATTCATTGGCACAGAGCGCAGTAATAAAATTCAGTCATACTTGTATTATATATTTAAATGCAAAAGACTAAATGAATTTATTTCAGTAACCATAACAATAAGCAATAACAATATATATCTGCTGCAAATGTTTCATGTTAACTTCCACGGTAGATGAAGACAAGAGCTCCGTGGGGCTTGGCGCTCACCTGAGTTTACAGATTTGACATTTAATGCCACCTCCCTGTGGTACCCCTACAGGGCATATGTCACAATCCGAAACAACAGTGACATCCTACTGGATTTAGATTGAGAAATTGTTATCTACTGTATTTCTAGTCGCTGGGATAAATACTATAGATGAACCGAGGTGCACCATGTGATAGATACTGTATCTGTTGCCCTAGGATAATTCCTGCCTAGTTCAATTCTCAAAGAATCATTTTTTTTTCTCCCATTGGGTCCCATGCCCCATACTGATATGCTCACCCCCCCCCCCTCCCCCAGGCCATCAGACAGTCAAATTGTATCACCAAGAAATTGACAATAATAACTTTCACAAATACTGACATTTTTAAATTACCCATGAACACACATATAATGTTGCTGTTCTACTGTTGGATCAAGAGAGGATATTTTAAAAGGGGTCCACTTGTCTCCATGGAAGCCCAGGTAGGGGCCCCCATTCAAGAAATTGCATTCATCCCCTAGTCATATGGCTGATTCTGCCTAAAGGGACACCCCAGGATCTGCAATTATAATTGTTATTCTTCACCATAGAAAGGTGATATGATATAAACCTGAGACAGAGGCTCAGTTGAGCTAACATTCCTTAACCCTAAAGGGGCCGGGCTTTTTTGGCTATGCTCAGACCGGGGGGGGGGGGGGGGGGGGGGGGGGATTACGCCCCCCCCCCCCCCCCCCCCCCCCCCCCCGAGATCTCGGCCATCGGTGGTGCGATCGCGATGAAATTTTGCATGCGTGAGACCCGCGTCATAATCTACAAGATTGTGTCATAAGATTTTTTAAAACAATCAATTTCTAATTTTAATTAATTAATTATGCAAATTAAGCTCAAGGTGATATTTTAGCTTAATTAAAAGCATTGAGAGTCTAATTTTTGATCTGTAAATCTGTTTTAGCATATTCAACAATTGTACATCACAAAAACTTCCAAAACTCATTTCAATTCTTATGTATTTTATTGTTTCAGAATTTCTTATGTATTTCTTTGTTTTTCAACTTTTGTTTTTTCTTTGTTTTTTCATTGGAAATTGTCACTGACCACTTTTCTACCATAATTAGCACAAATTAATCAATGAAAGTGATTAATTGTAAAATAATCAGGTTTTTATGCCTTTCATGACAGAGCACTGTTTTCCATAGGAAATGTACACAAAATCACAAAATTGCACCCGTTTTGGAGCGACATTCCGTTACAAAAATGGGCGTGGCTTCGCAAAAGTATGCGCGGACATTGCAAATTTGGTCTCAAAAGTTGCGCGAGACTTGAACGAAGAAAGTCAAGAAGCCTCGCGATGAGGCCTTCTCGCGTTACAGAATTATAGCGCGAAACGTCAAGGGGGGGCGGATTCCGCCCCCCCCCCCCCCCCCCGGCCCTTTTAGGGTTAATAGTGTAGATTAGAAATAGAGTTTAGTATTCAATTAATCTACTTCATATATTGGTATGGGTCTCTGAGGCATAAATACGTAACAGTGCCTACACAATGACATATTCTTTTTAAAATTTCACCAATGTCTGGAGATGAGTAAGGTGAATGCAACATCATTACATGTCACTAACACAAATTTCCATGAGTTTTTTAAAACATTTTTTTTATCAGGGATGCCAGTTAGAATGAAAGAGAAGGCCTGAAATACATCTACATGAAGCTCCTTTGTACACGAAAAAGCCTGAACTTTGAAAATGCCAGAACTTTGAAAATGCCAGGGCCTGAATTCAGGCTTTTGCCTGAAAACTGGCATCCTTGTTTTTATGAACAGCCAACGGTGATGGTAAGAGTGGTACAATAGTAGACTGAATTGACACTCACATACAAGACATGGTAGAAATAGAAATTATTGTCAGTCGGCACAAAACCTGTTACAAAGTAGTGCTATTATTTCAAAGTCACCTCTTGGGCTTATCCTGGCACTAAGCATGAAAAATCTCACAATGAACGTTTTACCCATTGTTTTATTGCTATGGATCAAAAACTTTCCTACCCTGGAATAATAGAAACAAAAACCATTATGGTAGTTGCATTATCATATCCTTCATCACAACTATTTCAAGAAAAAAAAATGATTGAGCAACATTTCCAACTGATTAATCACTTGTTAAAATCTCTGCTTCCTTTTTACATAATGATAGAGCATTTTACATTGAAGAAAGGATATAAAGAATACTAATCCTCCCAAAATACTCCCTTAAAAATCAAAGATCAAGTGGAAATGGCTGGGCTGTTGATATCTGTGTGTCTCTTTTTGCAATGCTGGTACAATAAATATTCAACCCTGGGATGACTTTTCCATGGAATCAGCAGTACATGTGCATACCTACAGAAAAGTCTGAGGTCTTATTATTTATCCTAGCAATAAGTTACTTGGCATATTCTTGATGACCCCATGCAGAAGCATTTTTTCCACATCTTAACAACATAAAAAAGACAATTTTTACAATCAGGGGTGTAATATCCACTTTTGGTATAATTTGCATTTGTATAGTGTTTAAAGCCCCTGTGTTTAGAGCCAAATTCTGAAAACCTCTAAGTAATGTGATAAAATTGCTGCAAAGTGCAATGCTAACCTTGAAATGGCAAAATTCTGTTAAATATGCTCATTGAGATGCACGATTTTTCAGTATAGAGGAAAACAATAGGCATTGTATTTTTACTTACTTAAAAATTACGGGCATGTATACATTAACGCCATCGTTGTGCTGAATTAATTTTGAAACGGCTGCCGGTATGGTTTCACGTGAGCACTTTTATGTTTAAAAGTGGCCATATTTGATTTGGGCCGCCATTTTTTGATAGTGTGGATGATACCTTGTCTTCATGATCCTAGGAATGTTCTTCATTTCAGCAATACACACACTAGCACCTTTCGGTTAACATTTCCCCCATTTATTATCCGTTCATCAGCAGGGTAAAACATCAGTTGTGTATAAGAATTAGACTGCTGACTGTAAAAATAACCAATATTGTACAGGGAAATCTCAAAAAGAAACTGCTAATATTTACCTTCACTTACAATGATAAAAGAGAACAAGACAAATTTCACTGTGTGTAGTTGAACATTTTCCTCTGCCTTTGGCACAATAAATGGAAATTCATTCCACTCATGATCACTGATCTTATGACCTGAATATATCTCAGATACTCTTCTGCTTATCTTTTATGAAATTATTTACGCGAGTTCTAATCTGGGCAACTGACCTGCACGGCAATTCATTTGCCACTCTCTCCAGCAACCTTCGTGGAGGCATTTTCTTGCTCATAATATATTTCTGAAATGTCTGGTAGAAAATCCTGTTCTCAACTTCAGTCCATCGTTTTTTCTTGATCACAACTGAAAAGATATATAAACAGTGCATATCAAAAAGAGGTAATTCATCTTCAGAGGGTTATTGTTCCTAGATAATCTAATTAGAATATTAATGCAATACTAAAAAAAGAAATAAAAAAGTAGGAATTTATTAACTTCCCGCTGTTACTTTCCTTACATCATTTGCACTACAAATTACTGAGTGGTTTGCAATTGAAGACAACAGTGTCAAATTGCTGAGTGGTTGCGATTGAAGAAGACAATGTCAAATTACTGAGTGGTTTACGATTGAAGAAAACAGTGTCAAATTCCACTTTTTGCAAGTTTTGGTAAACACAAGAAAGTCATTGACGTTACCAATGCTATGGATCGGTTGGTAAGATTGCTTCTTCCTGCACCATGAGGTAATTTCTTCTCATTTTTTTTTTTTTTTTTTAAGAACATGGTTATTGTAAGTCTTCTCTTTAATCCTGATGATTTTAGGAAAGAATTCATTATGAAATTGATGATCTTACATAAGTTTGCTTTGGTAAAACAGGCCATTCATGGGAGACATAAATGAAAGTTTTCATTGCAGGCTATCAGCCATTTCGGGAAAACTTGTATAAAGTGGGATTTGATATCGTAAACTTCGATCACAATATACCAAGTCATGTGTGACACATAAAATGCAAGAAAAGTAACAATGGAAAGAAGATCAGTTGTTCTTTAATTTGTAAGCAAAATACTAATTGTTAAATCAAATCACTCTAAAACAATAGCCTTTTGAATATGGATTACCTTTTAATTGATATGCTCTGTACAATAGGAAAATTACTAATTAAAACTATCTTGAACAAGCTAAAGGCCCATACACAAAAACTACTAGTCTCGCCATTATCCCCTATCATCATGCTCATTCTGGAGTTATATATATATTTTTATCATCTTCATCTTTGTAACTATTCACAGTATTAGTGTTCAATCAGTCATCCTGAATTGGAATCGGTCTGACAAGCAAAAGGACACAAAATGTGCATAGTTGCAAACTTACACCAAATAAAAGAAAATTGAAAAATAGCAAATCAAATTTGGTTCTGTAAATGTAAAAAATTGAAATATGTTTATACCAACTGGGACAGTAGGTGGGTATGCATTTTGTGTGGGAGTTACACATGGAAAAAAACAACAACAAAATATACAGTGGTACCTGATTTGTCCATTTCTCTTTGTCTGTGACAATGTGTATCTTCCTGTGAGTCTCCCTTTTTATCCTCATCTAAAATATGAAAATGAAAATAAAAATAAACTAGAGAGTAATTCATCTGCGCACAGTCGAAAAATATGCCTCCGCTTAAAATGGTTATAAAACATTATCGAGCTATATTTGCATATGTATATGAGCCCAGTGACATTTGACCTCATAACCTCAAAATTTAATCAGTTCATTAGCATCTCAAGATAGACACCAAGTTTGATGTTGTTCCGTCAAACTGTTCTTGAGATATCGCAACAGGCTAATTTTGCATACATAATGAGCCATGAGACCTTTGACCCCGTGACCCCTAAATCTAATCAGTTCATTGGCTCTACAAGATACATACACATACCAAGTTTGGTCTTGATCCGTCAAACAGTTCTTGAGATATTGCGAGAACAAGAACGGGAGGGACGTACGGACGACCCAAACAAATAATGCCTCCGGCCACTTTGTGGCAGAGGCATGAAAATTTAATTTTTGAATTTGAATTCATTTTCATATTTAATGTCAAACAATACAATAATACAACATAATTAATTCATAATATTTAAAAAAACAAATCTTAGTAATCATAGTAAAAATAAATGAAATAGTACTTGTGAAATGTGAAATATGAAGGCACCAACTAAAAGCATTGTGTGGGATTGGTGGTTCCAATAGATTAACCAACCAAAAAGAATGAACAGAAATTACAGACATTAAATAAAATCTCATGGCACAAATCTGAGATGATTAAGTCAGAGAATTTTTGAAGTTAGGTCATATGTGGCAGCCAGTCAAATCTGAGAACTGCTCATAGCCAAATTTCAGGAGCCTCCTTTCACTGAAAGTGAGGAGTAAACTAAAACATAGTGTTAAAACCTGAGTCTGTTCAAAAATCTTTGATCACATAGAGTTGAAAAAGTGATGAATGGTGAAAAAGCATGCATACGTAAGAATTTGCTTCAATGGGAGACTTAAATTTAGATCTATGGGCAATTGCAATTAGGGCACTAATATATCATGAAGCGTATTAGGGCACGTCTTATTTATACAGCATTCCAACCAAAGCAAACACTTGCTTACAAATGGAGAAAAAAAATCAAATAGGTATGAAACATTGAGCATTAAAAGATGTAATGTACATGTATACTAATTGCTAAAAACAGGTACTATTTTTCATCTTGAGTAACTTTCTAAAGGATTCACTGATAGTTTCAAAATGTTGATTGTGTGTAGCAGAGACCTGTACAATTTTTGACATAATTTCCTGGCATAATAAGAGTCTTTCATTCTTCTGTTATTACATAACTCTGTGACTTCTTTTATGAGTTTGGCAGTCTAAGAGTCGTTTAGAATTCATATGCATAGCTACAATTGTCCAGGCTACAAAAATCTGATACCTTTTTCTGAAAAGAATTAGTTGTAATAACAGAAGAAAGGAAGACATTTGTGTCACGAAACCATGCCCAGAAAATTGTGCATGTCTTTACAATACACTCTCAAAATTTATATATCATCAGTGAATCTGGTAGAAATGTATCAAAGATGAAAATTGTAACAGTTTTTAACACCTTGTATATATGCAGACCAATACACAATCACTGAAGTCAACTTGCATTTGGATAATAGTTTACTTCAAAGAAAAACACAAATCAGATATAATTACATTGCATTCTGGTAAGTAATTATTTACAGACATGTACAAGGCACTTGCAAGTGACTATTACCTGAAGTTTCAAGCAAACGAGCCCATTTGGAACAGGGCTCTTCAGCCTCGTCTTCTTCATCTTCGTTCTCATCACTCTCATCCGGAAGAATGATATCTGCAATGTAATTAAAAAAATTACAATGATTAAAACTGTGCAGATTGTAAAATCTACATTTTCTTTTAAATTCAATGAAATATTCCATATAAACTTGGGATGACATTATGCAATGGAGGCTTGGCATATTTCCTGGACAATTCCCTGTCTCAGATTAATAATGCAGGGTCTAGTTTAATTAGAGAACACAATGGTAACCAACCATATATAGTTTGCCTGGTCTTAGTATGCATGATTATTGCCCCCCCCCCCCCCCCCCCCGCGACACACATTTAGATTGGTTTTACATCACAATGCTAGTTTCATCTGAATGCCCAATAGTAGTAATATAAGTTCATAATGAAGTTTTAACGTATCTTACCTCTATTATGTAGTCCCTTTCAAACAATTGACATACTTCATGTATGCTTCAAAAACTATTTTATTCAGTTGTAATTGGAAATAGCATTTAAGATGTTTTTAGAAGTATTGACAAGATTACCATCTTCATCAATTTCATTGAGGTTCTTGCCCTGAAGTTTTCCAACAACTCCCAACTCAACAGCCAGGAGAAGCTTCGACACCTTCCCAGCTTCAATGACTGGAGAGTGGAGTCGATACACATCCTTGTGGATGTTTAGTTCATGTCCAAGATGGTTGGAGAGCCATTCCAACTCCCCATCTGACAGGTCAAGGATCTGGAAACAACAAACAAGAAAAAAAATAAGTGTACACACATGAATATGTAATAATCACACAACTATTCGAGCAATGTTCTCAAATATCAAGGAACATACATGTAAGTGCCTTAATTATTCTAGTCTCATTTTAGTATGACCTGGGGGGTGTTTCATGAAACTTTTTGTCAGTGATTTACCCCGACAACTGTTGAAAGCTACTGAAATCCTTGCGTCTGATTGGCTGATAGCAAATTTGTCGGTGAAAACCTCTGACGAACTCATTGATGAAATGCCCCCCTGAAGAGGTGGGGTGACCTACATGCTTTAATACAGTGTAGTTCCATGCAACACATCAAATGCTGTGCATAGTAACTTTGAGTATTAATTTCAATTTAAATTAGGTTTCAAGACAAATGATCAAAGAAATATGGATTTACAGCCATCTACAATGTACACTAATTGACCATGCAAACTTTAACTTGCAAAAAATGCATTCAATATGGTCAAATGGTAAAATAACAAATAGAATGACTGCACATAAAACGCAACGATAGTGTATCACTCAGTGAAGCTTAACAGGGGCGGATCCAGGGAGGACCGCAACCGGCGCACGCCCCCCCTTTATTTTTTGTTGAAACAAAAGAAATAAAAAGAAAAAAATGGGGGGAGGGGTGCGTGCGCCCCCCCCCCCCCTTTAATTTTGTAAACACGTCCCCTCTTAACGGAATTCCTGGATCCGCCCCTGCTTAATGCTAAGTTTCATTTGAATTGGCAGAATAGAACAGAATATTATACCTGCTACATGTATGTACACCTGTACTATGGCTTTTGAAGTAGTGCACTCTACAAGGTTTTGGTAAAATTGTGGTTACCATGGCAACGCTTTGTTCGACAAACACACAAAAAAACATGTTTCATATCTACACGTCAATGTCACCAATACCATGCATGTATACGTTTCATTTGAATTGCCTCAAAATTCTGGAAGTAGTTTGCTGCACAAGATTTTTGCAAAAATATGTGGTTACCATGGCAATGCTTTGTCCAGAACAAACACAAATGGTGTCTTGCACAACCACACCTATAGATCATCATACACAACAAATTTGACCTTAATTGCTTAAATGCTGTGGAAGTAGTTCGTACCACAAGGTTGGGAAATTGTGGTTACCATGGCAACGTTTTGTCCGACAAACACAAAGAAACAGGTCTTGCACATCTACACCTCAATGTCATCATGTACACCAAGTTTCATTTCAACTGCTTCAAAACTGTAGAAGTAGTTCAATCTGCCAGATTTGCAAACGGATCACCCGACTGACCGAGCGCTGATTCCCATTATACGTACCGCTTATACACTATGTGTATGCCAGGGTATAATGAAGAGCTTTGATGTCCAATTTATACAAGATTGCTCAAAAGGATGCAATAATCAGCCAAGAATGGAAAAGTTTTGACAAATATGTTTTGACTATGAAGCTGTCAATGAACAAATTTTTTAAACACTTTTATAACCCTTATTTCTATATTATATAGGTTCATATTAATACTACTTTCTACAGAAAAAAAAATTAGTATGTAACACAGGTCACACATACTGTAATGCATCACTTTTTGAAGCACAAGATACAAGAGTAATTTCCTTCTGCATAACGAGTCCTGTAACCTCTGTATCTCTTTAGATCACTTGTACTCTTATGTGCACATGAATGGCCCGCTTCATACTTCATTTGCTTGTTGTTGTTTTTTTTTCATTAGGTCTATGAAAATATACTTTGCAGCCGTAAGTCTACCCTGGTCACTGACACCCTGATGTATACATCGATGCAAGGTTTCAAATTGATTCCTCAAAGGTTTCTATGATATCTGAAGAATGAAGAGATGGACTGATAAAAGACCAAGGAACAGGAAAAAGGAAATTATGATAGACAAACTAACTCATGAACCGATTTAACCCTACATAGCCCGGGCGATTTTGGAAACTTCATAGCCTGAAGGCCAGGGGCTAATTTGGCCCCCCAAATTTTGTGGTCAGATATTATTACCAACAATACTAGTCTAGCTGCTGCAGGCCTTAGTACTGCAACTAATAGATATCTTCATTATAAGTCGACTATTTTCTATGATATGGCTTACATTGTCTTAGTTATAATAAATCAGTTATGTTTCTCAACGTTTCACTTCATAATTCAACACTTTGCATTCTCATCTCCCACGACCAGAAAGAGTACCTTTAATCAATTATCCAAATATGCAAATTTTTCCCAATTCTTTTTTTTATGTATTTCTTTGTTTTTCAATCTTTTTCGTTTAAATTTTTTTAATCTAGAATAGTTGATAGCCAAAAGTGATGTTATCTGAGAAACAAGGCGATGGCCATGTGTCTCGCCCATTTCCTTCATACATAATTATAGCACAAAGTTATGAACCATAATGGAAACTTGCATGTAAAATGTCACACTTTTAAAGTTCTTTGACCCCTGCCAGTGACCTTTGACCTTGTGACCTTCACCTCACTATGGGACATATACCATCCAAGTTTGGTCACAAACAGGCATATGGGTGCAAAGTTATGAATCAAAATAGAAACTTGCATGTAAAACTTAACGTTGGCCTTTAAAAGGTCCTAAACCCCTGCCGGTGACCTTTGACCTTGTGGTGACCTTCGCCTTACTATGGGACATCTACCATTCAAGTTTGCAGGCATATGGGTGCTAAGTTATTAACCATAATAGAAACTTGCATGTAAAACTGAACGCTGGCCTATTTAAAGGTCGTTGACCTCTGCTGGTGACCTTTGACCTTGAGGTGACCTCCGCAATCTGCAAAATGCGAAAGTCTGTATAACCCATCTTCCATCCAAGTTTGATGAAAAAAAGCAATATGAACAAAGTTATTCAAGTTTTTGTAGCGTCACGGACGGACGGACGCCAAAAACGATCCCTTAGTCTCCCCTCACCTGCGGTGGGCTTGATAAAAACAGAGAGAAAAAAAAACATTCTTCTGACATCACTTCTTGTAAAACCCATACATGTTTATTATACACACACATTCATAGGAAACCGCCATTTTTTGTGACATGGGTCACAAATATGTGCTATATCACTGCAACCGTACCCCCGATTTTTGCAAGTAGGGCCTTAAAATGTGTGTGAGATGTGGAAGAAAAAGAAAAAAGCAATGACATTTCAGTGTGAGATCTTTTTGAAGGGGGGGGGGGGGCTATTTTAGCCCCCCCCCCCCCCCAGCTACATATAGGGTTAATATTCTCAGAACATGTCATGCTTCTAACCACTCAATGAGCTGAAGCTGGTACTACCAAAGTAGGTATCAAATACACAATGGAGATATGTTATAAGAACCTCTGATACATTCAAATAAACACAGCTAGAGACGTAAACACAGCTAGAGACACAAGCACAAATATACAAAAACAAGTGGAAATCTATTATTTCTACTTGAAATCTAAATACCTGCAACAAAGTGGAGGTGTACTTCCGCAGTCTTGTAGTAGAAATATCACTAGGTGATTGACAACCCGCCTTCAAGCTGAAGTCATGGAGTGTCTAGACAGTGCAAGATAAACAAATTTGTAAGTTCAGAGCTAGATCAAAGAATCCATAGCAAGATAATGACTTTTTCCTTTAAAGTGCTAGTCTCCGCTTATTTCCGAAAAACTAAGCTTGTAGGCTGCATGACTAATTCTATTCAACGGCGCTGAAACTTGATTGCTATTCCGCAGTGCGACATTGATGTCCACAAAAAAGAAAGGCGGACGGAAGGATGGACAACCCGAAAACATAATGCCTCCCACACTTTGGTGCTGATGCATGAAAATATCATATTTACATTACAACTGTATATGGTACTGTACCTGCCATGCATTTATGTGTGTAAGTCTTGCAGGGGTGGCAAAGAAAAAGATGTTCCTTGGTGATACATCACACTGTTCTCGCTTGCAATCCAGTAGCTCCATAGCTGAAGCCCAGTGTCCTTTGATAAGGAGGGGCACTTTTCTATTCCTCTTCCCAGGCAGATCAATGCAGTCAAATCTAGAACAAATAAGGTATATAATGTGCATCATTAACTTGCAAAAAAGTGTAAAATATTTTTTGGGGAAAAGGCACACAGGTGAAATAAATTTAGATGGTACTATTAGTAATATAGTATTTCAAGTTTTTCATAATTCTCTCGAAGACAAAAATATCCCCTTATTTATATTTTAGAAATGAGCATCTTTATGAATAACCTAACACTATTAATAAAAAAGTAACATAATGAATTTTTACCTCCTTGCGAGTTTCTTTTCAAGTGGGCTCAGGCCGTCCATTAGATCTTCATTGATGACTCTGTCCATGGTGTGCCGCTCCCTGAAACTTCTCAACAGGAGTCTTGCATTTTCTCCTCCTCTTCGCTTATTGAACAGGGTCACAGCAACAAAAAGTGCAGTTGTTAAGCTCCTCCATGTTTTCTTACATGGATGGGCTAGCAATTGATCCTTTCCTTTTGAGATAGCTTCCTCAGTGAACTCTTTGAGTTTGCATAGATCTGCTGTAGTGGGCAAGGTCTCCCTTTTCCGGTACACTCGCTCTTTCAACGACTGCAGGGCAGGACCAGATATCAAATCAGCCCACTCTGATTCATACAGGTCTTTGAAGTCATCAGCCTCTCTCTTCATTCTTTGGTCTCCAAGCCTGATTGCAATTCCTCGTTTCAGATTACAACACTTAATGAGACTATATCCAATGTGCAGCCCAAGTGACGAGCTTTTTGTCATTGGCATTCCACTCATGGCTGTTTCTTCAGCCGCAACACAGAGCTGATGTGTGGCCTCAACTACTACATCAAACATCTTCCCATCTATGCATTGGTTTAGGGTGACAGGTTGGTCAATCTCGTCTACTTTAAGAACAAGCCGGGCAAGTTGTCTCATCTTCTGCGCGATGTCGTTCTTTCGCAATTCCCCTTTCTTTTCGAGCAAAGTTCCCCCAAAATGGAGAATTAAAGAGTCTCTCTGTACGGTTTGTTTTACCTTGTCATTCTCCTTTTCCCGCATGTTGTTCACGATTACATCCTTCACTCTTGCAACTCTAGGAGACAGGTCTGAATTTCCACCATCCAAAAGCATGCGGCATTCTGCAATGATAGACTTTCCAGCATTGTCATTTTGTGATTTTTTATGCTTGCACGCCTTGATGTGAGCCCACATTTCATGCACATCAATAAACCCAAGACAGTGTACACAGGGCAAGTAATCTTCAGCCACTTTCCTCTTATTTGGTCTGCGCTTGACAAATAGCTCTCCTTCTTGTTTATCAAGTACGGCAATGTTATGTTGGAAGTCTCCCAACAAACGAAGTTTTTCAAAACCAAGCTGTCGTTCCTGTGCTGGCAAGGCAAGGAGCTTCGCAACTTCCGGCTCATCTTTATGCTTTACTGCCAAGTGCCTAGGAATTTTGCCAACCTTCATATCTTCACAAAAGTAACAGGAGTTTATCTTGTCGTAACTTCGCTTCCCATCAGCCTTGCATGTGTGCATAGGAATTGTGATTGCAGGGTATTGTGTATCTCGTTGAGAGTCCCTCTCAATATCAGATGGTATCCTCTTCCGCTTAATGCTCTTGAACAGATTCATTCTCTCATTTTCTGATTGTCCATGTTCAGATTCAGGATCACTACAATCGTCTGGTTTCCAGTCGCCGTTATCATCAGCTTCTAGGTCTTCATATTCAGACCCACTACAGTCACCCGGTTTCCTGTTGCTGTTAATATCTCCTCTGAGGTCGTGGTCAGACCAACCACAGTCATCTGGTTTCCTGTTGCTGTGATTTTGGACTCCATCCCAAGAATTTTCATTATATATGTGACCCTGCATCACAAAACCAACAAAAGTAACACAGCCTTTTAATAATATTTTGTGCTATGGCTCAAGAAAGGTGCCCTGGGTCAACATTAAAAATGTTCAGCTTTTTATATTTACTGAAAGAGTTGTTTAGTAATCTTTATTCTATTGATTCCTGAAGTTTGAAATTATAAAACAAAAAGAAAGTTGTGTTTTTCACAGTCTTTCAAAACCAATAGTTTTCCATCTTGTGTTGTGCACTTTTATTCCTTTTAGCCCTGGTTCTCTTGCTCATTTTGAACCATAATTTAACCACTTTTGAGAGGAGCATTCTGTAGTATTGAAATCTGGAAGAAACAATCAGTGGAATGTTCTTAATGTGTGTACCAAGTTTCAGGGTGATCTAATCAATCCTTTCGCAGAAGTTCCCATTGAGTTCTAGAATATAGTGACCTAGCTGGCTGAGCTGAGACAAAAACAGCATCTAGAATCTAGATGCTGTTTTTGTCTCAGCTCAGCTAGGTCACTATACAAGACACAGTGAGTTGAATTTATGTGCATGAGTGAATCCGCAACTTGAGAGCCTCCTTTCCCTTTCTGTATCTTTCCAAAGGGTACTTTGCCAAAAGATATTGAACTGTGCATCAATTTAAGGCTTAAAATTTCCTTTTTTCAGAATCTAACCTTAAAAATCCACATCGGGCAACTTTTTGGTGGGTTTGTGATGCAGTATCACATGTATGACATTTTCAAAAGTACAGGCACATAATAACAGAACTCTATATCACTCACCCTCTTTATAATGGAGACAAAGTCTGCATGGTCCTTTAGTACGGGCACTAGGGATTCATAGTCAATTTTATCCAAAACCTGTATGCACATGCTTGGATCCTTTCGAAAGAAGATACAGAACAGTTTATGTAGGTTAATCATTTTCCTCAAACTTATTCCATCAATTCATGTGTGATTGTGCATGTCTGTTTTGTGTTGATGGTGAAGGATGCATGCAATGAGCTGCGCAATTTAGCAAAGGCCTCGCCGCTGACGCGGCTCGGTCCACTGATCACTGTTGTAAACGCACAGTGCAATAGTCCATTTTCAGACCCGGCTCGGCAGACAAGCAGCACGCGAGGCCTTGTCCAAAGGCTAAATCAGGATAAGAAGATGTTTTGATAAAATTTGGGCCTGGGAGCCCTCCCCTTGCCAAGAAATTTATAAAATTTGATTCCTAATCATTTATATGACTGTAATACTTTTTTTCAAGATTTTGATTAACCTGTTTGAGTAATTAAGGTTAAGGTCTGTTTTGGAAAAGTTTATGTTTTCCAATGACAGTTAAACATGTATATATAAAAGTATTAGGTACAAAACACATTCTATGTACAAAGTTTATGCACATACCCTTTTTTTTTTCTTCATCAAGGTGCAATTTATCACCTACATTATATTAATTCTTCTAGGACTTACTGGATTCTGCACAGCCAATGACTCCTTCAACTGCACATTCAGCTTCAGAAGTAGCTCTCCCGCTGCATAGAAAACAGTATTGAAGTGTGTTCTGATTGCACATTTAAAACGATATGTTTTAACACTATGAGCAAAACGCACGTCAGCCGTAATCTGGCAGAACTGCGTATCTCCTTTAACACATTATGCCAGAAATCGGGTTTAAAGATTCAATGTTACACCTTTCTAAACTGAGATACGATGAGTTGCATTTTTCCTCTTTTCTTGGTCATAATTGGTCTAAAGAATTTATTTCAAGCAAAAAAAATGACAATTCAGTCAGACCGCAGCACGTATGCTAATGAGCCGATCCGGCAAGATTTATTCAGCACTCTCGTTGACGATCTTTGCGTTCGAAAGGTGTCTCATCGTGCGAGATTTTGCGAGAGTTTGACAGGGCTATGGTTTTCACAGTGTAGCGACTTGTACATACATTCGTCATGGCTACAAGTCACAGTAAATTGTTCTGCAGACTTTGATCTTTATTTTGATACTAAATATGCGTATAATATCGGATCCTATCATGATGATATAATCAGTTGAATTTGCATAAATTTTACCTGCTTTTCACAGAAGATTTTGTCGTCTCAAGTTCGTTTTCGGTTCCTGACCGGTTTAAGAAACTGTTGTTTCTGATTTTGGCTTTTTCGCAGAGAGGAAGCTTAGATACTCATCGTATATTGGAGTCAAGGAGATGCAAACATGATTTTTACAAGTTTTTCTGTTTTGAAATGTCTGTAAAATTCACTCCTAAGCCGGAAGTATGCTCCACACAAAGTGTACAGTGGTGCGAAAGAGCTCTCTCATTGGACAGTGCTTGCATCCAGCACTTGAACTTGGCTTGAACTACACGTGTGCCAAGAAACCGCAAGTGGCATCAAACCATTATGTCGCAGTGTAATGACGTAATGCAAGCGCTGAATGCCACTGCGCTGTCCAATGAGAGAGCTTACTCTTGAGATTGCACGGTTTCAAGCTGATCAGCACTGACATTGATGTATATTTTACTGGTTCCTGACCGGTTTAAGCAACAAATTGTCAAGACATTTACATAGAAAGAAAGATTAAGAGATAGACTACCAAATAATGCATTTTCATTGAGATGCAAAGTGAATTTGGTATTCTTTTGACGTCTTGAACGTGTACTGCACGAATTACCTTTTTCATCATTTTTCAAGCTCAAATTATGCTATGATATTTTTCATTTACAATAATTTGAGTAACATGTGATGATAGTTTACATATTTTCCTTGAATTTGATACCAAATTTGCAACCGTATACCGTATGCAAGCCTCGAGCCGGCTTGCATACGAGTTGAATAAATACGAGCGAATTATTGGGTGCTGTGGTCTGACTGAATTTGACCTTTTTAAGTAGTAGTAATTACCAATTTAAAAAACTTACGCAGTTCTGCCAGATTAATCGTCGCCAAACTTTTGCGATCGTAATCTGGCAGAACTGCGTATCTCTGGTCACGTGCCCGGGTTGATCAGCCAGAACTGCGTAAGGCTTTGGCCATGCAGGGGGGTTTTCAGGCAGAACTGCGCATCTCAAGGAGATACGCAGTTCTGCCTGATAAGCACGTGTTTCATCAGGCAGAACTACGTATCTCTTTTCGTCGTTAACCACATGCTTATTAGCCAGAATTACGTATCTCAGTCTATTTTCTGCGGATTGTCTATCGGATTTTACCATCCATCCCCCTTACTATTCAACGGATGCAGTGTCAATCAAAACAATGAATACTTTAGATCGAGTACAATTTTTTGAAATATTTGTTCACATTGCATAAAGTCATCATTATTGATTCACATTCAATTTAATTTTATCAATTCATTCGTATGTGGAAAATAACTTGCTTTCCCCAAATGTTGTCAGTCTGTTTCATGTTTCAGTATTATTTAGTGGCACAAGAAGTACCGCTACATCAAAAGCCTGGCTGCTGCTTGGGTTATTGTCGATCTCATGAAGCATTGCATTTGGATTAAGAACAATATTAGACTAGATGTTAAGCTATATTGTTCATCAAGACTACAGGTACTACATTGTAGACCGTCTAGACTGTAGTCTATTCAGGCCTATTAATGATACACTAGACATCTGAGACTAGTAGAGCGGTACGTAGCCACAGGGATCTCCCCTACGATAGGCCTACTGATCTCATCATTCCTACTCTATGCCCAGGGGCCAAAGTAAGAGTATGCCTACAACTGGCTGACGGCCTGAACTCAATTTAATCTAAAGAATACTAGGAGCTAGACCTGACTAAAAGTTTATTTGCAGCTTTATTAGAAATAAAAAATAGACCCTAGTTCTCGTTTGTGTCGACTCCTACAGTATAGGCTTACTACAGTACTAGGGTAGTAGTGTTCTAACCGTTACTCTCTACGCAGGCCTACAACGCTCAAACTCTTTCTACTCCATTGTCTAGGTCTGTAACATCCAGACGTCTATTTTGGGGCGTCATTAACAGACTAGTAATATCAATGAAAATTAGTTTCTAGTCTAGACTCTAGATCTAGACTCTAATAATATCGTCTCTATATCCAGGTAGGGGCTAAATCTAGAACTAGACTGTCTATTGGGGATCTAGGCCTAGTAGGCCTACTAATGTTACTAATGTTATAGTAGATCTAAGAACAATGTAAAGCCTAACCTGCCTGTCTAATGACTAACATTAAGTCTATAAAATTTATAGCCTATATAATGTCTAGTAACAGTCATATAGATCACAGATCTAGATCTAAGTTTCAGATCTATTTCTAGGGCTAAATGGTTATAACTAATAACTTTTAACCTGTAGATTCTAGATTCTTCATATTACAGACTTAAAGAATGTCTATGCCGAATCAAATCTAGAAAAATAGAAAACTGAGTAAAGACAGAATAACCGGCAATTCAGCCTAAGTTAAGTAATGGTAGGCCCCAGTAGTCTAGTACTAGTAGGCCCCGACTAACCGCTTATTACAATGAAAAACAAAATAAGAAGCTATGGATTACAGATATTGTTGTTCGCGTGACCTACGCTACCGCACAGTACATTGATTTCACATACACTTTAATGGACAAGTGCTGCAGTACTAAGTAGGCCTAAAGTTGACTGGAGCGCGATGTCAGACATGATGCAAACTATAACGTTTGTTAGATCTAGAAATGCTCTAGGCATAAAAAACACTAGATTGTAGCAAAACTTAATAGTTATTAAAGGCATATTGCATATTGACCTGTTTTGAAGCCAGTCTATGAAGGAAAAGAAAGTGGCAATTTCCCCCAAGAGTAACGAGGGTTATTGCTTTTGGATCCATTGCTTTAGCGTGACTGTCGTCGTGTACAATACTCCGTAGCCGTACGACGTGTCTAGCTAGCTATAGGCACTGATCTGCTAACTTGAACGCGCTACCAAGGCCGCACACGCGCGTGTTAAGATATACCATGTCCGCGCAGGATGCAGGAACACCTTGGTCCAAGCATTGTCGTAAGTCGACTTGCGCAGTTCTGCCTAATTAACATCAGAAAATTCATTCCATATATCGTCTTACACAGTTCTGCCAGAGTAATCGCCCTTTCTCCTCAGGAATTTTGCCAAAATTACTTTCTAAATATAACTTTCTGTACCGAATCACAACTTATTTTTTGGCCCACTTGAAAGAGCATGACAAAAAAACACACAAAACACTCAAAACCTGAAAATCGACCAAAATCGACTTAGGGAGTTCTGCCAGATTACGGCCGACCTGGAATAGGGGTGAATGGAGAGCAAAAGTCTATGACTTGTGTCATAAAATGTGTGGTATCAGGGGCAAGTGTCCTTCATCAAACCATAAACGCATCTGTCTAAAAATGCTCGTTCTTCAAAAGTGGGCAGTTTGTTGCTGAGGGCTATTTAACAAGCTTGCATAGGAATTCACCCAGCATTCATGTTGTTTCATTGGCTTATTTTTATTGCTACTGCGACCTTAAATATAGGGCTGCCTTTATTTACTGCGTTAACAGTCACTGAACCCTGGCTCGCGGGTCTGAGTCTGCTGACCCGCCTTACTTTGTAAAACAATCATACTTTGGAATTTGGAAGGAATAACGCTGGTCATTTTTTCATCACAATTCATCTTAACTAGAAATATCACTTTTAAGGTGATTAATACCCCCGCCCCGTGACGACAGTTTTACTCAAGGAATGATCTTTCCTTGATCTTCTGCCATTTAAATGCCGTTACCATGGCAACGCAGCTTCCGACACGTCCGAAAAATATGTCTTGCACATCTTCCCACCAAAACTATTGTGTGTGCCACATTTCATAAGCTTTTGTCAAAAACTGAGGAAGTAGTTCAATCCACAAGATCTTTCCTTGATCTTCCACCATTAATATGCCGTTACCATGGCAACGCAGCTTCCGACATGTCCAAAAAAATATGTCTTGCACATCTTCCCACCAAGACCAATGTGTGTGCCACATTTCATGAGCTTCAGTCGAATACAGAGGAAGTAGTTCAATCCGCAAGATCTTTCCTTGATCTTCTGCCATTTATATGCCGTTACCATGGCAACGCAGCTTCCGACACGTCCGAAAAATATGTTTTCCACATCTTCCCACCAAGATCAAGGTGTGTGCCACATTTCATAAGCTTTGGTCAAAAAACTGAGGAAGTAGTTAAATCCGCAAGATCTTTCCTTGATCTTCTGCCATTGATATGCCGTTACCATGGCAACGTACTTTCGGGTACTGTCAAAAAATGCGTCTTGCACATCTACAACCAAAGGCACACATCTGTACCAAGTTTCATGGAAATTGGGCAAAAACTGAGGAAGTAGTTTGCAACACAAAATTTTCCATCATTTTGGCTCATAATATGTGAGCTGTTACCATGGCAACATACTTTTTGTCACTGTCAAGAAATGTGTCATGCTGACCTATATCCTAAGACAAACATTCAATATGAATTCCATGAGAATTGGAAGAACACTGATGAAGTAGTTTTGCCATGAAGCATTTTGCCCTATATTTTACCAATTACATGCCGTTACCATGGCAACGCACTTTTTGCCACGGCGGAAATATGTGTCTTGCACATTAACATATTCAGATGAACATCTGTACCTAATTTCATAAAAATTGATCAAAAACTGTGGGAGGAGTTCGCGACGCAAGATTTGTACCCATTTTTGCCCATAATATGCCGTTACCATGGCAACGTACTTTTGGGTACTGTCAAAAAATACGTCTTGCACATCTACAACCCAAGGCACACATCTGTGCCAAGTTTTATGGGAATCGGTTGAAAACTGAGGAAGTAGTTCGCGACGCAAGATTTGCAACGGACCGACCGCCCGACCGTCCGCTGATTCCTATATACCCCCTTCAAACTTCAGTTTGGCGGGGGTATAACTATTACCTCGCTGGGCAGCACAGTGAGAGGCTATTATCGCATATACATTGGGCCCCGGCTTGCGGGGCAGACCTGCCTCACTGGGCAGACTCAGCTCGCGAGGCCAGAGTTTTGCGTTTACACATAACCCCAGCTCGAGGGGCCAGTTTTTGCCATAACCCATAGTACTTCACGCAAGGTATGTAAACAAACAATGTGCCTGCCATGAAAATCTGCATCTGCAGGAGGCAGGTAGTCCTATGCACAGTGAAACAATGAAGCCCTAAAATGCACGCTCATTGACCTGAAATTTGCTCCAAATTGCTGGGGCATACTTGGCTTTCCATTTACACATGCCAAAAAAGCCGGAGCAGCCCCTGCTTGTGGGACGAACCCTATACCCTTTTCTTGGGGCAAAAAAAGGCGGGTCAGACCCGCCTTACTTGGCCTGTGATTGGGTGTTAACAAATGAAAAAATAAGGCGGGTCAGACTCAGACTCGGCTCTCAGGTTCGACCCGCGAGCCAGGGTTAGTGACTGTTAATGCGGTAAATAAAGGCAGTAGCAACAAAGATAAGCCATTCCAAGTGTCGATCCTACTCAATTCCAGTTTGATGGTTTTACGTCTTAACATCTAGTTATGATTTCACTGTGAGACTATTAAATCAATTAGGCCCTTGCAACAGATTTTAGCGATGAACAATCGGTATTGTTTAACCCAAAGTTTATGCCAATTTAACATTGTTCTTCCATATATTCAGAGAAATTAACCACTGTTCCGGGTACGGTTTGTTCGGTGCCAGGCAAAAATGTCACGTTTACAATGTCAGATGTAAAAATGTCAGCGATATTATATGTCAGAGGTAACAAGGAAACGTAGAAATTACGCGGTGCGTAATATATGTCCCCGCCAGAAGTAGCATTTTGTAGCAAAATTTACAATATAGGTAAAAAATCAAGGTCAAAGAAGTCAAAGAAGTCAAAGAAGTCAAAGGTCAAAATTTTGTGTAGAAGTTTTGAAGCCCTCACCTCTGCTTCAGAGTACCGTGAGAAGGGGTTTTGTTTTTGTTCCCGACATAAGTCTGGGGCAATATGAATATGCAAAAAAAATCACATGTCACTAGACATCAGAGTCCAGTCTCACTTCCTGCGCATTTTTGTGTTAGTGCAATTAGTAGTTTTCTCTAAATCTGCCTTCAAAAATAGAGTCCTTCACATAAAAAGACTGGAAGCTGCAACTATCGGCTGAGAATATCGCCTCAATGCGCATGTGCTCTACGAGTTTTTTCCTGAGCAAATGTACGTCAGCGATCAGCTGTTTCTTGTTTTACTACACTGCATGTAGGCGCGTTAACAGCAGAAGGTTTTGTAGGTAGGTTTTGCGTGATTTGTCTAGTCTAGATCATACATGAGAGGAAAATAATTATGTACAATTTCATTTTCAACACTGAAACTCAACATATGTAGCACAGTAAGAGTTGAAGATTCCTTGAATCAGGTAATCTACCAAATTTATGTAAATTAAATCTTTCATAGAGCAATCTCGGTGTCTGTTTCACACGAGTGAAGCAGTGAATTCGCGACACAATCTCACATAGTCACTCGTAGATCTATCTACAGTTGTAGCTTGGTTCGAACAAAACAAAACTGATGCGCTGCAGCAGTGAGTTATAGTGGCAACAAACCTCCATATTTCAACAGTATCCTCATTTATTTCTTAATAACTAATCGTATCGGTATCTAGGTCTTTGTCATTTTGGAGGCCCAATTTCGGCTTTAGTAAGTGCATATTTTACTCCCCACAAGGAATAGAGTGAAAATAACCTTACACAAACTGCCATTCATAGAAATACGCTATGAACGCTCAACGGTTCGTGAAATATGACGTTGCCTTCGATTTTTTCCCAACATAACAGTTCGACATAAGATTATAAAAAGATATTTGGAGGAGACTTTTGATGTACTCTGATATTTCATACATCAAAGTTTCGATCTTGCGCAATGATGAAAAATATGGAAAATACTGAAACATTATCACACTAAAAAAGGAAAAAAGAGGCACCTCATTTTCCTGATTTTTTACATATTAAAACAAGATTTACTACAAATGACAGTACATGTAATTACGTGTTAGAGCAACTCTCATTCTTCACTTTGAAGTTTATATCATTTCATTTGGTGGTTTCTAAGACGAGATATTACAGTTTTGCAGAGACTCTCCCGTAGCGGTTTCATGCAAACAAATTGTTCATTTTATGCAAATTAGGCAGGGCTGAGTGAAAGCTTTCAGGCGGCTAATTGAGGTTGAGCGCCGCGACTGAAAAAGACAACGATGAAGATAAACAAGAAGGAGGAGGAAGTGAAGATGAGAAACAGAAGAAAAATGAGAAATGAAGAGGAAAAGAAGAGAAATTAAGGAGAATGATGAAGATTAAAGAAGAAGGGGGAGGCCCTAGGAGATGAAGTATATAGTAGAAGAAGAAGAAGAAGAAGAAGAAGAAAATGAAGAAGAATGACTGATTACAAATTAAATTATTTAACAAACTTACATTATCTAACGGCTTAGAAACTATTGAAAACCCACAAAACTACATAAATGTTCAGACCTACTTTCCTTCAAGTTCAAGTACCTTCCGTAATGGTGTCTTCTTGGTGACTAAGCAGAGTGCACATGGCTGTTTTTCCCATTTCCATGGTAATTTGTCAAAAAAATTTGAATATTCCATATATCTTTTTCCCCTTCATTCCCTTAGATACAGTGTATATAGACTTGATTGATATATCCATATTCATAATATAGTGTGTATCATATTTCATCAGACACCAATGTACAGTGTAACTAGTTGGCTACATTTTGCCACACTATTGTACATCAGCATGTTATGACATTTTCTATGCATCCTGTTTGACCCCCCCCCCTTTTCACTATTAACTTTTCACTTTAATCCCCCTCCCATACCTCATTGTCCTCCTGCTAATGACACCCTACCATCCTTTTGTTTTCATTGTTCTGTGTCCTTACCCCTCTCTGATAGTACATGTTTTGTTGTTACATGTCTCTAATCTGTAGTCCATATAAGTGTCTGTTTATTTTTCATGTTTGTCATTTTGCCTCCGACGAAGATTCTGCTACATGTAGGATTGAAAGCTCAGGCCCATTTTTGACTTTCAATTTCATTACAAGTCATATACTGAGTACTGCAGATTTTCTTCTTTCTAATGACATGCAAAAGTGAACATAAATTTCAATTTGAAAACGTTGAACTATTTTTGGATCAGGCCCATCTACACTTCTTATAATTAGAATCTTGTAGTGTTGTTGTTTTTTTTTTTTTCATTTTCAGCATCATAGTGATAATTGATACTTTACACGATGAGCGTCTGGCCTGATTTCTGAATAAAATCTCCATCGTTACACTGAGGGGTTAGCCCAAATGACTATTAGACTAGATCTAGACTAAATGGATATCAAACCAAGTAATATATTTGAGCAAGTGGTCCTGGACTAGACTAGATTTTTTTATATGACAATTGAACTGTAACGATAAGTAGCCTAATTGGTTCTTAGACTGAACGACAATTAAAAATAAGACTAGTCTGAATGGTATTTGGTCAATCTGATAGGTAGACGATATGTTATTAGCCAAAGTGGGTGTAGCCCACATAAATGTTACTAGACCAACAGTTAAGTGGCATGTAGACTACATGAATGTGACTTGTTAGACCATTCGGAAATTAGACGAGTGGAAATTAGCTGAAGTGGAAATTTGCCCAAGTGCATTATAAACCAGGTGGTGTTAGGTCAACTGGGAATTAACTTACTTTTAATAGAATCATATTTAGTCTTAGACTTAACTTAAGACTACCTAGAGTAAGGGAGGGGATCTTCATCACCTTTAGCTTGTTTGATCAATTTTGGGTGAAGAAAATTAAAATGAATTTCAGCTTACTGCACAAATATAATCATCTACTCACACTGACAATTCACACTAAAGAGAGAAAATACAATGACCACTGCTATGGTCAGTAATGACCATCAAAGTCCTTTAAAAAAAGTCCTTGGTAATCGACCACAAGGCTGGGATATTCGCCCGATAGCAGCGACCATGTATAAACCTATGGGAACTTCCGATCGATCGCATTCGATAGTAATCGGAAGCTGGCACATGCGCAGTGAAAACACACACAAAACAGCCAAGGGTTTCGGTGATCGACCTGCACCTTCTCCCTAGTCCAGCGACCTGGGATCTCACAAGAATCCGATAGCTGCCATCATACAGCTATGCTACTGAACATGCGCTGGACAACATTTTGATTTTTGAATCCATCTGAAGAGCGAAAAATATGATGTTTCATCGCAACTACACGCCTTATAACATTGAAGTTAAGAAAGTCACTTTTTCAATGGAAGCGGCTTGTCAAAAGTTTTTGGAGATGAAATGAGGAATTTTAGGCTCGAATTTCAGGTCACAGATGGATTTCAACACATAACCAAGTAATGTAGCAATGTGTGTGTATCTGTGTTGTGCGATGATACCCGGGGGGTGTTTCACAAAGAAACAAGTTTGACTACACTTATGCGTAAATCCTCAAACCCTGCGTAAATCCCAAAGTCCTGCGTAATTTTACGCAGGACTTTAAATCCTGTTTCACAAAGCTCTAGGTCATACATAAGTCCCACCAAGTCCTGCGTAACTTCATGCATAGCCTGAAGCCATGCGTAAAGTCAGACTTAAATTCCAAAATGGGAAGTTCAAAAGCAGTAATCAACTCCTAATATTCATTAATTTCTTCCACTTTATCTTATCCTGAGTGAGATGGCAGTATTCTTAACAAACTAGAGAATCACTAGTCGCTCGGTAGAGGGTCTAGGGCCTACTCCTACACTATTCACTGAACAATGTTCAAATAAAAAATAGTCATACTAAAATAGATCCCTACCTACTGATAGTTTGAACTGTTCAACCAACATTTTAGCTCATACAGAGCTATAGAATCTACATGTAACTGGACTTTGGAAATGAATTGTATTTCTACCAATGTACTTCCTTGCCTGTGTTACCTTCTTACTGTAGCTGCTTATTAATTACTATTAATGCATGCCTAATATAAGGGGATATAAATATCATGCATTCACAACAAATTACACTGAGGAAAACCTAACAAATTAGTTAGACCTATACTTGTTAGAAATTATACCTCTTGTGTACAGGACGGGGCTGTGTCTATCTACACTGACTGGTTAGACTGATAAATTTGTCTCTTGTTCAGTAGCCTAATTGTTAACTGTACAGTCTGTAATACGGTCGACTGTATTTACCGACCGTATACATACAATTAACAAGAGGCTACCGGACAAGAGGCAGATTTATTGGTCTACCTCTACACATGACTGCCAATGAAATTAGCCAAGTTTCCATTTCTGCGGTACCAGTTACATCTTAATGAATGCTCTCTTATTTTTTTTTCCTGGAAGCAAAAAACAAAACAAAATAAAATAAAACACCCCCCCCCCCAGCATTTTGTGTCAGAGGAAACGGTTAGCCATTAATATCTGACAAGTCACCTCTACCTTGCCTGTCGCTATTTAATTTCAGCGACTGGGCTGTGTATAGTTACCTCGCATCAAAGGCTACAATAACGTTACACAGAAAACGTTAGAGGTCTTGTAGTAGTTTCTATGCCTATGGCTATGCTTAATCTTGATTGATGCAGCTCCCAAAGCCAAACACATTCCAAAATGCATAAATTCATAAATATTAACTTCCCAATTCAACTCGGGGCCCAGCAATTGGACTTTAAAATTTGACCAATTGGCAGCCATTTAGCCATGATTTAAAGTTAGTATGGTTCTAACTAGGCCTACATGCAGTCTAGGGCAATCATGCACTTAGTTTTCTTCAAAATCATGAAGATGTGGCACTGCACTGATTAATATTACACAGTGCACAGACTCTACACTTTTTAACAGCGTAGCCATACTATAGAATTTATATGTAACACAGTTCAATGAGTTAGACATTGTGTCATTTATAGTAATGTAACAAATAAAGACAGAATAAACTGACCAGAAAGAATTTATAGTAATGAGCGGACTCTACAATACAAGTACAACAGAGTTCATAATATTCAGTCCCTTGGATGAATCATCTCTTTTGCTCAAATTACATAATTTCAAGGACCTACCTAATGACTTACAGACTAAGCTACACTCACTTCTGTAGTTCAGACCACCCCTCCAGCTACAAATGTAGTTATGGAAAAGAAAACTTCTCTTTGTGTGCAACAAGAGGCTAGCCAGAGTCCTCTTCTACCATGCGTCCACAGTTCATTGTGCAATGTGAATGGTTTGTACAGAATGCAGAGTCACATCAGCGCAGCTGCTGCGCGAGCAACTGCATCCATCCTAACTTTCACACAGTCCAATGTAAACGTGTGGGACTGGATTAAAGAGGCCTCATGCACAAAACATCTCTTATATCGAAATAATCATCAAACAAGCGGTTATTCATGTTATTCATGGGGCTGCTGTGCTGGTCGCAGTTACAGTCTACACTGACTTTCCAGTCTGTCAGACTTCGTCTTACTCATGGACTTTACAGTACTTTTGATATTACTGTGCTTATATAAATTGCCGCTACTTACCTTAGGTTTTAGGGTGGGCTGTTTCTGACTTCGTTTGAAAAGTTGAAGACGATATGATGATCCATTGCATTGGTAGTTCAAAGTGTGCGATGGCATTCATCGCGTCTGCCTCGTATATCGTCGCATGCAAGGCACGCTTGGTACCTACTAAGGTTAATTTCGCGCTATGCATGCGATATGCCCACAGAACTGCCATAGCCATAGGGCTAGGGTTAGCGCTAGGGTTAGGGCTCGCCGCCGTGCGACCCAAGATGGCGCTCGTCTTTGATTTTTGCCCGGTGTGCGCTTTCATTTTATCCTAAAGATTTAAAATGCATCGTTTGAAACAAGAAAACATGTGAGCACGAAATTCCCACCACTATTTTTGAGATTTGGTTCATTCCAATGAATGTTTTTTTTTTTTTTTCAAGAGTTCATGGGATGAATTGACCAAGCTGCGTCGCCAGGAAGCTTAACGGTTAAGGGGACATTTTGACGTCCCCATAATCGATATAGTCCCCATAACGAGGGGATATACTAATTCATGTCCCCGTACCACTACTATTATAAATATATATATATATATATATATTGACAATGATCTTAGGATATCTTACAGATTTTCTTCAAAATATTCCTTGCATCAAATTATTTCCAGCTCTAGTAACCATAGGCTGAAAAAAAATTACTACCGTAACTTACCTGTTTCTTTTTTCTGCTCTGCTCTCTTTCCTTTGGCTTTCTGTGAATATGAATCACATCAATCACATAGTACAGAACTGTATATAATGCACAGGACGGTGTCAAATATAACAATAACCTCTAGGATATTTTTTTACAGATTTTTTGATGATTGAATCTTTGAGCAAAACACAGCAAACTTATCAAATGCTAGTTAAAAGAAGCCTTCACTTCATTTTACAAATTGAAGGAAAGAGCCCCTAATCATTCACGCTTTGTGCTTTGCTATGAAAATTAGTCCAGAGTCAGAGTAGTGACTGCACAAGTGTCCAACAGCTTTTGTTGAATACTGGTATGATTTAGTTGCGTCTGGTGCTCAAAGAAATCACTTAATCACTGGCATTCATGTTCTATTTCACTTCATATTCCCTGGAAAGAATTTTATACCTGCATGTGCCTTTGTCTCACTCCGATGTGACTTCCGCCATTTTACGTAAATCTTTGATGAACATACATACATGTACATGATTTCATACATACAGCAGGGCTCCACACTAACTTTTATTTTTGGTGGCCCAAAGGCAAACGTACGACCTTTTTTGGTGGCCAATCAGGCCACCAACTTCTTCCTTTCTGAAATTTTGGTGGCCCAATGTGCGTTTTTGGTGGCCCCGGGCCACCGGGCCACCATTAGTGTCGAGCCCTGCATACAGCCTTGAAACCTATTAAAGCCATACTCTTGTCTTTACTTCATTTGATGATGTTCACCAACTTCTGTCATTTATCACATTGTTCAGCATCCACTGGAGTACTGCTGCTCTCTTTATTAATCTTTAGTTTGTCATCTCTTCATGCATCTAGGGTGTCTTAGGTTAAAGGCATAATTTACCATTTGCAGGTGAAAGCATTAGTGCTTTAAAATAGTTCTAAAATGTGAGTTAGGGATAGAAACAACCACTGTCAAAATTTGAATCCGTATAATCGATGTTAAGTGTTGTTAAATACACAAAATGTGAACAATAGTTATAATAAAAATGTTTCCAGACTAAACCGTATACAGTTACGGTTTACTGAGAAAAACCCTGATATCTCCTTATATTTTAGGTTTTATTGCAAATATTTCATATGGTAGGATGTTTTATGATACAACAGACCTACACATATGCATGAAATGTGATATCTTGAACATTTTTGAAATCACTGCTCCCAAAGGTAAACTGGACCTTTAACAAGCTATTCATGCACTGGAAAGACTGTTACCTCCTTCATGGCCTTGCGTCTAGCATCTTGCTTCATCCTTGCCAGTTCCGCTTGTGCTTCACGAGCCTCTCTCTTGGCCCTTGCTAGCTGACGCTGAAGATTCTTCTGAGTTTTCAAGTACTCCGACGTCTTTTCCTTGTACTCCTCCACCTGCCAAGCAAATCAAATACACAACAATGCTTTGATGGGAACACAGGTGTATGGAGCTTTCGATTGATTGGTCATGGACAAATATAAGTCCCCCCCCCCCCCCCCACACTGGGTGGAATAACCAATTTGCAATAATCCCTTATTCAAGGATTATTCTTGCCAAGTTTCCTTAAAACTTTGGCCATGCGTTTCCAAGCAGTGGTAATCAGACTGAGTGTATTTTGCACGACCTGGTATTATGCTCCCCTCCTCAACATGTATATGCATAGATGTACCACTCCTTTAGGCAAAAGAGCATGACCCTGAGGCTCCCATAAAAACTTTCATTTTTCGTATCTTTTACATTAGTCGTCACCCAATAAAGAGGGCTCTAGCACATCTGGATCTAGCAAAGAAAATTTCCTAACTAGAAATGTCAGTATGGCAACTGGTATGCCGCCAACATACATCTGCGTAATGCATGGTTCTCCCAATAATTCACATAATTTGAAAAAAAAAATCAAGGTGACATGTTGGCCACAAATTTGTTGAGTGTTGAATTTCCTTAAACTAAGTTTTATTTGGATTGCTGGCTAAATTTTTTATGAGAGGAAGTCAAGTGACATTTGAACATTTTCCCTTAAAGACATAATTTACCATTTGCAGAAGAAACAAAAACCCATTATTAGTGATTTCAAATAGTTCTAAAATGAGAGTTAGGAACAGAAACAACCACTGCAAAAAATCTGAATCCATATAATTGAGGTTAAGTATTGGTAAATACACACGTGAATGTTTCCAAACTATTAAAACTATATCTAGAGTTATGGTTTAATGAGAAAATACTACAATGTATTTCTTTTTATTCTAGGCTTTATTGCAATATATATATACAGTCAGACCATTATGTTATGTTACTCCCGCACGCACTGCGCACGGGGTCGCTTCGTGCGGCTGCGTGCAGGTTCGTGCGATCTCGCACGGGAGCGTATGGCTCCGTGCGCCCCTGTACGCGCCCGTGCGTAGTCGTGCACCTCCGTGCGGATCCATACTCCCTCGCACGCTGTCGCACGGACCCGTGCGGGTCTGGCGCACGGTCCCGTGCGGGTCGGGCGCACGGACCCGTGCGGCTTTTGGGTGCGATTTTGCACGGCCCCGTGCCGCCAGTGCTTGGTTCCCGCAGTGCTTACACGGTACGTGTGTATCAGGTGTATACCGCGTGCGAGTCCATGCGCCATTCCCCGGCCGACAGTTTCAGCGCAAGCGTGAAATGAGACGATTCCCGACAATACGAAAGGCTTGTTACTTGCGCCAAGGAGCTTCAAACCCTTGCTTGCTTATTGCCAGTCAGTCGGCAAGCCGAAAAACCCCGTCTAGAATATCTAAGTTCTCGCACGGGTGACCTCGAGTTGACCCCGCAGATCATGATCACTGAATTACGGTTTCACATGATTTTTCTTTTTTAATTTGACAGGTTAAGGTTAAAACCTGAATGCAATATTGTTTAAATTTTCCAAGAGACATAAAAGGTCATCGACTTCGTGCATGGCTAATTCATTACCGATGTCCCGGAAATAATGGGTTCACATACTCGTCTAAAATTCCCCTAAGAGTCTTCTTTTTCATTGTAGGGCACTAACGAACGCATACCATGTAAAAGGAAAATTATTATCCAGCTATAAGATGATACCTAAGGTGTAACGTGATGATTAGATGGGTCAGCAGCGAGCGCCAGCTGAAATCATAAGGATATCATTCCTTTACTCGGCACGAAATCGCGAAAATATTGTACTGTCCCACATATAGAAATTGACGTGTTCCATGGAGGCCCTTTGTGTGTTATGAGCGACCCCAGCGTAATTGACATGGTCAATTATAAGCGTCTACTAGCTGTGATAATCTGTGTTTGTGTCTGTCGGTGGACATTATGTACAAGTAGCCTATTGCCTCTTGCTTGGCCTCTCTCTCTCTCTCTCTTCTCTCTCTCTCTCTCTCAACAAGTCATGAATTCACTTTACCCATCATGCCTAATCGAACTACGACATGATTGAGGTAACCGCGCCTTTTTATTCTCATAGTCGAAATCAAACTAATTCTTTACATAATTAAAAAAAAATCTTCATATAATTTCTCAAAATACTCAAAAGATGGCCTCAGTCAAAACTTTCTACAAAGATTGCATACGCCAATCTTTACGGCCTAAACAAGTTTTTTTAGAGAGCTATTAGTTCACCCTGTGACGATGACTTCGATTGCGTTTTGAACTTGTACCGAACTACTTTCAACACAACAGTATTACCTTTATAGTTCGATTGATGAACTAGTCTTTTGAATTGATAACCGACATTCGTAATCGTAAGCATACAGTAACAAAATACTGTCAATAACAGTTGGAAAATGCAAATGCTATAATAATAGCGCGAAATACACGAGTAACGATCATCTTCATACATTCTAATTCCCAAGTGATGTCGCTTCGAAAATGACACATGGTTTGACTACTGCTTCAAGCAAAGAAAAGTAAAAGGAATGGGATATACTTCTAATGATAATATCACGCCGTACAAGGCATTCCACTGTATTTGGTAATGTCGGTTACGTTTTTGTGCGCTTTACGTACGGAAAATAAAAGGCAGATTGATGCTATTAAATGCTAACACAACGCATTCAAATGATTTTTCGAAATAGACCGTGTACAATGTAATGTTTTAGTATTCGGTTTGAAACTTTAAATTTGCGAGTCCTTTATAAAGTCATATGGGTTATTACATTATCAATTCAAGCAAAAATTACAGTACTTTAAGGATTCGGATTTGCTCAGAAGATTAACAATGCTATCTTTGGCAATAGTTTGCAACAGAGACAATCCGCTTCAATAGATATACAATATAATTCTGTTTTCATAAATAGAAAGGAAAACGTAAATAAGTCAACTTTATAACTTCAATGAGCTTTCTCACCAACTGAACTTGATTTGATCTGCCGTGCATGATATCGCTGTGTGTTCTATTAATTCTATGATATTTTTTAATTTGATATTGTTTAATTGGCACGCGTGTTTTCTTTTTTTCTATGCAGAATATTTCAGGTAAGTATAATTCATTGAAGCTAATAATGTTTGTACATATGACGTGTTCGTTGTTTTGTATTTTCATTTTTATAATATATCACGTGTCCATTATCTGATTATGACTACGAAAATATGACAACTGTTTAAATGCGGAGTATGTACTGGAACACTAGTGTCTCCCACCAGTATAGACAAACTATTTTCTAGTCGTCTATCCCCACTTGAAATGGAAATGAAATTACACACCAAAAAAAAAAAAAAAAAAAAAAAAAAGAAGAAGAAAGGAAACGAAGTTCAATTTTCAGTAGATTTCAACTGTTTTGTTTAGTGCCTGATACATATAATGGGCAAAATTCTTTAGCGCATAAGCAATCACACAACTTTTGAGAATAAATGTATGTCTTAATGATTGTATCTTATGGAAGAAAACTCGTCTCCTTGCCTGAATTTTAGCTTCTTCTTTTTCAAGCTTGCGGGAAAGAAATAGTTGAACATCAACCGCAATCATAAAGAGAAGCCACATCCTTAAAAACGAACACAGGAGTACTGAGACGCACTACGAAATGCTTCCTTTTGTTGGGGGGGGGGGGTTATTGATTATTCTGAAGGTTCATAGATCACACAATTCATATGGTTCGCTATTAGCTTAGGTTCGTTAAGAAAAAAATAATAAACAGATAAATGCGTTCCTTTTCCCGTGGTTCCTTTACCCGAAAGTAATCAAGCAATCACTTATTTCAGTATAAGATTTGTGAATACAAAACGATACGACGACGGCCTTTAAAGCATTAATTCCGAATATAATTGTAAATATGACTATCGGTCTATACTCAACTTCTCAAATGCAGAAAGATTGCAATTGTAAATGTGGTGTTCTGTAAAAAAAAATAAAATAAAAAAAATAAAAATAGGTTTAAGCTACAAGTTAATGGTTCTTTATATGCTATGGTATCATAAAAGTGACCGAGAATAAGAAGCACTATAAGTTTAAATTAATATGATACAATCATAATTATAAAAAAAAAACAACAACATGAAGCTGTTAGGCCTATACATCAACATTTGCTTCTGATACGTATAGTATAAATTATGTGCAGCTTTGGCAAGCGCGATAAAAGATAATGTGGATGCAACGCCTATAAGGGAAATGTGCCTAATATGGCGGGAATTCAGAATGTTACGGCTGTATACAGCTGCAGCAGAGCAGGCACGAAAGCAGTCGTTGATGCTCTGCAACATTACGACCATGTGCATTATTAGAGGGTTTTTAGTACACGCAAAGAACACGATCTGAAAAGACGACTATCGTTAATTAACTTCATTAACTTCCTCTATTGATGCTGTCTTTTGAATCCCCGCCTACAATGGGTTCTCAGGTTCTATTCACTCTAGTAGTCCATGGGCCAGGCCAGATATTGGTACCATCTGAGGTGGCAATACCTTTTTGGTGTCATTTTGTTTGTCGGGCATAGATATGCCTATCAAGCTATGATAGCATTTCCAAATGAGTAGCTTAGTCATAGTAAATTAATTTTAAACCAATTTGGTCTCGTTGTTATATCCCTCTACTTCTGAATCGAGACCAACCGCTATACAAAGAAGAGTACTGTCTTCTGTATGTTCACAGGTGTTCTGTTGTAAACGCGGTGCGCTTAGTCTTTATTCAAGGCAGCGAAGGGAATATCCAAAGCTTATAAAAGCTTATAAAACAGTGTATATCCCTTTATCTAAAAACAACAACAACAGCAAAGCAATTATTTATCATTTTCCGCTGAAAACGCTACGGTGAAAACGCTAATACCATGCCAATGTCGCTTTATTTCCATTCAAACAATGAAATATTATGCAAAAACAATGTACCGGTACACTACAATACATTATAATTGATAATGTTGTAAATGAACAGAGTGATTTTTGTTTATAATTGATGTATTTGTTGAGAGGGTGGTATAAAAACAGTATAGATAATCCCTTTTATTAGGAACTTTAGATATGATAACGGTACATTGTTCTAGATAAAGGCTAAGCGCATTGCACCGCGTGACAGCTGTGGACATCATAACCCTTTGGATATTCCCTTCGCTGCCTTGAATAAAGACTAAGCGCATCGCGTTTACAACAGAACACCTGTGGACATACAGAAGGCAGTGCTCTTCTTTGTATAGCGGTTAGTTTCGATTCAGAAGTAGAGGGATATGAAAACGAAACCAAATTGGTTAAGAATTCATTTATTATGACTAAGCTACTCATTTGGAAATGCTATCATAGCTTGATAAGCGTATCTATGTCCGACAAACAAAATGACACCAAAAAGGTTTTGCCACCTCGAGTGGTACCAACAACCCATTTTTCGGGTCTTGGCCCATGGACTATAGGTATTGGTACTTGCTAAACGCATCTCCTTTAGTTTCCATTGACAACAATATGGGAGGAGAATGGAAGCGATCAAGGCCCTCGCTAAAAGACGCTTGTTGTAATACGCATTGCGTGCCTTTCTTTCTTTCTTTCTACTGTTTCCTATTGTTTGTGAGTTAAAAACTTGCGGCAACTAAGTCACCGCAGCCGACACACAACGCTTACCGACTCATTCATGCGGCGGCAGCGGCACGGACACAAATTAACGCACTTCAGTTTACATTCGGGCTGCCGTATTGGTTAGAATAGTTAATGATAGACCTGTCCTGCGATTGGGTCATTATCTTACACATCCAAGCTATGCCGTATACCGTAGTGCGTGCGATTGAGCGTAAACGCCGTCGCTCAGCAGGACTGTTGTATTGTTTCGCCTATAGTGAAAGAAACAGGTTGTTAGCTTGAACATAGCCCGAACTTTAAGAGCGATTTTCTCCGTTATTTAGAAAATGGACTGACATCATAAGCGTAGATAATATTCGTTTCTATGATCCATAAGGATGTCCAAATGAGTTGTATTACATATCAGTGTAAAGCTTAGTGTCTGTAGAATTCACATATAGGCATAACTACGATCTCATTTTTTGCGACTTTTGACTCATTCCGACGGAGCGCATCACGTGTGTGGCGCTCCGACAAAATGAGTCATAAGTCGCACGGCGAGTTTTCCCGTAATGAGCCGCAAATGAAGGGGAAGCAGTGCTCGGGTCGAATTTTTTTTATACGGATTTTGATTCCTTGATGTTTTATCTGTTTGTACAGAAAATTTCAGCGTGTAAAAATGAGTACAAGTGTCCCAAATCACAGTTTTTCTGAGACAATTTTTTTGGTTACATTTTTTTCGAACGCTCGCCTTTGCGTTGCGTTTCGCACCTATTGTTCTTGCCCGATTGAGACTCCACCTCCGTTTCTAGGGTGTATGCTAATGAGGCATTGCTCTTGACCCCATTGAAGACAAAACAAAGCATGGTGCGCGCGGCGGTCAAGCGGTGAGGGCTTTAGAATTACGCAATAATAGTGAGCTGACCAAGGCTATCGATTGCATGACCAGCGAGTTTCGTTTGATACATGCCCTCCATTTCATGAAGTGGTGATTGATGTGACGCACAAAATGAAAAAAAAAAACAACCCAAGTTTGACTTTCAGTAGATTTCAACCGTTTTGTATAGTGCCTGATTCATGTAATGGACACAATTCTTTAGCACATAAGCAATCACACAACTTTCGGGAATAGATGTATGTCTTAAGGATTGTATCTCATGGAAGAAAACTCGTCTCCTTGCCTGAATTTTAGCTTCTTCCTGTTCAAGCTTGCGTGAAAGAAATAGTTGAACATCAATCGCAATCATTAAGAGAGGCACATCCTTAAAAAATAAGCACAGGAGTACTGTTTTCTGTATGTTCCGTAGAGCTGTAAAATGCAGCTCTATGGTATGTTCACAGGTATTCTGTTGTAAACGCGGTGCGCTTAGTCTTTATTCTAGACGGCGAAGGGAATATCCAAAGCTTTTGATACAGTGTATATCCTTTTATCTAAAAACAACAACAACAACAACAACCAAAAAAAAAAAAAGATTCCTCTTGAATTTTACCGTATTTTGCAATTATCTATCATTTTCCGGCAAAAACGCTAGTGTGAAAACCCTAACACCACGCCGATGTCGCTTTATTTTCATCCAACAAAAAAGGATAATGCAAAAACAATGGACCGGTACACTACAATGCATTATAATGAATAATATTGTAAATAAACAGAGTGATTTTTGTTTAAAATTGATTTATTTGTTTAGAGGGTAGTATAAAAATAGTATAGATAATCCCTTATATGAGGAACTTTAGATATGATAACGGTACATTGGTCCAGATAAAGACTAAGCGCACCGCGTGACAGCTGTGGACATCATAACCCTTTGGATATTCCCTTCGCTGCCTTGAATAAAGACTAAGCGCATCGCGTTTACAACAGAACACCTGTGGACGTACGGAAGACAGTGCTCTTCTTTTTATAGCGGTTAGTTTCGATTCAGAAGTATAGGGATATAAAAACGAGACCAAATCGGTTAAAAAAAAAAAATCATTTTTTATGACTAAGCTACTCATTTGGAAATGCTATCATAGCTTCATAAGCATATCTCTGCCCGACAAACAAACTGACACCAAAAAGGTTTTGCCACCTCAGGTGGTACCAACAACCCATTTTTCGGGTCTTGGCCCATGGACTATAAATTGAAGTGTGTTCATGCTACATTTGAAGGGATAGCCAATAACGAAGGGAAAACAAACCTGAATGGCCATCTTCAGGAAGCTATTTTTTGTTGGCGATTATGAATTACTTAACTATGAAATTGAAATAAAAACATACAGAAAAACGACTGCAAAATCTTTGCATAATGGGCCATTATTTATAATCAAGTTTCCATTACTTTTCTTTTATGATACATTTCCTTCGATTAGTGCTCCTTTATTCTTTCCCATTACATTTCATCACTTTCCTTTCCAGCTATCCACTTCATTCCCGCCTACAAACGTATACAGATATTTTGCCCGTATATATACAATCTCAAAAGATATTGCCATAACATAGATAGACAAACCTGACCGGATGTAACATTACATTTCGATTGCTAAAGTGTGATCGGATTACCATCCATCAAAAAGAATTTAGAAGACCATCATATTTCTCTCCCCCCCCCCCCACCCTCTTTGATCTCTCTCCCTCTCTTTCCAGTTATCCAATTCTTTGATTGAATAATATCATTAGTGAAGATCACTTCTCGATGATGCTTTGCCTGTATTATATATATATATATATATATATATATATATATATATATATATATATATATTTATTTATATATATATATATATATATATATACAACAATATCTAATATAATTATGTACATTCATCAAACAACATCTAGAAGACCAGCCTATTTTTCTCCCTCTATCTTTCTCTCCCTTTCAATCTTTCTTCTCATCGCATAGATTCCAGTGTTTCGCCTGAAGACCGGAAGACCTCATAAATGTTCTATCAAATATACAAATTCCACAAAACAATAGTCTTTCCGGTTAGTGATGAGTTTTCATCATAATAATATTATAACAAATAACTTCTGTCTTATCACTATGTGAAATCTTATTTCATGTGATTCGTAATGAGCAATACTTCTTGGCAGTAGAGTTTTAAGTCAATTATAACATTGTACATACAATTGGCAGCATTTAACCCCTACTGTTGAATCACAAATGTGCTCGTTGATCTCTTTTATCTATCCCATGGAAACCCTAAGTCATATCTGTAGGCAGACATAGTGGATAATTCCAGAAAGCAAACTTCTTATACAAAAAAAAAAAGAAGAAGAAACTTCTGTGTGGATGGCAGGTACCGCAATAGCATGGATTTTTTCAGATTTAGTTATCATAAGTTGTCAAAGAAAGCAAGAAAGATGCAATGATTTATTTGAATATTGAAAATCCCATCAGGCTCTTGTCAACATTATGAATGGGATAATTGATGAAACAAAACCGAGAAACTAACTCAAATGAAAGATTGGTCTGCGAAACTCAACTTCGATGTTGCTTGAAGTTGTTTTTTTTTTTCCTTTCTCTCATACCTATGAATGACAGTCTGATTATGTCACTTACAGGTCGTTCAAATAATCTACTTGGCCAACAAACCAAATAGAGGATATTCTGTATAACATTCATGCAACGCAAGAGCCGATGGTTATTGCCTTTATGGGGTCCTATATATTCATCATGGTGAAACACAGCCTCACATATGCGAATGTTTTACGCAAGAATACTTTGAATAGACCAGGTGGCCAGAGTATCAGGTTACATTGTACCTCATTGAATAGACAGGATGTTGATATAAAGACATTCCTGGACGCGCTCGTAGAAAAGTCGGGGATTATGAGCATAATAGAGAAGTTCAAAGGCCGATTACAGACGGTCTCTTTTTTTCTGCACCGGTCCATAGAATGCATTTGCCTTCGTAGAAATAGTAAGGCGCTAATTCCTGTAAGAGGCTTAATTAAGGAGTTCGTTCAACCCACCCCGCAGAAAAGGTTTGACCAGACAAGGTGGTAGATGGGACCTCTATGAACATCCCCAGGTAGTATGTGGTTCCAAATTGTGGTGTCAGTAGAATTTTACTGGCCACTTTTCATCATGATTTGTTGGAACAAACGTAAAAGAGTCTGCACACGCCAAGACTATTACACGCACCACTAGCACTGCTACAGGCGCCAGTGCCAATGCTGCGTGTAGTAGTCTCAGCGCGCATATACTTTTTCTTCGATAAACAAGGGTTTTGCCTGCAAACTAACTTTTCACGCCAAGCTGGGTTCGGTGTATTGTAGTTTCTAGCCGTTTTTATTTCGTCTTTATTTCAAGAGTTCAAGCAAGCCGAGTGAGAGCGCATACCCGGTGATTGTGACGACCGAATCGCAATCACTGGGTGTGTGCTCTCATTCCACTTAGCGCAATATATACAGCGGGCTTCTGCATAATACACAAGCTGCAACTCAGAGAAATAAAGACGAAAAAACGGCTGGAAATTAAGACTAGGGTCGGTAAACGCTTGTCGCTATTTGGGGCACTGAAAACGACAAACTCACACAGTTTTTACATTTATTTCATGAAGAATTCATCAAAACTGCATAAAACTTTATATGTACATGTTGCTAGAGATGTCATCCATACAGTGGGATTCATTGTAAGTTATAATATTGTGCATGGTTACCATGGTAACCGGATGCCTAAAGGTGACTGGTAACCCCCAAATGCCTCCTGCTGCTGCAAACATTGGTTTTTTTTTTTTTTTTTGGTTTTTTTAAATCTTATAGATGCAATAAAAGAAACACACAATTTTTTATTGATTTTCGTTAAAAAAGTTTTCCCTGTTGCCATGGCAACAAGTATTATCCAATCAGAATTTAGTTGTCAGTAACTCAAAAACTAAAGCCCATAATTTCAAAAAGCTCAATAAGCATGTCCTTCTGCATAAAGTGTACGACATCAGGTATATGTGAAGAATATTTTGAAGCATTCTCAAGTTACAGCAAAATTTGTAAGCAAAGGCATAATAAACAGCCATTGAAAGAAAGATATCATTTTCAAATAGTAAAATGCATGAAAAAGTAGCATCCGTCGTACTTTCAACACAAATTTGACTTCAAAGCATAGGCAAATGTATATAGTTTTTAATAATGTATGGACACAAATTTCCCTTAAAAATAAGATGAATACAGAAAGCAAAGCCAATATTCTATAGTAGCTCTTTCGAGTATTTACAGAGCGATGGTTATTCAAAACAATCCTGGAAAAGAGCAGAGGAAAGCAATTGATTGTTTATGTTCTTAAAGGAAGTTTATTCAAGAATACCGATAAATTCCTTTCTAAAGAAGGAATATACACGTGCGATGGATTAGCCATCAAAGAATTAAGCGTACCTTTGTGTTCGTTAGCTATTGTAAAAAAAAAAATAAAAATAATAATATATATATATATATATATATATATATAATGAAATGAAATATCATGATATGTAAATTTTATTCAAAGCGTGCAGTAATGAATTAATGCTGAGGAGAGAATGAGGGAAAATCTTGGGCGTCTTTTCCCTTTTTATCCAGACTAATTTTACAGTGTAGAGCTCATCTACAATGAATGATGTGCACGAAAGGCAAAAGAAACAAACCTGTCTAAATTCCAGATATTTTTGGGAGTTACCAATCACCTGTAGGCATCCGGTTACCATGGTAACCATGCACAATTTCATACCTTACAATGTATCCCATTGTATTGCTGACATCTCTAGCAACATGCACATATATAGTTTTAAGGAGTTTCGATGAATCCTTCATGAAATAAATGCAAAAACTGTGATAATTTTGTCATTTTCAGTGCCCCAATAGCAACAAGCGTTACCGACCCTAGTCTTAATTTCTAGCTGTTTTTATTTCGCCTTTATTTCTCTGTGTTACAGCCTGTGTATTGTGCAGAAGCCCGCTGTATTGCGCTAAGCCGAGTGAGGGTGCGTGCTCAATGATTGCCACAAAAATCGGTTCGGGCGTCACAATCGCTGGGTATGCACTCTCACTTGGCTTGCTTCAACTTGGAGAAATAAAGACGAAATAAAAACGTCTGGAAACTACACTACACCGACCCCAGCTTAGCGTGAAAAGTTAGTTTGCAGGCAAAAACCGATGTTTGTCGCGGAAAAAGTCTTTGTACGCTAAGACTATAACAGGCACCACTGGCATTGGCGCCTGTAGCAGTGCTAGTGGTACGTGTATTAGTCTTACTGTGCGCAGACGCTTCCTCAAAGAATATGGTCATGTCGCAACTAAAATGGCCTGTAAAATTTCGTTGATACCACAATTTGATATCACATACTACCTAGGGGTGTTCCAGAGGGTCCAACCGACCACCCCATGCAGTCAAACCTTTTCTGCGGGGTGGGTTGAACGAAGTCAGTTTTTCTGGGTCGCTGCGCCTGGACTATATACATTATGCTTATTGAATGAGATTAGTTCTTCATTTCTTTCTTGTCTTTTATCGGGGGATGACTGGTACTGTATAAACAATTAAACAAATATTGATTTACACTCATGACATAAGAGAAGAACAATTCAGCAAAATTAGCCGTCTGTTATGAGAGATTGAAGAATGCCAGGAGAAATGTTGTTTATTTCAACAAAGATATTGCCTTTTCCTTATTTTCTCAAGTGATGTAATAATTTTAGGCCTTCAAGCCTGTGTGGCTTGTGCTTGTCATACTTCTATGATCATGTCGGCTTCTTCTACAGCTGCTGGAGTATACGCGATGGCCAGCCTTTTTTCGTTGTTGCTAAATTGAATTAACTTCTGCGTCGAATTCGGGAATGGTCACCTGCGACCCTGTTTGAAAAGACGCTCTCTCACATGGAGACGAATTTGAATTGTCTACGGGCATTCTAATTTGAATACGGTTTTTTTTTTTTTTTTTTTTTTTTTGAAGTGATAGGATATAGTGAGAGGAAACTGAGACTGAATTATGAACATATTCATGGCGCTATCTTTTTTTTTTCTTTTATTTTGTCGACGAGTTTGAATTACATAACTGTAAAATTAGAAAACAAACGTACACACACACACACACACACACACAGAAAAAAAATGACTATGAAATCTTCGCATAATGTTAAACCATTTTGAACACTCGAATATGCCATTTTCTCTTCCTTTGTAATACATTTGCCTCGATTCGTGCTCCTTCATTTTTATCTCATTGCATCACATTACTTTCCTTTCCAGCTATCCACTATGTCTTCTTTATTCTCATCATCTTCAATTAGTCGTCTAGATTGAATATCCTCATCGATGGTGGCGATCACTTATCCAAGATACTTTGCCCATATTATTATGTATAATCTAATAAGATATCACCATAACACAGATTATAGGCAAACCTAGCCGTGTATAATATTTCATTTCGTTTGCAAAAGTGTGTTAAGATTACCATTCATCGAACAAAATTTAGAAGACCAGCCTATTTTATTTTTCTCTCTCTATCTCTCAATCTTTCTTCTTATCGCATAGACTCCGATGTTTCATATGCAGACCGGAAGAGCTTATAAAAAAATGTTCCGTCAACTGACTTGAACATGTGTTTTATAAGATCATATAGTTGTAAGTGAATATATAATTATATATATATATATATTCTCCACCCTTTCTCATGTCTCTCTCTCTCTCTCTAACACACACACACACGCAAACACACACACACACACACACACATAGACAAAACAATAATCTATCCCGTTTGCTGATGACTTTTATCATATATATCATATCACAGTGATATGATATATTACACAGTGATAATCACTGTGTAAGATTTAATCTCACTTGATGTGTAGTGAACAATATCTCATCCCGACATTAAGGTGTATATAGGGTTGTAAGTGAATCGTGATTGCACATAAACTTTGCAACATTAAACCCGACAGGAAACCTACAAATGCGCTCGTTGATCTCCTTTATTGATCCCATGGAAACCTAAGTCATAAGTCATATAATCATGGTCGAAATCTGGAGGCAGTCATGATAGATTAATTCAAAAAGAAAACGTCTCTATACAAAAAAAAAAAATAGATAAATAAATAAATAAATCGTGGATTTCACAGGTTTAGTCATCATTAGTTGTCAAAGATTGCGAGAAAGGTGCAATGATTTAATTGAATATTGAACATCCCATCAGGCTTTTGTCAACATTATAAAAATTGTTGAAACAAAACCGAGAAACCAACTCAAATGGAAGATTAGTTCGCGAAACTCAAGTTCGATGTTGCTTGAAGTTGTTGTTTGTTTTTCTGTCATACTTATGAATGACAGCCTGCTTATAAGATCGTTAAAAGAATCTATATACTTGACCAACGAACCAAATGGAGGATCCCTGTATAGCATTCATACAACGCAAGAGCCGATATTGCTACTATGGGGTCCTATATATTCATCATGGTGAAACACAGCCCAACATAATTACGCGCGTGTATTACGCAAGAATACTTTGAATAGACCAGGTGGCCAGATTATCAGGTTACATTGTACCTCCATGAATAGTCAGAATGTTGATACAAAAACATCCCTGGACGCGCTCGTAGCCGCCATCTGAAAAGTCGGGGATTATGAGCATAATAGAGATGTTCAAAGGCCGATTACAGACAGCCAGTTTTTTCTGCACCGGTCCATCGAATACATTATAATGAGGTGCTTCGTATGTATTATGTAACCTTTTTTACGGACCCCAATGATTTAATGGTTGTTGGGAATCGAATGTGCAAGTTCTCATGTGGTTGTTACCAACATTTATCATAGCATTTATACTTCGACAATGACATACGCTGCAATAAAGCGAGAAACAAGACATATGGCAGAAGTTTTTTGTTCTTTTCTATCTCTTTCTCTCATACGCTTAGCATTCACGGGAAATTGTATATAAAAATTACGATGTTTGATATTTTGATGCTTGCAGCATTTTCAAAGAAACCTTGGGATAACTAGACCGGTGGTGTAATGTAAAACATTTTCTTGAATAAAGAAACGATTCAATCAATATCAATATATATTTATGTATATGTATATATATATATATATATATATATATATATATATATATATAAATGTATGTTTATATTTCTTAATCTATGTATATGTATATATATTTTGCCAAGATTACAAACCTATCGAGACGGAAACTGTTGATATACCGACCTATCCTGCAGCGACGATGTTTTTTTTTTTTTTATCTCCTGCTTTGACAATGTGTAAGCTCTACATATATTTCAAGGCTTTGGGGGAATATCAGAAAGGACAAAGAATGTGTGTGTGTGTGTGTGTGTGTGTTTTTTTTTTTTTTAAGAGAGGCAAAAATAGTAAAAATACTAATACACCACACTGATAATGTAACAATATGGAACATCTACAATGTACATTTATTATTACCTTTTGAGTGATCATCAACATCATCATCATCATAAACAAATGGTTCCCTTGATGTAATTATACAATAGCTTTTCTCTGTTGTTGTTAATTGTCATTATTACCATAATTATTTCTACACTGTTCAAGTTATCGAGTGATAAAGACACACATACAACCACACAATTTTTCTAATTTCTTTGCAAGGAGAGATACATGTACACACGGTGATGGTACTCCATATTCTTAGAAAGATTGCAAGTGATCTCTGCAATGTAGAAAATTGTCCATTTTGGACAGGCATGAGTGTTTACATGTAATACGCAGTTGCACAGACTTGTAAGGGCTTTCATTGAACATTGTACAGTGTGTACATCGTATCGTCTTCTCGCGATCGCTTGCAGGCACACAGGCATGGGCACGGATCCACAGACATGGACACGCAGGCGCACACATAGTCATGAGCACACACTTACAAAGGGGATATTATTATTTACAATGCATGCACGCACGGCCTCCTATGGATTCGCACGCAGGATACTTACTAGTCCACTGCCTAGACTGCCTTCGTATACCGCAAATGAGGGCGTATGAGAGAGTGAAAAAAAGATAAGAGTCCCGTGTCGGGACTAGCAGGATGCTAGATTCGCACGGACTCGCACGGTAGCGTGCCAGCACCACGCACGGTACCGTGCCAACACCTCGCACGGTAGCGTGCCAGATGGTCCGCACTCGACGGTGGCACGCAGCCGCACGGAGGCGCACTGACTGGCACGCAGCCGCACGGAGGCGCACGAGGTCGCACGGGGTCGCACGGGGGCGTACAGAAGCGCACGCACCCGCACGAGGCCGTATGAAATGGCACGGAGCCGCACGCACCCGTGCGAAACCGCACGCAGCCGCACGAAGCAGCCCCGTGCGCAGTGCGTGCGGGAGTAACATAACTTAATGGTCTGACTGTATATATATAACCTTTGACCCTTTGGCCTATAACCTTTGACCCCATGGCTAAAAACATTCCCTACATAGAATCATTGTGCAGTAATTGTATGCAATGTATACACATGGTTTTATTAAGTGTATTCATTTAGTAATCTCCATAGTAAGGGGAAAAATCTTAATTTCAGCACTAAATAGTAGAATTATAGCTTTTTAACCTGACCTTTGACCCCATGACCCGATGACCCTAAAATTCCCAAGAGAAACACTGTCGGGCAGTATATGAATGTACTACATTGGTTTCATGGAGATACCTTGAACCATTTTTTAAATACATGTATGTGTATGCAGAAAAAAAAGGTACACGCAAATCGTTAGCATTTTTCCATTTGACCTTTGACCTCACGACCTAAAATCTTCCCAAGATGATCTTGATCTGATATCCATGTATAGGCTAAGCTTCCCGAGAATATCTTTACGTATTGCATAGATATGAGGAAAATGAAGATAATTTCAAGAATTTCAAGAACCAGATGATAGGCACAACCTTAATATCGTCATGTATTATGCCAAGTTTCATCATGTGACCCTACATCACAGAACCGTCAAAAAATTGCCCAATATGTATTCTTAGTTTACAGCACATTCTGAAAGAGCACACTTTTTTTAATGATGTCTAACTCAATCAAAATGGACAATTATAACCTATCTAAATAATGAAAAGAAAACCATACACACACACTGGAATAACGAATACTGAGAAAAGAGGCTCGGAAGTAAAAAGTCTACTCATATCCAGCTGTGCTCTCTGAAATAAATGAAATAAAAACTGTAGAAATGTTGCTATGGCAACTGGTAATGCCTCCACCACGAAGCATGCTTCTCCTAATAGGTCTACAGTACATCTTGACAATGTGGGACACCAGTATACAAATTGGCAAAATATTAACTCCTAATGTGCCATGGTCGCCGAACGGCAACCTTAGTCCTGAAGTGCCATGGTCGCCGATCTCCCAAAAGAGCGCGAAAAACATTGGTCATTTAAGTTCTTGTGGTACCAAAATGCAATACAACAAGAAACTGCCACTTATATGTACTGGTAGCTGATTGGCATATCCATCGTTTCCACTAAAAATATGAGTATGCTTACATTGGAAAATTTTGAGTAAATGCGTCTTTTTTCAGCTAGATGTATTTTTTGCATCAGGAAAATTTGCAGAGAGCGCACCCTCTGCGAGATGTGTATAAAAATTTCTCTTTGATAAACCACTAGTGTGTATGCTACTGAATCTGCGTGTTGTCTATGCGATTCCACTCGCATTGTTCTGCTTGGGCGCTCTCCTGCGGGAGCGGCTTTCATTTTGTCCCTCAAAGAGAGTCAAGCTTTCGTTCGTCGGTCAAGTCTTTCATACTTTTGTCTTGGACAGTGAAATTTACTAAATCCTCCCCACGCTAGCACATACAAAAGAAGAACACACTTTTGTTCTTGTTTGCAAATGTACAGTGGACGGAAAGTAGACCTGTAAACCAAGGGATTGCGCGAACACAAATTCTTCGCGGACAAAGGCCTGCCGATTTCACTAGAGTACGCCCGGCTGTAGTAGAGACAAAAGAAGGATTAGTAGGTGCTTCCTTCTCAAGTGGACAAAAGACACTCTTCCAGGACTGACCTGGGATTTACTTTAGTTTCAACAGGATCTGGGACTTAAGGACACAGATTTGGGAATGAATTACCGAGGCATAAAATGAAATTGAAAAGACAAATTGAACTGCCAAATGAATATCTTTGAAATTATACAACTCTAGAAGGCAAATTTGTTATCATTTGAAAGAGGAGATGAAGCTCTAAAACTTTCTCACAGAGTCAAGGGAGCGTTCAATTGAAGAAAAATCATGACTGACTCTTTCTTTCCATGCTACACAAAAATGTAAAATAATTTTTTAATGATATCGATTATTTCTGCAATATTTCAGGTTCAGATAGATATTACAGCCAGCAAACTGACTACATGACAAGAAAGAACAATCATTTCTTGATATTTGTTGTGAAGAACTCAATTCAAAACAGCCAATAGTTTCAAAGATATGGGAGTTTTAAATTACATTGTCATTCCAGTTCGCAAACTTTCTGGCGTTGGGCATAAACGTCTGGCACATTAGGGGTTCTGGGTCTGACACTTTAAGAGTTAAAATGACTTGTTTGTCACGATTCCATTGAATGTTCAGTTTCCTTGAACTAGGTTAAATTGGATTAATGGCTATGTTGTCTATTATTCAAAGAGAGCAGGTACCGTATTTGGGGATTAAAGGATTTTTACTGGTCTTCTGACCCTTTCAAGAGTTTAAAAATGCATTAATTTCTAAGGCATGGAAAAAAAGTGTAATTTCAGTATCAAATAGTAGAATTTAAACATTTTAACCTGACCTTTGGCCTCATGACCCTAAAGGTCCTAGAGAATCACTGTCACAGCTAGTCTTTATTCATTCTGAAATGTAGCATATGCAAACACATGTAAACATGTGCTTATTTGTTTACATGTGCATGCATTTTTCCCTTTACCATGAATTCAGACTAGCAGTGACCAGGGCAATCCATCATGAATTATTAACGAGATATGAAACTCGTCACACTGAAGACGAGTTAGGTGATATGTTTGGGGTCATCAGATGTCGGTCATCCGTGATCGACAAAGAAAAGAATGTGATATAGCACCTTGAAGTTATAATGAGATACTTAGTTGAACTTTTTTGGACCTACATTATTCAGATCACATTTGTTTTTCTGTCACACAAACTAATTGGAAATTCTGTGCGTGTGCGACTAAGTCGATTTACAGGATTTTTGAATACGTACAGTGCATTAACCGAGTGATCCTCGACATGAACAAATTAAACATGACAATTATTAAGTGCTTTAATAACCATCCTGGCTTTAACAGTGGACTTTTAAAACATGACCTTTGACCCTTATTTACATAACCAATATGACTCCCTCTAATCTTGTTATCATAATTGATATGATCAGTTCAGAGAGCTCTTACAACTATATACAAGCCTGTGAGATTTACCAGCAGTAAAACCAATGAAGCCTCCGATACAAAACAAAGGGATATAGAGCAAGTTTGTCTGTTTACATGAGAATGTGATTTATACCTGGACGAAAGTGATACTTCAATTAAAGAGAAAAGGGCAAAAGAAAAACTATTCTTCCTTCTTATCCTATGAGGTTAATTATTTGAAATTTCACGGGCCAAACGTATGACTCCAGCGAAAGAGACAGCACCTTTAACCATGTAACTATAGGTCGCCTCCAACCAAGAGTACACTTTGAACGTAAGCTTATACGTGAATGATAATTTATGACGATCACATGTGATTGACACACATTCAAAGGGAACAGTTAGAAGTGGAAGGAGTTTGATCGTCTCATTAATTCCTAATCAATGACACCCCTTCATAGGCATACCATAATTTCTCATCCGTAGGACTCATGCACCATTACTTGTATAGTGCTTATAAACTTTCCTTTTTAAGCTTTGAGTGAAACGTGTCATAGCATAATTCTGTAATTCCATCAGCAGTGATTGACATAATGAAGAAGAAAGATATATCACATTGAACTCTTAGAACCTAACGGGGAGGGGGGGGGGGGTATTATAGCATGATACTCGGTTCTTTACTGCCCAGATGCCAACAACACCCATCACCCACAGCTACGCATAGAGAAACAGCCATGGCGAAAATAAAACTTTGCTTTCTCATAGGCAGAATGACACAGAACCCCGTCAAACACACTATAATTGGCAGGGAGGGACATGAAAAAGTTCATTACTAATACTAAACAGCATATATCGTCGGCCTCATGCCAAAAGGGCAATAATAGTGTACAAAGTCTATGGTGTTAAGGCCCTTTTGGCATGAGGCCGACGATGCATTCCATTCATGTGGCACGAGATACTTCTATAGCAACATAAAGCCTGCCTACAACTCTGTTGGTCGAACAATGACAACCTGAAATTTCAAAGAGATGAGCGAGATGTTATACATCTGGCCTACAGTTGATTTATTCAGTTCTCATTCCTACTTCAAGTTGGGTTATGTTATTGTAATCATTCCCATCTGCAGTATAACAAAACCAAACTGACCGAAAAGGGGAGAGGAAAATGAGAGGTGGCAAAAGGAAAACTGCACAACTGCAATCCATAACATTGCATGTGACAAGTGAAGCAAGTTAAGATGTTATAGCAGTGTTTTATGAGCATAAACAGACAAATAGACAATGTCAAATTTAAAAACCGTCAACTTTTGTAATATGCATGAAAACATAGAGCTCTTACAGCTATAAACACGCCTGTGAGATTTACCAGCAGTAAAACCAATGAAGTGCGTGTGCGACTAAGTCGATTTGCAGGCTTTTTGAATACGTACAGTGCATTAACCAAGTGATCCTCAACACGAACAAATTAAACATGACAATTAAGTGTTTTAATAACAATCCTGGCTTTAACAGCGGCCTTTTAAAACATGACCTTTGACGCTTATTTACATAACCAATATGACTCCCTCTAATCTTGTTATCATAATTGATATGATCAGTTCAGAGAGCTCTTACAGCTATATACAAGCCTGTGAGATTTACCAGCAGTAAAACCAATGAAGCCTCCGATACAAAACAAAGGGATATAGAGCAAGTGTGTCTGTTTACATGAGAATGTGATTTATACCTGGACGAAAGTGATACCTCAATTAAAGAGAAATGATATTTATGACCTAATAAAGCATGTATGTGCCTTGGAGCAAGAGTCCAGAAGCCTAGTCAGCAGAGCTCTGAAAGATGGTATTCATGGTAGTTATGTCTATTGTAAGCACACACTCACTTACATGTACAGATCATTGATTCTTGTGTAAAGTTCAATTTTGTACAGAGGGTTCAAATTTGACCAAAATCTGGAACTCAACTTCAAAATTAATCAAGGATTTAACAAAACTGATTCATGCTCTCAAATTGCCCTCATTACATTGCCCTTATAGGCCTACATTGGCAGGTAAATGTAATGTAATACGTGTGTACGTATGTATGTGTGCACACAAAGGCTCCTGTCAGTATGTTTGCTGCTTGTTGAAACACCAAAATTTATTTTTTTCACTATTTTTCTTCTTCAAAACTTGTTGAGTCATGATGTGTGAATACCGTTTTATTTTTTTCCCCATTCTGTGTACCTTGCATTGTTCAATTTAATTTTTCTTCTGTGCTATGAAATTATACACATATAGATCTTGAACACCAACATATTAAAATACATGACGGTATAATCACACTCTACATCAATTAAACTCTATGAGATTCATTCACATCTTCCACTGCTGACGAATGAAAATTAAGTCATACTCACAAGCAAAACACAAACAAACAAATCAAAGGAAAATTCAATTACTTTATAAGCAACATATTTAATGCAGGATTTATTAAACCATGGAGAAATTTGGGAAGTATAAAATTGAACAATACAAACTGAGCAAATTAAGGTGTTTTGTGCCAGACTGTTGTCAGGTTTGATCACATCTTTTATTTATCTGTATTTTGAATTACACAATTAAGTGAAGAATTTAATGTAGGTGGGGGCGAGAATGGGCCATATTCAAAACAGTAGCAACTGCTTTTTCTTGCCCTTTTCCTTGAATCTTTACCATGAATTTATGAATCAACACAAATCAATATGCATAAAAATTCGCATTTTATGTCCTTTAAGCTTGAACTTTATATAGGGACAGTGATTTTCCGCGATCGCGGAAAACGGACGGAAAACGCGGAAACGGCCATTTGAAACGGAAAAAATAATCCACACGGAAAATCACGGAAAATCACTTTTCAACAAAATAAAACACATACAAGTAAAAATAAATCCAACAGAAACTGTAAATTAATCATTATTACATGTCCACGATATTCACAAACTACGGAGACTGAGTTTCTAAGCCAAGTTGTGTTAGTTGCAAATTACCCCGCCGCACTAGCACTACGATGACAGCTCACAGAACAGCTACATGTGCCCACATCGTAATAATCTGCGCTGCATGTATTATTGCAGATCAGAATCTCCTTGATTGCGGAGTTGCATGCTCATTTACGCTCGGACTTGGGGTGCATGCGTACTGTAGCGTGGGCATGGGTCGAATGTACGTGTGTGTATGCATCATCCGTGCACATGTACGCACAAGCGCGGGATCACAGTCACTGTGATATTGTTTGTGTGTAGAGACTCCACTAGACATCGACATTACGCACTCAGATTGTTTTTCTCTGCCCTAGTCTTCGCAACGCATGCATCGCAATAAGAATAACATGTACATCACAATAAGAATAACATGCATCACAATAAGAATAACATGTACCGGCGGGATATCCAGGAGCCGCTAGCCACATGCGAATTGAACGACCGCTCATGTGTGGCTAACGATCGATGAACGTACAAATATTAATGTACATCTTTAAAATGAGATTGACCCTGGCCACGCCGCGGCATTTAATTCATTCTGCTACATGTTGAACGATTGAAATGTTCAATGTGAGTTTATGAAGGTGTGTGATACGTTTATATACGATGCATGTTTTGACAGTCGAAATAAATAAATTGTAATACTGATGTTTCATTTCATTTGTCTTCATGGGTGTGTGGTACAGAGGTTGCTTGTGTTGGAATGTTGATTACCCGTGTCAGTTAACTGTGCAACTTGCGTACCATACCGTGTTGTGGTGTGTGTGTGTGTGTCTGTGTGTGTGTGTTTGTGCGCATGTGTGTAGGTGGCAAGGGAGCTGGGTATGGGCGAGAGTACATGATGCTCTTGATCTATAAATCAAATGATAAATCCATCGCTTCCTCAGAAAACTTCACATTTTAATTATTGACATTTGCTGGTCAGTTTTCTTCGATCGTCGGCCCGACGACACCCAAATATACCCTCCCTCCCATTCCCTCACCGAAAAAAAAAATCTTTTAATATAAATACGCAATAATCCAAAGATAAATAAGCAAACATGATTAACCCCCTCCCCAATAAATAAATAAATAAATAAATAAATAAATAAATAAATAAATAAATTCATTAAAAAAAATATTAACACAAGGTTTAAACACACTCGTCAATTAATGGTCATGGGTATAAATCTACGCGCAGCTGGCCCTAGTACGTAGGCCTACGCGCACGTGCGTGTATTTTTCCATGCACACGTACGTACGCATGTATACAAATATAATATCACGTCACTCGGATTTTAATTCAACATTTTTGCATCGGATTGCTGATGAGCTCTCTGGAAGATTCTTCCGTCAGTCTTGGATTGGAGCAGAGTCTAACGGGTATGTACAAAAATTAACACTTTATAAATTTATTTTAAGTCTAATGTTGAGGAAAGTATTTTGCTTATTCTGAGATTTTCAGGCCATTATAGTATATCAATATCTAACTTAGATACGGCATCAAATCACATTTTCCTGGCCACGCGCATTGAGTGAGTTGCACCCCTTCAGCTTCCCCCGGGTCTGCAGCGCTCGCGATCGCGGCCGGCATGGAAGATCGTGTACGCGTATCATGCACGGACAGCCAAAAAATTGGTCTTTACAAATATGGGGTAGGTCTGGCTCTCGTTTATGAAATTACAAATATTTTTTTTCGTCTTTGCTTCCTTTCTTGCAGGTATTGTTTATGAAGTTTTCTGAAACAATGTTTATTGTAGACCCAAGAAATGATTTAATGATAAATGAACTGCTAAAGACCTAATCAAAATGATAAGCACCACGATTCGTTTCGCTTGAATTGAGACCATGCGCTCACTCGCCATCTGAGAGGGCGCACGCGTAATTTCTACCCGTCCCGTTTTAGCAAATGCCGGCTTCATGACGCGTCGATGGACTTGCGGGAATCCGAAAGCCGAAGGGACATCAATGATCAATCAAGATCAACTTATTTCAAATCATATTTACCGAATTTCATGATTTATAAGTAAAATATTACTTCTGCACGCAATTAAAACACCTATAAGTTTAAAGGGAAAAAAACAAGGTTTCTATTAAGTCGGAATTTATCGATGTTCATGTAGTGCAGGCGAGTGCATGTCACTGCTAGCCCAGTAAATATGAGAGTCCCTCAGGTGACCCTGTGATCCGACTCGCAACCAAAGGTTGGTGAACCTCGACAAAATGGGTCTTAAATAAAAGGCTTTTTTTTTTTGAAAGATATTTGTATCTTATTAGTATTGAATAGCACAGGAAAATATAAAATATTCACAAGATAATTCGAAATGAGAGTACACTACTTGACAACTGATAAAGATTTTTCATTTTTATTTCATTTTATTTTAATTTTTTTATTTTTTATGAATGTAGCATTATCATTATTACAAGCAAATTTATTGACCGTGATTCAACTGGGCACAAGGGATGCAGTACTAGAAAGTCAATTGATACAAAGAAAAACAACTGCTGAAAATTCACTTAAAACCGAAACACTCACACACACAAAAAAAATCCCCAAAATAAACATGCATTCAATAAACACAATACACAATGAATAAGTCAAGAAGTCTTGAATTTACTTCATTTCTTTTTTTATTCATTTCAATTTGCATTAAAAATGAAATAGATCAATGTAATCATAGCTTAATTAAAGGCAATGTACAATCACGATTATATAAATTATATAATATTTCATTTATATCACAACTTGGGTATTTACATGAAAAATTCATCAGAAAGCAGACAATCATCAGGACATAAAACTGAGTCAATACCGGTAAGCCTTTCTTTTTATTTAAGGATAAAACTACATGTACATAAAATCTTTTGACGAACTTTCAGAAAATACAACAAAAAAGAAATAATCATAAATAATTCATTGTCATTAGAATATAATTACATGAACATTTCATCACAGAAAATAGAGTACATTCATAAGTCATTACAAATTTCTTTGAAATTGTCATAAATCTATTTCATTTTCTTGTCACTCAAACAGGTCAACTTTCAACTGGACAGGAATACGTTCATTATGGCTACAAAGCCAAAGAAGCAGAAACCTTTGTCATCTTTGTCTGCAACTGCAAGGGCTAACCAATATCCCAATGATTTTTATGCTGATGGGAAAGTCATGTTTTGTAAATTCTGCAGCCACAGTGTGGACTTTGTACGATTGGACACAGTTAAGGATCACCTACAAAGTAAAAAACATATCAAAAACAAGGAATCAAGTTTGTCAGCTCCTGGGTCATCTTGCCAGTCTCAGTCAAACACAAAGCGGCAAAAAACATTAGATTCTCTTGTCAAATCGAAGGATTTGCGAGAAGCGTTCATTCTGGACTTTGTTAAGATGTGCACAATGGCTGATATTCCTCTCAACAAAGTTGAAAAACTGAGACCGTTCGTAGAGAAACACTGCAGCCAAGGTGGTGCTCTACCCAAAGCTGAAACACTGAGAAATGTATACATTCCAAGACAGTTTGAAATTCACTTTGAAGCTCTGAAGGAAACTGTCAAAGATGAAAAAGTATCCATCATCGCAGATGAAACAACGGACATCAGAGACTGTAGCATATTGAATGTTATTGCGGGAGTGCGGGGCAAATACTATCTGATCGATGTTTGCACCATGGAGGCTTGCAACCATTCAACGCTGAGCCAAGCGATCATTAAGGCCTTGATGAACGTGGGCATTAAATTTGATGACGTCATTGCTGTGGTCACAGACAGTGCAGCCTACTGCAAAAAAGCTGCCAGGGAGGTCCTCCAGCCACTGTTTCCTAAGAGCATTCATGTGCCTTGCCTGGCACACATCATCAACTTGGGAGCAGAAGCTTTCCAACACCACGTCGAGTTTGGTAGAGTTGACACTCTGGTCAAAATGATGAAGTCCGCTTTCTACAAGAAACCAGCTCGCAAATCAAGGTATCTCAAGTTTCTTCGAGAATATCTCCCTCCTGACGAGGTCAAACTTCCACCAGTACCTGTGTCCACAAGATGGAACTCATGGTTTCACGCTGTCAAGTATCATCTGGCACATCTTCACGTCTATGAGGGTTTCTTCAAACAGGAAGACAGCAAGGGTATTGCAGTGGAAACCATCCTGGAGCTGCTCACAAACAAAGAGATCTATCAGGAGTTGCAGCTGATTATGAACTTCATCACGGCACATTCTTCACTGCTGGTGGCAGTACTAACCAGTTTGGAAGGCACCCACAATCCCTTGGCTTGCACAGTCTTCAACACAATTGAAGATGTCTGTTCATATCTTGTTGCTGGCACAGAGAAGACTTCATTTGGGGAGGCCACTGACAAGTTGCTGGAGCGGAAGTCAAAGGGGGATAGGGACAGAATTACAAAAACTTTCAGGTCTGTCTTCCAGAGAGCCTACGAGAAAATTGACAAACATGTTCAACAACACCCCGCTCTCACTTTCTACAAGGCAGCGCGTATATTCGATCCCAGGCAGCTGGGATCCATTTCACTTGACATTGGTGACTATCAGAGGATCCCAGGGTTGAGCAATCTGGAGCCAGCTGTCGTGGAGGAGTGGTCGATGTACACCAGGTTGAAGGCAAAGGAAATACCAGTCCCACTTGATCTCCAACGATTCTGGGAATCAATGTCCAGCCGGTACCCACATCTTGCCAGGATTGCCAAGGATGCCATATGGATGCCAGTGTCCAGTGTCGACGTGGAAAGGAGCTTCTCGCAATACAAGCATATCTTGACCGATAAGAGGGAGAAACTTACTCCAGAAAACACTCGTATGATGACAATGTTATACTACAATGCAGACACTGAACATCAGTTTTAGACCACATAAATCATCAGGTATGTATACAATATGCATAAAGGATACTGTATGATGTATACGCGATTACACAGGTACACAAACTTCAAATAGCAATCATTTAATTTTTTTTTTCCATTTTTGCATGCAAATACATGTAAACGGAATTTGCATTTTTTGTATGTACAATTCCTATGGGAAAACGGAATTTCCATTTTTTCGCCATGTTGAAACGGAATTCATGATTTTCTGAAACGGAAAAGGCAATTTTTTGAAACAGAAAATCACTGCCCCTATTTATAGAGCAATAAATTTGGTGCAATTTTTTATACTTCATCAGATATTATCAGGATGGTATGTAGGAGTCGTGTAGCTCAGATTAAAAAAAAAAAAAAATGGGTATGATGTTTACATATAGTTACATGTACTCACACAAAGATGTCATTAAATCTGCACCCTTGACCGTAACTAAGTACTGTTTTTCTATAGTTAAAACACTGTTATGTAGTGACCATCATACAAGTGTACCTGAAACAGTCACAAATAGTGACATTCTTTTTTTCTTTTTTACCAATCAAGTTTATTCAACCCCTGATTACTTATATATCTGACCTAAGTTACATTACAATGCTACAGAGGCTTTGGTTTACATTATTTCTGAACAATGTAATCATTTGTTTCACTAGTAGAAATTAAACAAGGAATGGTATAAAAATCAGGTAAAGTTAACCTTCACAGACCTCTGACCTTCACAGTCACAAGCCACTGTCTATTAAAAACACGGCTTGTATCAAAATATGTGTACATCATCAATAGACACTCCTACCTCATCTTAGTCATGTTAACCTTCATTTCCATGCAGGATGCAGCTGGTCTAAAATTCTAACCGAGCCAATAAAGGCTACAAAATGAAATTCCTAAAAGAAACACAGACAGCACTCTCCTCGATATTTCTTATCAGATTTCAAGGAAATTTGTAAAGGCTAAAGGCTTCGAGCAGGAACATGCAAACTAACACTAAACCTCTGACAGTTGGACACCACAGCCACCAGAGATGGGGACACCTTTGCATTGCATCTCTTCACAGGCAAGAAATAAATCATCACCACAGCACATATCAACTTGTCATCTTACATAATTAAGACTTTCATTTCATAATTAAGATAAGATTATTTAGAGTGCAGGTTTTACATAATATTAAGGCTAATACTCCAATATCAGGAATAGTAATATCAAACACAGGGCTATTTCATACCTGTCAACCTTGAAACAAATAGCCCTAAAGGCTATTGTGTGGTTCATTAACAGTGATTTACATAATAAGATTCAAAACATTTCTAGTCCATTAAATGATGACTACATAAGTTGTATGTCTCATGACACACCTGTGTGACTTAAAGGTACTGGGGAAGAGTGTAGAGGGGGAGAATGCAAAAGTGCTGAGTTATGATGTGAAATGGTAAATTTATGTATGTCTGAAGCCTTAATATTGCAAAATCTTTGGAAAAATAGTCATTGGAAAAAAAAATTATGTATGATAGTGTGTGTGCATTACCTGTAAAACTTTCATTTCACTTTCATACTTTCATTCATATCTCTGACAATATGAGTTGTATAGGGTTGAAATTTTCACAAAAGATTCTTCATGCATGAAGCAACAAGGAAACTGACATAAAATTCATCCTTTCACTTATAGTTCTGCACAAGCCAACACTTTCCCCAGTACCTTTAAACATTCTTTTGCATGTCACTGTTTTTCCAGTCTTTATGCATAGTGGCCCAGGAAAAAAAATAAAAACAAAACAAAACAAAGAACAGGGACACAATATGTGGATAGAAGAACTATAATAACTATAATACATTCAGCAAAAAAAAAAAGGTAAACACTTTTTCTAGTTGATTTTTGATAGAAGATTTTGATAAAAATCATTGTCACATATGACATGAAAGATTATCTAATTGGCTACCATTATTTTTGTCCTCCAAGGCAGAAAAGTAACAATTGAAGAAATTAACATATTGAAATTTATTTGCAAATGCCCTCCAAGATAATGATTACTAGAGATCAATTTAACACAATAGGAGACATAAATGAAACAGCAGAAATAAGTTTTCTTTCCCTTGTTTCCCTTTGTATTCAAAACAAAAACATAGTGGGGAACTGAAGGTGGAATATAAAAATTCTCTATTAATTCAAACTTTAAATGACTTGGGAAGTAAGCCGCAAAGGTGATAAAATCTACAGAATTTCTTAATTTTACCTTGTAAAAATTTAAAAATGCAATCTTAAGACAAATTCCAGAACAAAATATTTCAAATTTTCATTTGGAATAATGTTTCAAATTCCCCCTTCTTTGTTATCACAACTTTTTCTCTAAATGCCTTTTGACTATGGATTTGACAGAAAACTGTAACACAAGATATATTCGCGGCAGGAAATTTTCTCGAATTGGAGTCAACGGCCTCCATTGTGGTATGAAATTTTCGTGAATTGCCACTGCCGTGCAATGCATACATTGTAGACTAGAACTTTCACATGAATTTTATTTTCGCGAATCTTGGCGCTCACGAAATTCACGAAATTAAAATGTACGCGAACATTCCTTGTTTTAAAGTATTCTTCATTTCCTTTCACTATTTTTTGCTTTTCTTTATCTTTGGAGGGTTACACAGACTTTATAGAGACCAAAGGCTAATTGTTGCACATTATTGGCATTTTTATTGTGTTGGATTTGCCTTTTGTTCTCATGGTTATATGGAAGAATTTGAAATGCACACGTCTGTCCATTCCTTGTTTTACAGTATTCTTCATTTTCTTTCACTATTTTTTTGCCTTTCTTTATCTTTGGAGGGTTACACAGTCTTTAGAGATCAAAGGCTAATTTTTTGCACATTATTGGCATTTTTATTGTGTTGGATTTGCCGTTTGTTCTCATGGTTATATGGAAGAGCACCTATGCTTGAATGCCAACTTGTCCATTTTTGCAATTTTTACTTTTGTGCCTTGAAAGAGAAAAAAAAAAAGAATGTGTTCACTCCTGAAAGCAGAAAGTTTCCGTTTTTATTGACCTACTTGGTTGATAGCCAATTAAATGACCTTAATCTTGGCACAAATGTATATAAAACACCATTATTAGCCAGATAGTCTAAGAAAAAGATGAAATTGAAAAAAGTGTTTACTTTCTTTTTTACTGAGTGTAGATATTATTCACATCATATTAATATACATCTAAAACTGTCATTTGCAAATTATCTCAAGAGTCTACTCGTGAGATCCCTCACATTTACACTGGGCTGTAATGAAAGGACAGTGGTTCTGCACTCCCATCACCTTTCACATCCTTTGATGCAACTGCAATGCAAAAGCTCTGAGCAAACTGGGAGATGATCCCATACCATTGTCCTACCAGGACAGTCCCATCATTCTGGTGAAGGAAGGCTCATGATCAGTTTACAGACCTGACTCTAGGAGTGCTCAGCTCGATATACAGCTCTCCTTACATGCTGGATGAGAGTGCCTTTAGTTAGAGAGATGTTGTTTACATCATTATGTAATTCTAGCAAACAGATGTAGTCTTGTTTCATTAAAAGACTTGTTGTCATGCTTGTATTGTCTTACATCAAGACAACAAACCTCCTAAAAGTGTCAAATGTTGTCATCAACACCTAAAAGCTCAGGTTCATTCATAAATGCAAGATATTTTTAGTAAAACTTCGGGATAAGCCATCCATGTTTCCCATGCTGATCGCTTTCCTTTGCCAAAGAATGAAGAAGCAATATCACATGTCAAACAATAAACGCAAATCATAGGTTGAGATGGTTCTATAGTTGCTATATTACATGACAGCCATTTTGAAAAATGGCCGCCACAGCCCCACAGGCAGAATCGGAGTGGCTTCCATATCAGAAACGACTTGCATTGGCATCATGTAAATGTGTACCAAGTTTCATGCTTTTACCATAAGGTGCACGATTCACCCCAAAAGCGCTTTACCAAGTGACTACAATAAAAAGTTTACACTTAGAAATTGCTACTTATCTCAAACATCAGCTTTGAACCAAAGGTTACCATTCATGTTCTGAAAGAGTGTTTTATCCAAAATCACTTTGTATGATATTTGTGATTCATGATTTAAACCTCAACTGCATAGAGTACCCAGTTGTTTAATGTATTGTATTTATGATTTTTATGCAATACTTAAGCCATACTTGTATTAATGTCTATAGCATGCTAATAGCATGCTATACAGTATGAAAATAAAAAAGAAACTCATGTTGACCCCAAGTTCTGTACAGATTGTACAATAAAGGCCAACTCCATTAGTACTATCTTGAAGTCCTTTAATATTCTCTACTTTGGCACATTGATTAAGGTATATTAACAAATGACTAAGCAAAGGAGATGAGATAAAGGGGCATATCTGTAGTTCGGGTAGTGTAGCGGGTGCTGTTGATGATATTGCCGATCACCGTTAGCATTGATACGAAGAAGTATGAAAAAGTTAGCTTTCATTGCTTTGGTCTTTGATTTTTATAAACATAAGTGTCCTTCTAAGATTTGACATAACTGACACCCACCCTAGCCTGAATCAAAAACATATTATCGACACTATGCTCTAAACAAAGATAATGAGACATTTCTTTACTTCAATTTGGCTCTTGATTTGTCCCTCTTTCTCTCTATTGCATAACATAAGATTATAGCTGAACTTGGAATTTTTGTGCTAAAATTCCAAACATGTATAGAAAACATTATCACAAACGCACCTTTCAATCAGCAAACTAATAAACACTCAAAGAATATAAAAAACAAGCACTTAATGCATACTGCTTGATGACATATAACAATACAGTGTGTAAGTTTTTCATTGAAGATGATCTACTTACACTGTGTTATCTAATCAAATGACCATTAGATAGATGCCCACCTTTAGTTCCATTGCAAACTTTCAAATAAAAAAGTAAATTTGTCAAAAAGAAAGGCATCCTGTATTAATAGGTATTAATGCATGAGCAAACAATAGGCAAAGTGGAGAGAAATTTTTCTTTAGCACAACACTTTACACATGGTAATCATTTGCAAATCCAATCTTAACTGGTTAACAGAATCATTTACCAGGTAAACTTTCAGATTAGCGTTTAAGTCCACAGTCTTTTTAACTGCAGCCTTTCTTTTGCTTTAAACTTGCATGTGCACGCTTAAAGAAATACATGATTGAACCACATTCAGTGTGCGCGTACACTTAAAAAACCTAGGAAGGTGTTTAAACCAGGTGGGGGTTTAAACCTCCTTCGATAATTCGGGCCTATGGGTTTGAACTTACCATATCTCAGTCATTTACGGTTAAAGTTTGTGTTACTTATAGATGCCGACTACAACTTGAATATTCGATTTGCTAAAATATTCGGCCTTATTCTTAACCATTTGTTGCTGTTATAGAAAAATGACATATACCAATGTTGTGTGCAAGTCTTTCACTGTAGATGTTTAAGAGAAGTCTACAGTCTTTTTACCTGCAGGCTTTGTTTTGCTTGAAACTGTTGCGAATGTAATCTTTGATATTACGCCAGGTTCTTTCACGCAAGATGGGCTCCTCTTTTAAGCACTGCTCAATTTGTGATTTACGAGGAAGAGTGTTGGTCAAAATAAGTTGATGGAAGTGACGTTGGACTGCTGCTTTTTCACCTGGACTCCATTGCTTCCATTTCTTGATATTCCGATTCCTCGTCATAGGCGGGTGTTTTCTCTTTGTACCTCTCACTGGATCCACCAAAGACTCTGCATCCAGACACAGAGAATGTGACTCACTTATTGCTTCCTCTGCATCTGACAGTCTATCTGCCCCGTAGTCATCGCCAAGTTCTACCAAAAAACAAATTAACATTGCATCAAAAAGACTATATAGTTTCATATGTAGAGGAATGTGTACAGAGAAAGTAGAAAATGTAGTTTGTACAGTTAATTCTAAACTGATATTAAAAGTGTTTGTATGAATCGCAGCAACTGTAAAACTTCATGATTGATTAATGTTTACAAATTCTGTGTTATAATATGTGCAGGTTGTATGTGTTGTTTTGGTATGTTAGCATGTACTTAGCCCCCCCCCTCCCCCCCCCCCCCCTCCCCCCGTAGAACAGTGTATGATCAGTGAAAGCACTACTCTGATGAAAGAACATAATAAATAATAATAATAATAATGATAAAGACATGATAAGCAATCACCTGTGTAGGCAATCCTCTAGGCTAGTCAATTTATGAACTGAACTAACTAAAGCACATTTATTGATGGTGTACATAAGTTTGTAATACAGAAGTATTTGAATAAATATTTAAACTTTCCTAATAAAACGATACATTTAATTCTTGAAGTATTTGTTGTGGTTTTATCAACTAACTCCAAGAATATGACATAAGCAATCAACAGAGTCGGCATTGTTGTATTACTATCTGGTGCCTTGAACATGGTAGCATGTAGCTGAACCCTATTCTGTCTGGGCTTTTTGTGAGCACTTTCTGACTGGAAGGTCTGATTGATGTGAAATTATGCAAGAACATCATTGCACATGTAAATAGTATCCCTGCATTTGATTTTTGGAAAAAAAAATAATTCATTGCTTTATCAATTCATGCAAATTATGAAATAATTCAAGCAAATTTGTATTCTATTGTTTTATCAATTCCTTAGAATATGTATTTTACTGTTTTCATCTTGAATGTGTACTTCTTTCAGAATTTTTTGTTTCAGAAATGTATCTTGGTAAGTATCAAGACAAGGAAGATATTAAGCCAAAAGGCCTAGAAGACTCAACTAGGAGTGTAATAGAGGAATTTAGGAATATCATTTTTTTTTAACACAATATATGCAAAATGTCAATTTTCATTAAATTTTGGCTCGACACGTCATTACATGATGTTGTGTAATTGTGTGTCCAATTTTTTTGAACTTGGTCTCAAAAGTTGCAAGAGTTGCATGGCAGTCTGGGATTTTGTGGGGGGATCAAATTGACCCCCCCCCCCCCCCTCCCCAGGTCAGAATAGGGTTAAACATTCAGGCTAACAAAATGACAACAGACAACTTTCAAAATGTACAAAATATAAAAACTTTCATTTACCTTCATTGAGCACAGGCACACTATCCAGTGTTTCACCTTGAGAGGGTCCTTCCCCACCTTGTTCCATCGAAAGTAGGATCTTGGATACTTTAGCCACTTGCAGCACTTCATTTGGGAGTCTGTAGAAATCTCTATGTACATGCAAGTCATGTCCTTGGAAATTGGCCACGATATCCATCTCATTTTCCTTCAAGCTGAGGAGCTGGCACAAGGTTCCCAGCTGTTTCCTCAGCCGTGTTCCTGTGATTGTATCTGGATGCTTGACCTCACTCAGATAGCTAAACTTGCGTAGACAGTCACTAGCTCGAATATGCCCCAGTGACATACTATGAGATCGAGCAAACAAGTACTCATTTTCTGGGTTGACTCCTGCTTGATGTCGGTTATCAACAAGAGCAGAAATCCATTCCTCCATCTCTGATGTTAGTAGGGCAGGGACCGATCTGCCTCTTCTCCCAACAAGCTCCACCCGAGACAACTTCTTGCACAATTCCTTTTCGAGTTGGGAAAGGGACTTGATAACAGTTGAATCTGGTAATCCATCTAAATTCTTGTAGTCACTAAGCTTCATTTTTGACATTTCTCCAGTTCTTCTTCTGTTGAACATGGTAATTTGGGCTAGAGTTACTTCATTCAAGTCATTCCATGCTTCTGAATCACTTGTATCTGCAGCCAGTCTTTGGTAACTTTTTCTTCCCCTTTCCTTCAAGAAGTTAGTAAGATGAACAACATCTTCTGTGAGAGGGAGAAGCTTACCGTGATTCCTTTTCTGTTCATGCAGAGTCCTGAGGGCACTGGAGGAAATGAAGCATGACCAATCACTTGTGCAACGCTCACTGAATTTCTTCGCATTGTGGTACATATTGTCATCTCCACTTCCGGATCCCTTGCCTTGTTGTACTTTGGCCATTTTCTGCAAAGTGTGTTCTAATTTCAATGCTAGGGATGGTATTTTGTATTGATGTGTCTCTTCATCATACCCAGCGACCTCCTTCACTGCTGCTACCACGGTCATGAACTTCCTCGGGTGAATGAATTCACTCATAGGAGCATTCTTGTTGTCTGTCATATCTTCCGAAGCTTAGAAAGAAGGCGTCCGGACTCCCTCATTTTGTTTCTTATGTCTGTCTCTTTGTCTCTATCATGTCCATGAACACGATACTGCCTTTCAGCCATCTCTGTTATTAGATTGTCGCTCTTAGCAATCCTAGAGATCTTATCATCCTTCATTGTCAGTAGCACTTTATTTAATCCAGGCGATACACCCCTTGGAGGTGGTAAGAGTAGTTTGCATGTTTTTGCTGGCCTTTCATGCTTCTTCTTTTGGCGAGATGGTTTCAGAGGGCAATTGTGTTTCCACAAATCCCTTCTCACATAATAGCCCAAGCAATGTTCACAAGGCCCGTAATCTTCTGCTGAAGTTGCATATGCCGGCCTATACACTACATGTATTGTCCCTTTACCGTTTCGCAACACTGTGCAATTATGCCTGTGTGTGCCTTTATTCCTTAGAAGAGTCATTTTCTTTTGCTTTTTTTTTCTGTCTTTTTCATACTGTATTGCAGCTACTTCATGTTCTTCTCCATGTATGTCTCGCAAATGTCTCTGAATTTGGGATTGCATGGTTTGACAATATAAGCAAGGGTATCTTTTGTCAAACACTCTCTTTCCATCATTATTTGTCATCTGTACATGAATACTTCCTGGTTCATTAGGGGCTGCACTAGTTGATGGGAGCTGTACGTCACGACTGCATCTAGAAACGTCCTTGTCATCAGTCCCTGATCCAGAAGATGGTGCAGAATATGAACTATCCGAGTTGGTATTCTAAAATGAGTTTTGATAAAGAGAAAATAGGTCAGATTACACAATATCCATTCAATCAATAGCCGACACTGGTAAAAGAAAATTGTTGGTGGAATACTTTGTCTTTTGGACTGGTGTTTTATTGATACAAACTGACTTGATAAAAAATGTGTGATTGTTGTAAGAGGATTCAGTTGGCAGTTATAAAAGACAAAGTTCAATGCAAGAAAGAAAAACAAAAGCACCAGTTGGTATTTCTCCAATTCACAAAATTGTTGATTCATACGTATATTAGAGGAATTTGACTGCATCTTCATTGCGCCTCCTCATTTCATTGTCACTTACATTTTACCAGTGCTAATGTATCAATTTAAAAAAGTCCGTAAAGTTTGTTACACCAAACACTTTATGTACAATTATAGGTCAAAAGAGAATAGTGATAAATACAAGTAGAACAGGGCCCGTATTCAGTTCAGTACTAAAGTACAAAATATGAGTATTTTACTTAGTTTTCCCCTGAGAAAAAATACTTAATCAAGTTTGATATTCATCTGAATCTTTTGGCTAAGTCTTTTACCCCAAGTATAAGAAAGTCCACTAGCAGTCCTATGACATATATTTGATTGGCAGTATTGTATAAGCTGCGCACAAGCAAATTATACTAGTGCGCATGTAGATGCGACGCATTTATTGAAAATTATTTTGGAGTAGCTGTGTGATGTCACAATGGCTACTAGTATTTTGCCTTACCTAATGTCGGCTTGCTAAAGTAAAATGCTTACACTTTTGTACCTAAGATACTGGAAGATTGCTGTGTAGCAGCAGTCCAGCTTCCAGGTCTATCCTCATCTATCATCAGCCCACTTATTGGTGGGTGGTTTCTTGTCCAATTCAAAAAAAAAAAGGCAAGGCATGTAGTATGCCACATCTCTGGCCTACTTTTGTGTTATGGTTGTTTTTTCTGGTTTAAGCTTGTTATTCCGAAGGTTTGTTATTCCAAAGGCTCTTTATTCCTAAGATTCGTTATTCCGAAGGTTCATTGTTCCAAATTTCATTTTCGGATTAACCGATCTTCAGAGTAACGAACCTTCAGAATGACGCCACAAATTTTCAGATTAACGAACCCTTTTTCATTTTCGGATTAACGTACCTCTAGGTATAGGGAATTTGCATGTTTCGGATTAACGACCCTTCGGAGCAACGAACCTTTCAGAATAGCGAACCTTCTGAATAACGAACAGCACCCGTTTTTTCCAGATTTCAGATAAATTGCTCTTCTTCCAAGGCAAAATTTTATGCATCAGCATTCATCTTGCTAAAAAAATGATGTTAGGCAAGACAATGACAAATCATTCTCCATTGATGGCTGTACAAATGACAGACACATTTTGCTCTTTTACAGAATGTCACTTTTGTCACTTGTTTCATTTTGCCAAGTAGGGAAGAGCTGTTTATTACCTCCGCCAAGGGAGGAGATTATGTTTTCGTTACCGTTGGTTTGTTAGTCAGTTAGTTTGTCTGTGTGCAAAATAACTCAAAAAGTAGTTAACGGATTGGGATGAAACTTGCAGGAAAGGTTGAGAATGACACAAGTAACAAACGATTAAAACTCGGAAGTTCATTGACCCTACCTGCCAAAATATAAAAAATCCTTCACAAATTCCCCCAAAATTCTCGGATCACTACCAAAAGTTAATCGTTCGGTACTTGTGTCATTCTCAACCTTTCCTGCAAGTTTCATCCCAATCCGTTAACTACTTTTTGAGTTATTTTGCACACGGGCAAACTAATTAACAAACAAACAAACAAACAAACAAACCAACGGTAACGAAAACATAACCTCCCCCTTGGCGGAGGTAATAAATGAATAGGTGACCCTAGACTCAAACTATTTTCATTAGTACTTAATATGTTTACCCCTGGGCAATGTCAATGGTTCTAGTTCGCATACTCAACTTGCCAAAACTTGTATACAACATGTACATTTAAAAATCATGCATAAATCACAAGTCATGCACGCATGCACGGCTAATTGCACATTTTGGACGTATGTTCGTACCACTTCATTAGGATCAGGTGGCTTCTTTTCACCCCTTTTTTGCCTTGTGAGCATTTTCTACCAGGGGAAAAAAAAGAAAAAACATGATAAATGTGAAGGGTAAAAAGACAACAAAATAGTGAAGGAATCATAACAGCTTTAGACTAGAAATGTTGCTATGGCGACTGGTATGCCTCCGCCATGATGCATGGTTCTCCCAATAAGTGTATCATGTCTTGACAATGTTCTATTACGACGAGTTTCACATGTACGTGTAACTGGCAAAACATTAAAATGACCTATTTGTCACAAATGTGATTTTTTCACTTTCCTTGAAGTAGGTTTTATTGCATCAATGGTACAAGATGATTTGATGATTGTTACTTGACCTTTAGCCCTTCGTAATATGCATGGACTAATTTTCCAAAGAATGGAGAAAAAGTGTAACTTCAGCATCAAGCAGTAAAATTTTAGCATTTTCACTAGGCCTTTGACACTTGAACTTTGACCCCATGACCCTTAAATTACCCAGGGAATCACCAACAGGCAGTAAATGCATAGATATGTTTGAAGTTTCATGATGATAGCTTAAGCCACTTCCAAGATCTGGAGGATGAAGTGAAATGCAGCCTTTTCACTTGACCTTTAACCTTTTGACCTTTGCCCTTTTAGCCAAAACCTTTCCCAGACATTTTCTATTTGGCAATACATGTATACACTGAGTTTCAAGAATACACTCCAGGAATTGCATAGATGTGCAAAGTAGTGAATCTTAAGGAGTTGACCTTTGACCTTTGACCCTTGACCTTTGATCCTGTGACCCAAAAATGCCCAAGAGAATGACTGTCAGGCAGTACATGCACATGTTCTAAGTTCCATGAGGATACCTTGGACCATTTCTGAGATAGTGTATGGAGAAAAAGTAGAAATTCTAGCACTTTCACATGAACTTTGACCTTTGACCCTTAAACTCATATCCCAAAACTGTTTTTAAAGAGTTTTTCTTGGCTAATAAATGTATACATTAACTTTCAAGAAAATACCTTCAGGCATAGCAATAGGGGAAATAGTGAGATTTTGAGCATTTGACCTTGACCTTTGACCTTGAGCATGTGCACCCAAAAGTTCACAGGCACAACTTCGTCCACTCATAATGCAAAAACATGTGTACCATGTCTCATGAGGATACCTTAAACAGTTTTGTAGTTACGCTGTCCACAAAATTCATTATGGACGGACAGACAGGACAGAAAACCCGAAAACATAATGCCTCTGGCGACACTTCATGGTGGAGGCATAAAAATCGCAAGCAGGGAAAGGTTGGGGGCTTTGTGCATACAGATTTATTTTTGTATTATGAAGTACTAACTTAGTGGTAGAAGACGACTAGAGTCTAATTAAAGAAAAAACAATTAGGGGTTTGTATCATGCCTCGCCACTACCTGTGCACACGAAAGTTGCCATTAGCAGTAGACTAGAAAGAGACCTTAATTCCGGACAGGCCCTAAGCCTGGACAAAATAGAATTACGATAAGAAATTTGGCTCATCAAAACAAACCATGCATCAGGATAATATTATATTTAAACAAACAATCCATTAAACAGAAGATATTTTATAAAATGCAGTTCAAAATCTAAGGAAATATATCATAATCAGAATTTGTACCATACTACTAGCAGTTACATATATATGCAACTCCCATAGACAATGAACGCACGCATGTGACGGTTGAATAAAAATGAAGATCAATTGTTTGAAATCATCTTAATGTTTTCGGAAATGCTTAATCTTATGATAGCTCCTGAGGTATCAAAGAGGAGCATTTTCTAGATAAATTCAAATTTTCTGAAATTATGTGTTCTAGTTTGTTAAAGTTTTGTCATGAAAACTGAAGTTTCTTACGTGTCCCGAAAAAAGGGCCCCACCCTCCATCCTACATAGACATGGGACTAGGTCTAGGACTTGGTCTGCAAGCGTAACGATGTGCAATTAAACTTTAAGTAACGCCGTCATTTGAACTCTTTCAACTATCAAAAATAGATGCTGGTTTCTTGATTACATTTAAACTACTAAACGAGAATCACATTAACACGTACCTTTCATTTCTCAGTCGGATCAGATTCTGGCTAATTGTCCCGATTGGCCAGCTCCAATTCAAGCTCATGCTCACATGTATGCATGCATGCGTAACATAACTGCAGCGCGATATGCAGCACCCATGCATGCACCAGTGCCGCAACTCTGGCCACCGTTTGCTGCAAATAGCATCCACACACGTGTTTGCTATTTGACTGCATAATAGGGAGACAGATTTACTATAAAGTACGCACACTCTGGAGCAGCGGAGACACGTTGACAGTTTTTTCCGCGGCATATGTATATTTTTCTGCGCATACGTGAACTATGTGGGCAGAAGTACTACAAAAAATAGAGTGGTATTTTTCTCATTTTGGATATTAATTTGATAAATAAATTTGATGGATAAATGCACATTGTTCAACTGTAAGCAACATAATTTATCTAAGGTAGGAATATTTGAAAAATACACTGCTTGGATAGCGAGTAATATGCAATAAACATGATGTCTCCAAGACACACTTATTAAATATAACCATGGTACATGTATAAAGTATAGATCCATGAATTTCACATGAGCCTTATTTCAAGTTGATGTATCCCTGTTTTGAATGGATGGTACCAACATACAGCTGCAAAGACATCATGAATATTCATAAGTATTTAATAGTGGTCTATTAACTGCATAAAACAGTATTTCCAGGGAGGTGCTAGAGAAGGAGAGGCAACTAAAGCTCTCCTTTGAAGTCATACGAGGCACCGCCAAGAAGTTATGCGTTCAACTACAGGTGTTACCCATGTGCTTTGACAAAAGAGAGCATCAATAATCGGGACTAGCGCTCTCACATCTAGAAATATTTGTTCCTACTGCAATTCGCTCTCTCTTTCAATATGATGGCAACAATGAATTTCGGTACCTTGAATTGGAGCAGCGAATCAAAATGCAGTGTAAAACTCACAATTTTAACAGCAAATAGTTTAAAAACATGCTGGAACACGCTTTAACAGAGTACTTTATTTGAAAGATCAAAATATCCCTTGTTAAAAGATAGAAAATTAACATGCGGAAATGTGCGCATTATAGAAAAAATTAGGTTTTTTATTTTCATTTCTTTCGATTTGCGAATTACGAAGAAACTAGAAATACATGTTGTAATAATAATATTGAATTCTTTCCTAAACTATTCTAAATCAATTCGAGTATTTCATTTAAAATTTTGCTGTGAAATAAAGCTTATAATTCGAAGAAAGGAGAAATGCGTTCTTCGTCTCCGAACTTCGTCTTGTAACTAGAGCGGTGCCGAGCATGACTTCAAAGCGTAATGGAATGCTAGACATCTCATTGTAACGCCTTGTACCCAAACATGTGTTTGCATGAATTACGAAGAGTTGCCACTCCATCTCTGTAACACCTCCCTGGTATTTCAGAGGGGATGAAATTTAAAGGAGACATGAAAAATGTTGACCCTTACATAGGTGTTGCCTTAAAAGGGCATTGTACTGGTTTTTTATTTTTTTATATGTTGTTCTTTTAATTCTAAAAGACCCAGCGGTGCAAACAGAATCAAAATTTCATAACGATTAAGTCCGTAATTTAATGTTAAAAATGGAACTTTTTAGGTGAGAATTATGCTAATGAGCTGACGAGCCCGGATGTTATGATGTCACAGGTGCTCTCACTATTACTGATTACAAGCGCTCGCATACGCGTGCGTTAATTCGTATCGAGTAGCAGACGACGCTTAGGTCTAATTTAGCTAGCAGGCGGCGCTTGTGTACTGTTCTATCCATGTAGATATCTCAAATTTCACTAAACCAAATCGCACCAAAATTACAGGATATACTTCATAGCATATTTCAAAGTATTCTCTTATATTTGAACGAAATCAGTAATCGAGAAGTATCAATATTGACGTCGACTTTCAAGTCGTCACTCAAAAAAAACTCACTCTTCGCGAGAGATCTTGGCGAACGCAAGATGCACAATCTAGAACTGAAGTTAGCCGACTAGTACTGTGCGAACGGGGAATTTACGCGAGAACTAAACTCAAAAGTGTAATGATTTTTGCGACTTGTGTGATATAGGAACTACATTTTTCATTCAACTTACCACAAATAATTTGTAAATTTATTTATTGCCCCTGATTACTTGAAAGATTTGTCTCATGATATTAAATGGCTAACTTCAGTCTGTGCGTGCGCAGCAGGTAGACACTCTAGGTAGGGCCTGGTCGCAATCACTCATGTTATAGTTGTAGAGCAGATTATTTTTAGCGACGCCGACAGGAAAGTCGACATCTACACTTACGCTTCCCGACATGTGATTTGTTTCCAATTAACGTGAGCTGTTGGATATGAATCATAAAGTATTTCCTGTGAGTTTGGTGCCATTTGGCAAGGTGAATTTTGAGATATCTACATGGATACGGAAGTACGCTAGCACTATACCTACACCAGCGCTGGGATCGCGAAGCGGCGACACTGTGTTAGAATCTACGTGGTCAGGCCACTCTTCCGAGATATGGGTCCTAGTACTGTAGGCCTACTGAAACAAACTGTTAGATCTAACATTAGTCCTTGGTGTAAATAACACCACTATGAGATTTATCTCGACTACAAAACATCGGAAATCCATAAAGCAGATACCTTACCTGAAAAATTCAGCACAGGAACAACAGTGCCTGCAGGACAAGGGTCCAGATCTAGATCTGGAGTCTGGACTTTCGTCTGGACTTTCTTCAAGTTCTGGCAGCAGGGGTATGTAACGTTACGCTGTGCCTTATTAGCGCTGTGCACATAGGGCCTACAGCTGCAATGTCGATGGTGAGTGGGTGTAGGGCCTACTCATCAAAACTTGGACTGCCACGTAGAACCTACTCCTTGACTGCTCAGTAGTCCTAGTCCTAGTTCTAGTATTTCAGAGTCTATGTGTACTGGGTACCGTTTTCATCTTAAATACTAAGCGTAAATCGTGCGTGCCGTTGAAGATAGACTACATTTGGATTTAGATTCACTCAGCCCTCATCTACGTTAGATAGTTTGAACTGACGAACCATCGCTCGATCATGATAATCAATGCGTAACGTTACTTACACACAGTCTTCTATGGGCAGCATGTTCGGATAACGATGCCAATTTCATTTTGCATATCTGGAATTTCCCCACAAGGTTTATCTAAATAAAAAGCTGTTGAAGGGATTGCTTTTATAGATTAATAGATATTGTTTAACATGTTTATTATAGCTCCATATTGCAATTATACTAAATAACAGCTTTTGCAGTACTTCATGTGAGATTTCACCAGTAAATTGGCATTACGTAGTTCGTTTTGCTAATGTCGGAGTTGTGCACCAAGAGCACCTGTGACATAGGCCAAATTGTGTGGATCACGGCTTGCTCGTTTTCATTTTTTTCAAAAAATCATTACAGGCTTATCCTGGGTCTTACAATCCTCTCTTTCCAGTAGTAGGCATCAAAAAATGTAGATTAGAAATATCAGACAATTAGAAAATGTCAGTACAGTTTTCTTTTAAAGCACATGTATGTCTACAAACCCCTGAATGTCTCCCATTTACAGAATTCAGTTACACACATATCAATAAAATTGTGGTATCATGTACACCAGAAAACCTGCTAAAAATTTTCCTTTCATTTTATGATCCCAATCTTTAGAATTACTGGTATGTAGAAGAATGGCTCTTCCTAAAAATATAGAGAACTCGAGATTGACTACAATGACTTATTTCATATTTTGAGTCCTCACACAAAATCGGTGCATGCTGCTTTTTGTTGGTTTTGTGATGCACGCCAACATTTTGATGACCAAAATGGCTCTTAACCTGCGCAATACTTCTGCATCCAGAGAAGGCCTCATCACAAGGCTTCTTAGCTTTTTTTATTCAAGTCTTGTGCAACTTTTGAGACCAAATTTGCAACATCAACGTCATTATACCGTTACAAAGTGACACCCATTTTTGTAACTGTACTGTATGTCACGCCCAAATGGGCACAAATTTTGTAATTTTGTGTACATTTCCTGTGGAAAACAGTGCTCAGTCATCAAATTCCTAAAAACGTGTGTAGTTGTACTATTTATCACATATTGACTTAAAATGACTTGTTGCTGATTACGGTAGAAAATTGGGAGTGACAACTTCCAATGAAAAAAAAAGACATAAAAGTAAAAAGAAAAAAGAAACTAGAAATGTCGCTACAGCGACTGGTTATACCCCCGCCAAACAACATTTCATAAGCTTTGGTCAAAACAACATTTCATCAGCTTCGGTCAAAAAACTGAGGAAGTAGTTAAATCCGCAAGATCTTTCCTTGATCTTCTGCCATTAATATGCCGTTACCATGGCAACGTACTTTCGGGTACTGTCGAAAAATGCGTCTTGCACATCTACAACCAAAGGCACACATCTGCACCAAGTTTCATGGAAATTGGGCAAAAACTGAGGAAGTAGTTTGCAACACAAAATTTTCCATCATTTTGGCTCATAATATGTGAGCTGTTACCATGGCAATATACTTTTTGTCACTGTCAAGATATGTGTCATGCTGACCTATATCCTAAGACAAACATTCAATATGAATTCCATGAGAATTGGAAGAACACTGATGAAGCAGTTTTGCCATGAAGCATTTTGCCCTATATTTTACCAATAACATGCCGTTACCATGGCAACGCACTTTTTGCCACTGCGGAAATATGTGTCTTGCACATTAACATATTCAGATGAACATCTGTACCTAATTTCATAAAAATTGATCAAAAACTGTGGGAGGAGTTCGCGACGCAAGATTTGTACCCATTTTTGCCCATAATATGCCGTTACCATGGCAACATACTTTTGGGTACTGTCAAAAAATATGTCTTGCACATCTACAACCCAAGGCACACATCTGTGCCAAGTTTTATGGGAATCGGTTGAAAACTGAGGAAGTAGTTCGCAATGCAAGATTTGCAACGGACCGACCGCCCAACCGCCCGACCGACCGCCCGACCGACCGCCCGACCCTCCGCTGATTCCTATATACCCCCTTCAAACTTCATTTGGCGGGGGTATAAAAAAAGAAAAAGATAATTCCTAAAACAATGATATCCATCAGAATTGAAATGACTTTTGGGAGTGTTAATGATGTAATGTACAATATTGTTGAATATCTTAAAATGGATACTGTAAAAGTGGATATTTTCGCGCGACTAATTTTTCGCGCTAGGCCGGGTCAGAAGAGTTTCGCGTGTTTTTAATTCCGCGGAATCAAGACATCACGCACAGGAACGTATGGCAAGCAAAAATATTCGCGTGTTTTTATTTTCGCGCTAGTTTCTGGTTGCGCGAAATGCGCGAAAATTTCAACACCGCGAAAATTTCCACTTTTACAGTCCACAAATCAATCATTGTATATTACAATGTGAGTGTCAGGCGTGCCAAATTTGACATGATCGTGCCTCTGATGGCCGAGATCTCATGGGAAGGGGGAATCCACCCCTCCCCCCCCCCCCCCCTTCGGTTTTAAAATAGCCCGAAAAAGCCCGGCCTGAGAAAAATTAAGTTATGCTGTCCACAAACTTAATTAGGGACAGATGGAGGGACGGAAAACCCGAAAACATTATGCCTCCGGTGACACTGCATGGCAGAGGCATAAAAATCACCAAGCATATCTGAAGGAGGCTTTACCCCTGAACTCCCCCCCCCCCCCCCCCGAAAAAAAAAAAAAAAAAAAAAAAAAGGAGGAGTACAGTGCACTCCCGTTATAACGAACACGGTTATAACGAAATTCCGGTTACAACGAAATAAAATTTAGGGCCGCAACTTTATCAACTCTATGTATTTTTATTGTTTATTCATTCGGTTATAACGAAAATTCGTTATAACGAAAGAAAACTGCCGGTTCCAAGGACTTCGTTATAACAGGAGTCCACTGTAGTGACATCCCAAATTTGGACTCCTCTTAACAATAATTCTTGCCTAGTTTTATTACAATCTAGACATGAATATTCAATAAATGGTAAAATAATATGTATAGTTTACTACAAGAAGGCCCCTATCCCACACTAGTAGCCCCTCCAGGGGACAAATGGCATGACTCTGAAGCCCCCATGAACAGGTCTAAATTTGTTATCCAAACTATCATCTTCACTGTATGCATTCATAAAAGCAAAAAAATGTCAACAATATCTCATTACCTGTCTTGTCAAACCAGACAACACCTGCTCGGACTGCTGCTGCTTCTGATGGTGGTCTGGAGGGGGTTGTGGCTGGAACTGCGTAAAAGGGGCATCTCCAATGTAGGCCTCGTGTTGTGGACCTTCTTCGTGGGATGGGGCTTGTTGTGCCTGTTGGGCTATGCCGAGTATTGGTCCTGATGGTAACAACAGGGAAAATACACTTAGAGAAGATAGTCTGATGATTGTAAAACATTGATTTTTTTTTTCCACGAAGATAAGAGTAAAAATTGCATAAGAGCTCAAATCAATAATATAAGAATCTGTCCAGTCATTACCGGTAATTTATTCTCAGTGGTGAAAATCCAAGGTGAGCTACCACAATTCAGTATAACCCATATGATTTGAATAGCTATCTAGCATGCCACATACTTTTCAATGCAATTTATATATGGAGGGATCAAAATGTATAATGCATGGTTATATACTGTATGATCATGCATATTAAAACACAAAACAAAACACAATGGGAGCATTTCATATCATCTTGCCTCCTTTCACAACTTTCCTGTATGTACATGTAAGTTACAGAAATTCTGTAATCATAGGCATGGTGAAGTTTCAGAATGCATGATGCTGGTATTCATATGCTTTTTAGATCAAATCCAGTGAGCTTTAATACTCTCAGTGATGGGGTACATGGAAAATGGAGACATTGGGAAATCATAGTTGGATTGAAAAGATGTCATCATCTCAGTGGATAGGACTGCATGTAACTGCATAACAAGAACTCCCACATACATGCGTAACACTTCTTGAACAGTACAGTCACTTGATGATGTTTGTCCTTCGCAGGTGAAGATGGGGTCCCACAATTTCTCATATATCACAAGATTCTATGAGTGCAAAGATGGTTGCTCAGTCTGATCCTCCCTCTAAAATGTCTGGTGCAGTGTAGACATAATGCCGGGTAAAGCCAGAATGTGAAAAGTAGTGCTCATTCTGCTTTTTAGTCGCTGGGGTTTCTGTTCCCGCTCCTCCACATGCCTCACTTCATAGCCTGATACACCAGAGCTGACCACTGATCGCGAGGCAGATCAGTCTTGTGCCATTTTGCTTCCCTTGTTTCAGGGTTGATGCTGCAGCATTTCATGGAAGCTTTAACCCAAACCAGGCCAGGCTTTTTGGGGTGTTCTGCGGCCGGGGGAGGGTTGATTCAAACCCCCCCCCCCCCCAGGATCTCGGCCGTTGATCACGCAATCACCCTGAAAATTGGCACATACATTACCTGTCGTGTAATCTACCAAACTATAAAAGAAAAAAATTTAATTTTTCATTTTTTTATTTTATATTAATTAATATGCTCTAATTCAGAAAATAAAGCTGATGGCATCCTAATTTTTCATGACATTATTCCTTGTAGCATTCCTAACAATGTACTTTGAAAAAAAAAATCTGGTATCAAAACTAATTTCTGATGTATTTTATTGTTTTAGGAATTTCTTATGTATTTCTTTGTTTTTGACCTTTTGTTTTATCATTTGTTTTTCTGCAAAATTTAAGACAACCTATTTCAAGCATAATCATGCTGAAAATATTTGATTTCAGCCTATGCAAGTGAAAATATTCATATCTTTTTGAATAAGGTTAGAAAACTCCATTAAAATCACGTTTTTTGAGCAATTTTCGGTCTGACAGGCATATATAAAAGGTCGTGCAGCGTCGTAACAGTATGCGTGATTTTCGCAAAAATGGTGTCAAAAGATGTGCGAGACTTGAAAGTAAAAAGTCAATGAACAGCGCGGTCAAAAAAAATCGCACGGCAGAATTGTTGCAAAAAAACTTTAGGGTTAGGTGTGTCCTTGTAGCGCTTCCTCTTAACCTCCATCAGTGCACTTGCCTTCCATTAGTTCACTGTAGAGCAGTCTCTTTGGAAAACACTTGTCGGGCATTCAGAGTAATTGCCTTGCCCATCTAAGCTGCGAGTACAACAAATTTGTACTTGAGCATCACATAACACGCTCTACCAGGCTCTTCTGTCTTGGACTTTGTATGGCATTTGACATGCAGAAAGTTTCAGAGGCATCTGAGGTGGAAGGAGTTCAGATGTCTAGCAGGCTGGCTGTACATCATCAAAGTTTTGCAGGATGTCTGTGGGGTACAAATGTACACCTACAGTTAGGTCCGAAGACTAATTCCTCTTCTCTCCCACACCCTGTCTTGTGACTGCTTCCTGCCAAGGTAAACAAATTTGTCTGTCACTTTTAACTTTTGCCATTGACCATGATGGTTGGCTCTGTGTAGGGAATTGCAGGAGCTCGCTGATGCATCACTTACAATTATGTAAGTCTCCTTTGTGCTCGTCGTCAGACCGAAGTCATCACAGGCATTGGGGCATTAGTGGTGCTTTCCTACATGTCAGACTGAGTACCGTAGCATTCAGGGCACAGTGTCAGCAAAGAGAAAGTAACCTGCAATATCTCACTGGTCTTTGGATTTTGCCTTCAGTCTCCGTACTGTAGGTTGAATAGTTGTCCATCAGCTCTAAATCTGCAGTTGACTCTGATGTTAACCTCATGAAAAGCTTTTCTTTAAAGCGCCAAGTCACTGTTTTTCTTTTCCGTTTTTTTTTTTCCTTTCGCAAAATGTGTTTCGAGTTTCAAGATTAAGAGTTTTATGAGTATAATTGGTGTTGTATTATATATTCGTATTACAGATCCATAGATAGGGCCTCATCCTAGTCAAGCTCTGCTTATGACAGTCTCCTGTATTGATTTCTTTGTTCATGGATACAGTATGCCTTAATGTTATTTTGATTCATATGTCACTACAGAATGATGTTGTTATGCAAATGATATTTCTTGTATTGATTTGTATGTTAAACTCTCTCTCTCTCTTGCATACTCTGTATCACTCTGTCTTCATTTGTAATTGTATTTGGAGAAAGAAAATGCAGAAATAAGCCAAACCAAAACCAAACCAAAAAGCAAAAAAGTCGTTTGTGACAGGGAAGGGCACTGAGTGTTCTCCGTCATCCTGATCCTGCACGTTAACTTGCATGCAGTCATGCAGCTGCCTGACAAGTGAAATGAACTTTGCATGGCAGCCAAATTTAGCCATGATCTTCCAGAACCCTACTTGGTAGATGGTGTCAAGAGCCTTTATTAGTCAGGTCTACAAAGGTGCCATAGACATTCTGCTCCTGACACTTCTCTAGGAGTTGACATGCTGCAAAAACTATGTCCACTGCACTGTGACCCTTTCTCAACCAGCATTAACTTTCAGGTGGTACAGTACATTGTAAGCCTTCATCCAAATGGTCAATTGGGCAGTTCAGCAAGTCTCTGGCCCAGATATTCCTGGCAACAGAAACTAGGGGATGCCACAGATGTCGCAGACCTGTTGTTTCCTTTGTGCTTGAAAAAGTGGATGATAAAAGCATCCTTCAGTTCCTGTAGAGTTTTCTCTTCATTCTAAGTTGACTGTAATAGCTCACAGAGCTTTCTAGTTAGAGTTAGGCCACCCAAGGCATACATTTATGCAGGGATGGAGTCAGCATAAAGTGCTTTTCCACAGGACAGACGCTTCACTGCTATTTCCACTTCAGTTTCAGTAGGGATGTAAGCAAGAGAATGATTGGTTGGAATCTGGGGCAGCCTAGCAATTGCTTCCTCACTGATGGCAGATGGATGATTTCTGATGTGTTCTGCCCAGCGTTCAAGAACCTTTTCCTTGTCCAGATCAGTATATTTCCTTCTGTACTGAGGAAGGGAGACAATCCTGATGAGGTTGGTCCATAGACAATCTGGAGTGCTTTGTAGTACTAAGTTTTTCATGTCGTTGTGAGCAGCATAAGATGGATGTCATAGGATGGATCTCAGTAGCTTTATCACATAGCCATGCATCCTTTCCACCCATTCGGCATAGCTTTAGCTGTATGCTTCTTCTGATGTTGCAGAAAGTGGCTTTCTCCGTCGCTGACAGGTTGTTGAGGTGTGCTCAATGAAGGTGATGTTTCTCTTCCAGCAGAGACTGAAGGCATTCATCGATGTCATCAAGCCAGTCCTAGCGCTGTTGTAACAGGACCCACCAGTTATGAGGCAGCGGCAGAAACAATGATACAAAAGAGAGTCCAGTCAGACTCAATATCCAGTGAGTCAACAGTCTGTTGTTGCAGATTGCTGACAATCTCTTTAATCTGTGGCTGTTTGACATGATCACTCTGCAGCAAAGAGACATCTAGAGAATTCAATGCCTTCATTCCCTGTGGGCGTCTGGGTAGTTGAATCCTGGTATAAATCGAGCTTTGAGATCATTTAGCGGTGATCTGTCCAGTACTCTGCACTGCACATGACTTTGGTGACTCAAATGTCTTGCCTGTCCCTTTGTCCGACAATGATATAATCCAAATATGCCAGTGTTTGGAGCAAGGATGCATCCATGACGTCTTCTTATTGTTGTATAGATGAAAGACGGTGTTGGTAATGAGTAGCTAGTGTGCAGCGCAGGTTTCCAGTAGATATATGCTTCTGCCCAGTCCATTTTTCCACGGGACTACTTTCCAGTGATGAATAGTCAGTGCCACCAGTAGTGTTGAAGTCACCAAGGATAACAAATCTATCTGTTCTGGGCATGATAGAAAAGGTCACTTGCATATCCTCACAGAACCTTTCCTTGACATCATCAGGGCTGGTCAGGGTGGGTGCATAGGCTCTGATAGTGGCATACCACTTTCTGGGCAGTGGTAGTCAAACAGCCATCAGGAATGGTTGATACCCTCGACGGCAGTAGAGTAGTGATTTGGGCAAGGCACTTTTGTTGTCAGTCCTTTGAATAAGAGTGCACAACGGAAGCATGCTCCTACACACAATCAGGCAATGGTTGATACCCTCAGGGGCAGTAGAGTAGTGATTTGGGCAAGGCACTTTTATTGTCAGTCCTTTGAATAAGAGTGTACAATGGAAGCATGCTCCTATACACAATTATGCAAGGGAAATTACAGCTAAATATGTTCGAGGGAAGTATGCTCTCACCCACAGTTATGTGTGGAGAATGATAGCCACGTATGTATACTGGACGCATGTTTTTACACACACAGTTATGTGAGGAGACTGATAGCAAAGTACTGGAAGCATGTCTTTACACACAGTTGTGTGAGGAGATACATAGCCAAGTGCATGTATGTACAATGGATGCATGCTCTTACACACACAGCACCATTTATCCGTTGAAACATTCAAAGGTGCCCAGCTCTCCCACAAAGTGTCACACATCATCCACAAAGTTGCTGGAAAAGATAAGTCTTCAGTTCAGACTTGAAGGTATTGAGGCTGTTGCAATTCCGAAGATGGACTGGTAGAGAGTTCCACAGATGTGGTGCAACAGAAGAGAAGGCTCTATCCCCATACATTTTTAGGCAGGTATTGGGAACACGAAGAGTCAGGCCGGTACAACGTAGTCCTGGTCGTCGCTGTCGTACACTGATAAGTGCAGACAAGTAGCCAGAAGACAAGTTATGGAGAGCCTTATAAGTAAGCAGTAAGATCTTATACTGCACTCTGCGTTGCACAGGCAGCCAATGAAGCTCACGAAGTATTGGAGAGATATGGTCAAACTTCTTGGTGCCGGTAAGAAGGCGTGCAGCAGCATTCTGTACAGCCTGGAGGCGTTTGATTGATATTGATGGCAGGCCAGCAAGGAGACAGTTGCAGAAATCCAATCTAGATATCACAGCATGAATGATACTTTCTGCAGCACCTCGTGTAAGACAGTGTCTGATCTCAGCAATCTGGCGGAGTTGGTAGTATGCTGACTGACAAACATACAATATGTGTTTCTCCATACTCATTGTTCTGTCAAAGACTACACCAAGGTTTCTAGCCTTGTTGTTGGGAGATATAGCTTCTTCACCGACTAGAACTGGAGCACCAGTGATACTGCTCCTCATGTGTGGAGATAAGAGCAACAGATACTCTGTTTTCTTGTCATTGAGCTTCAAGAAGTTGCTGGTCATCCAACAGCAAATCTCCTCAATGGCAGCCCCAACAGCAGCAGTTGTACGTTCTTCAGTGCCTCCAACTTTTGGATCAAAAGTGAGGTAGAGCTGGGTGTCGTCGGCATAGAAATGTGCACCAAGGCCATGTTTCTCTACGATAGAACCAAGAGGGGTAATGTAGAGTGTGAAGAGCAACGGACCGAGGATTGAGCCCTGTGGAACTCCATAACAAAGGGTGGTCTCAGGGGACAGCCTTCCATTGATGACTACTGCTTGTTGAGGTAAGATCTGAGCCACTGGAGTGCAGTTGCATCAATGCTAAAATCTTTCCTCAGTCTCTCCAGAAGGAGAGTATGGTCAACAGTATTAAAGGCAGCTGTCATGTCAAGTAGAACAAGGGCAACTGCCTTCCTGTCATCAACTGATGTAAGGATGTCGAGACCTTCAAAAGTGCTGTCTCAATGCTGTGATTCTTCCTGTATACTGACTGAAGGCATTCATAGAGATCATTACCTTGCAGATAAGCTGTCAGGCGACTAGCTACAATTTTCTCCATCACTTTGGCAAGGAATGGTAGGTTCGACACTGGGCGATAGCTGGCAAGGTCATAAAATAGCCAATAGTGTACATGTACATGTATGCTCTGTAATACGTTTGAGGAGATCGATAGTCAATTGCATAATATGTACAACGGAAGCATGCTCTTACACTGTACACTCTTATACACAAAGATATGTGAGGAGATTAATAGCCATGCAAGTACAATGTACAAATAATGTACAGTGGATACATGCTCTTACACACACAGTTATTTGAGGAGATTGATAACCAAGTAAAAATATACATACACGTAAGATGGAAGCATGCTCTTACTCACAAAATTATGTGAGATTGAAGTCCATCTTTGTACAATGGAGCATACTCTTACACACACAATACAGTGGACTCCAATTATAACGAAGTCCTATGGACCAGTAGTTTTCTTTCATTATATATAACCGAACAAATAAACATTCAATAATATAGAGTGGATAATATTGCAGTCTGACTTTTTACTTTGTTGTAACCATTTCGTTCAATCGTGTTCACAAAAATGGGAGTGCACTGTAATGTGAGGACATTGCTGGCCAAGGATGATGAATGGAAGCCATGCTCCTACACATACAGTGTTCACGTTATATGTCAGGAGAAAACAAAACAAAACAAAACAAAAATTATCAGCCTCAAGGCTGTTTTTCAGTGAGTTTGTATAATCAGGGAGGTGCTAGAGAAGGAGAGGCAACTACTGCTCTCCTTTGAAGTCATGTGCGGCACTGCCGAGAAGTTATGCGTTCAACTACAGGTGTTACCCATGTGCTTTGACAAAAGAGGGCATCAATAATCTGGACTAGTGCTCTCACATCTAGAAATATTTGCTCCTACTGCAATTCGCTCTCTCTTTCAATGTGATGGCAACAATGAATTTGTGTACCTTGAATTGGAGCAGCGAATCAAAATGCAGTGTAAAACTCACAATTTTAACAGCAAATAGTTTAAAACCACGATGGAACACGCTTTAACGGAGTACTTTATTTGTAAGATCAAAATATCCCTTATTAAAAGATAGAAAATTAACATGCAGAAATGTGCGCATTATAGAACAATATTAGGTTTTTAAGAGGGCCTAATTTTCATTTCATTTCAATTTGCGAATAACGGAGAAACTAGAAATACATGTTAATAATATTGAATTCTTTCCTAAACTATTCTGAATCAATTCGAGTATTTCATTTAAAATTTTGCGGTGAAATAAAGCTTGTCATTCAACGAAAGGTGAAATGTTTTCTTCGTCTCCGAACTTCGTCTTGCAACTAGAGCGGTGCCGAGCATGACTTCAAAGCGTAGTGGAATGCTAGACATCCCATTGTAACGCCTTGAACCCAAACATGTGTTTGCATGAATTACGAAGATTTGCCACTCCATCTCTGTAACACCTCCCTGGTATAATCAGTTTACAGTGCATTAAACAACACAATATGATATAGAACAAAAGCTCACATTCACAACAAGAGAAGAACATATTGAAAAAAAGCAGACATGGACTCAAGTATTATTTAAAAAAAAAAAGTTGTATCGAGGGGTTACAATATACATGTGACCATGCATCTCAAATCTGACAAAAGTGACAACTTTAGGTTATTTTCAAAGTACAGAGGTAAGCATGAATGAAGGCATTCTAGGTCAACTTCAGGTCTGTTACGTAGTTTCATTCTACATTCATAGTACTAAAATTCTTTCTAATAAAACTTGGAAGCTTTCACCTACTCATAAGGGGCATCTCTTTGCTCTCTCTGTTACCAACTTACCAACACAGTTGTTGAAGTTGTTGGAGAGGTTGATTGCTTCTTGTGTCTGCACGTCTCCTGGAGACAGAGGTTCAACCTTGACAGTTACCTCAGTGGGATACTCTACCTGTCCAAATGGAGGCTCCACTTTGAGAATCACTTCAGTGGGATACTCTACTGGTTCAGATGGAGGTTCCACTTTGAGAGTTACCTCGGTGGGATACTCTACCAGTCCAGTGGATATGGCCTCAACGTCAGCCTGGTGACTATGAAGTTGCTCTCTTTGTGTGACAATAAACGTTCTGTCATCAGACACTGAGCTTGTGGTAGGAGAATGATGTACATTGGATACATTCCTATCATCACCATCGCCTGGTGGGGTGGGGCTCTTTTGGGTGTGTCTATGTCTTGTCATCAGGTGCTGTCTGAAATCTTCACTGCGTGCAAACGCTTCCCCACAATCTTCACACAGAGGTAGCTTGTAAGTCCTGACAAAGACTTCTCTTTCCATCTCGAGTCTTGGAATGGAGGAAGGTGAACACAGGCGGGTATCACATTCTTCTGCAACTGGGTGTTGAAAGACAAACATTGTATGAAATGAGAAGTTACTGGCAATATTCACAAAGATGTACATCATTAAATCTATTCATTCTATTGGAATTACATGTATTTCTGGGAAGCGGATAAAATGACCTGTCCTCATAATTAAATGCTTTAACTAGATAAGTAATGCAACTTTAAAAAGAAAAAAACATACAAGTACGATTGCGATGCCCATGATTGTAATTCATTGTAAGACTTTTACTGAATATGTGACCTGCTACAACGAAAGGATCCGATTTTCTTAAAATGATGTGATATTATTCCCTCTTTCTTCCATTTTCATTTCATATAAAACATGACTCATAAAAGTACTCAGTTGCCGAGATATTGATGATTTTATGAGACCATGTCGAGTGGTAACGGAAAATGAGCGTTCCGAGAAAACCACCTTCAAAGTGTTCTTTCTGACGCAATTGTGATCAAGGGGAGGTAAGACAGTTTTCATCTCTTGACAATAGAAGGTCTGTTCATACGTTATGTAGCAACCCTAGCGATGTTCATTCAAGCTTAGCACTAGCGGTCTATGCTCGACCAATCAGTAAAGAGGATGCCACGCATTGACCAATAAAATCATTCCCTTGTTGCCAGGGGCGGATTTTATCTGCAGCATTAAATTCAGATTTTCGGACACGTTTCTGTTCCATTGAGGGCGGAAAATAATGGCCCAGAAAAATGTTAATTTCTTGCCTTTCCTCTGAGCATTTAGCTTTGAGACTTCGGCAGATGACAGACGAAACATTAGGCCACAACATTATGCCAAAAACAGAAATTTGATGGTTTCCACCAATTTTTATGATCTGACTTCAAACTCAGTTTTTCCGCCTCAGCTGTCAGCTACTTTTGGATCCTTTGTCACATTATCATAACAGCACAGCAAAGCAAATCAAAGTGTGACAGAAACTGCTTCAGCTTGGTAGGAAAAAAAAAAATTACCTGGTTCATTGATGTCTTCCATAAAGTCCTTCCACTGTGATGCATGTTCTGCTTCATTTTTGTCATCATCTTCTTCTACCTCCATCTTAATCCACGAGACAGCCATGTTGATTTATTGTATGATGGCGAAGAAGCTGCAGCTGAAAGGAAGCAATAAACTATCAAGTACATCCCTATCAAAGACTTAATTATTACGTCCTTATAGGTCCCACGATGCAGGCGGGCAGTAGGGTTGATCTGACCTCTCTTATCCGGACATGCTAGGACCGGTGCTCATCTGGATAAGGGATTTGGCTGGGTATGGGAGACTCACTGTATGCTACATGCAGCTGCCTACCCAATGGAAATGGTAGCCACACATGTCCACTGTACATGTACATGTAACCTATTGCACGTCGCGTACACTGAAACTCTTTTTTTTTTGCTATCAGTGCAAATTATAAACAGATTTTTTTTTTTCACACCAAAATGAAATCAATGTGTTGCCAAATTTACCTAATAATATGAGGAATGTATCAAGCAGGTCTTGGAAAGAAAGAGAATGAGTGGACAAAAATAAATTTCAAACTTTGATCATCAAGGCTCGGTAAAGTCGTTAGATTGATGCTTAAACACAGTACCGTACGGAACGATACTTGGCACATAACAATTGAGTAAAACTTGTGTGTGATTGTAAGTGTGTGCACAAATTGTGCGATTGAGTAAAACTTGTGTGTGATTGTAAGTGTGTGTACAAATTGTGCGTGATACTGTCATTCATCGCCCAGACAATGAACGTGAACCAATGCCAGTCTCGTCATATCGATGGCTGTGCATGTGACCTACACGTAAAGTAGCAATGAGAATAAGAGCAGCACATACTGTACCCTGTATCAATTTTGTGTGAACGTGTCACATCTTCGTCAGCTGGTCTGTGTTCACAGTTCTCTGTTTGCTCAATGAATGATTGCCTGTACTGTGTTCTGTCCATGTCCTTGTCGTGATTTGGGGGGTAGTGAATATCTGAATGCACATCATTTAGATGAAAATTTGATTTGAATGTACATGTTAATTATGGTTACGAATAATATGTAAATCAAGTGAGTTTGTGTAGGAATTTTGTTTGAGTTTGAAATCCCCCTTTTCCCCATATTTATCAGATTGAGAGAAAAAAAAAAATTCTTGCCGAGACTGCTAGCATGATATCATAAACTAGAAATGTCAATATGGCGACTGGTATGCCTCCGCCATAATGCATGGTTCTCTTAATACATTGTAGACCCTATGGCAAAGTCTTGACAATGTGTGATGACAGTTTCACGTAATTAACAAAATATTAAATTTAAAATGACAGGTTTGTCACCAAAGTGTTGCCTGTTCATTTTCCTTGAACTAGGTTAAACTGGATAAATGGCTACTGTACAACAACAGTTGTATAATTGTCTAAGAGTGCAGGTATTTGGGGATTTGAGGATTTTTACTTGACTTTTGACCCTCTTATAAGTTTAAGGAAGAAGTGAAATAGTAATACATGCATATGTGCGCTATAAAGTTTCAAGAATAATCATGCCTGTACCCTGCAGATAAGAGGGAAATAGTGAAATTTTGAGTTGACGCTGACCTTTGATCCATGACCCCTAGATTCTCTAGATAATCACTGCCAGTCAGTATGCATAAGTTCCACAAAGATACCTTAAACCATTTGTGAGATATGGAGGAAAAAGTCAAATTTTAACATTTTTACTTGACCTTTGACCTCACGACCCGAGATTCTCCTGTAGTTAATGTACAACTGTATAGACTAAGTTTCAAGAAAATATCTTCATGCATTGCATAGATATGGGGGAAAGAGTTAAATTTTGAGCATTTGACCTTGACCTTTGACCTTGAGCATGTGCGCTAAAAAGTTGATGGGCACAACTTCGCCCACTCATACATATACATGCCAAGTTTCATTAGGATTTTTTTGGATATGCTGTCGACATAACTGTTTACATCTACGGAAGGACGGACAGACAACCCGAAATATAATGCCTCCGGCGACACTTTATCACGGACTCGGAGGCATAAAAAAAAAAAGATCTGGACAAAAAGAGGCTGGATAGTATTAATATATTCATGGACTGGCCTTGAGGGGGATACGACATTTATTGAATTGTATTGCCCGTGTCGAAGACGAGGGCAATACAATTCTAGCGAGGGCAATTAAAGGTCCTGTTTACCTTTGGGAGTAGTGATTTCAAAAATGTTCAAGTTATCACATTTCATGCATATGTGTAGGTCTGTTGTACCACAAAACATCCTACCATATAAATTTGTGCAATAAAGCCTTAACTACCGGTACTGTATAACGAAAAATCAGTATTTTTCTCAATAAAATGTAACTGTAGACAGTTTAGTCTGGAAACATTTTTATAATAATAATAATAATAGTGGCTACTTGTATAGCGCACAGGTCCAACACACAACTATTGTTCACATTTTGTATATTATATTTAACAGTATTTAGCATTGATTTTACTGATTCAAATTTTTACAGTAGTTGTTTCTATCCCTAACTCACATTTTTGAATTATTTTGAAGTGCTATTAAATGCTGGGTTGTTGTTGTTGTTGTTGTTGCTGTTGTTGTTTTTCATCTGCAAATGGTAACTTATGCCTTTAATGTCATAGACGTAGTCTATCCCTCGAAAGTAGACAGTCCATAATTTGTGACCGTGCACTACAAAACGAACAAAAAGTCTCACACAGTGATTTTGTGTGAGGACTGAAAATAGGGGAAATCGGTCAACCTAACCAATCTTAAGTTTTTCATATTTTCTGAAAGAGCAAGTCTTTTTCTATGTGATATTAAAGTTTGGGATCATAAAACAAACAGGAACTTGTGTTTTCAGCAGTTTTTCTCGAACACTTTTTGGGGGAATAGTGTGATTAGTTGTTTCTCATCTTAGAACCCTCTTCCCATTTCTCAAAAACCCTGTCCATACACTTCACTTTCAACTCCAATAACTTTAGAGAGAATGGTGCTACTGCATTGAAAGTTGGTATTAAACATGTACAGAATGTGCTAATGAAGTATGCTCAATTTCAGCTTAATCTGATAATCCCTTCATTGTTATTGCTCTGGTGGTTAAAATCCTGTTTTTTGTTCAATTCATCCCACAGCTAGCACAGCTTGGTAAAGATTAAGCGCTTGAATACACCCTGTACTGGTACTTCAGAGCCCGTTTTCTCAGTTCACACTTTCCAGAGTGTGTCCTTTCTCTCCAATATTTAGATAGGTTAGGAGAGTCCATTTGAATTGAGTTATACCTCATTTTAAAGCTTAGAGTCTGCTCTTTCAGAATCTACTCTTAACTAAAAATTCATGTCTGCCGACTTTTTGTTTGTTTTGTGATGCAGGGTCACATTTATCATTACCCATTTAGGCATCTTGAGCAGTAACCCCGGCCAGCCAGGGGCGCTCCTTTTATAGCGTTGTTGGGGCTGGTTGCAGTTACTTGAGCAGTAACCCCGGCGCGGGGCGGGCGCTGTATTATTACTATTAAACTCGGTACGGGTTGGGGTCGCTGGTGCGGTTAATATTGGTTGGGGTCGCTGTATTTGTAAACTTTAAAAAAAAAAAAAAAAAATAGTGAGGCCATTGCATTGTATATATGGCATGGGGGACATATTAAAATTTACTACTACTGTACTACTCGACAGAAAGATCCATCTCATCTGTCCAGAGGATCGGAGGAGTCATATCATATTTTTTTTTTGACGTTATCGCTCTCCTCCGGATCCGTGAAGCCAGACGCAGTCTCCGCAGAACATTTCCCCGACGACCAAATTGCAGACTTCACCAGATGCGTGAGAAAAATAGGTGCCATGCGTGAGATCGTGAGACAGACCCTAAATGCTTGAGTCTCACGCAGAATGCGTGAGACTTGGTAGCTCTGCTAGTACCGTAAATTTACTGGATGGTGCGCAAAACCAAAAACTGACGTTCGTTCAATACGCTCAAAATGCGTGCACGGGACTAAGTAAAGTAGTTTATCACATGATGCAAATACCTCCAACAAGTTGAATGAGAACAGTGACTGGATTTAACTTAGGAATTGAAACAGTAAGATTATTTTTTTCTACTGCCATTTTACTTACATTTCACAGAAGATGTTGTTCCCTTTCTGTCACAAGTGCTTGGTGTGAGTGAAAGTACGAAACAAAGATCCTACGCACTACATAGGATGTACGGACGGTACCGTCCAACCAGGCCGACCAGCGCGATTCGCTAGCATTAGGCGCTAGGCGCTTCCGTACCGTGGACGTAACAAACCGAGGCGAGTTTCGAGGGGCGGCGTGGCGTGTGTGTGCGTGTGTGTATGTGTGTGTGTGTGTGTGGGGGGGGGGGGGGGGGGGTCTCGCCTTCACCGTGCCGCACACCTTCGCCGCGACCCGGCGTCTGACGTCTGATCCATCCATCTTTTCACGGGGATTCTTGCAAACCTGAGAACAACGCAAAGTTGGGGGGGGGGGGGTAGGGGAGGGGTAGTTTTGAGGGCTTCTGAGGGGGGGGGGGGTATGATGCCATTTGTAAACTCTCTAGGCCCCTATTCTATCACACTGAGGAAGAGAAAAACTAGCAAGAATTTTGAAAATTTTACCATGCAGTTTAAAAGAAAAACAAAAATCTACATCCCCCCATTTGATCCATAATGACCATGTGATTTCAAGAAGAAATTAATCCAATCCCTTCCCTCACTTTCATCCCTCCCCTCTCCCCCTCCCCTCCCCTGTCAAGTTTGGTGAAACTTCTACCATGCATTCTCAAGAAGAAGATGAAATTGTACATACTGAATGAGAACGGAATTATGTTTAAAAACCTAGCAGATATTTACTCGCAAAACATCTTGTACCGTTATGTCAGTTACACAGACTGCAAGTATGGACCTACATGTTTTGACGAGTAGACTTTTAAATAGTGAACAACCATTTTGAAGTATCTAAGGTCCTACATGAGATCCGCCGCCACCTGATTATATGCGCATCTTTAATGAGTACATACAGATATTATTGTTGTGTAGCGGTGTTTAGCTACTTGGGATCGGTATGTTCATTGATTGATATAGAGGTACCAAGTCCAGATATGCATAAGAAGACGCAAGAGAAACATAGGCTCCGGAGACTGGATTTGTCTTTCAGAGTATATTTATTTCTTGAGTTTAAGTTTAACTCAAGACTCCAAAAGTTTACAAGTGCAAGTCGCATTTACAATAATATCAGAGAGCAATCCGAAGGTGGCATGTTCCCATGGTGGATGTTGAATCCGAACTCTTTAAGTCTTCTTCAAGACATGATCCAATTCTCTGATCATACATTCAGTCACGAGGATTACACTGGTGGTTACTGGTTACACTGTTGTGACACACTATGAATGGGTGAATGGGGGTGGAGTCTTTGTGTTAAAGAGGGGTTTTAATTGGGCAAAACTTTGGTTGGTATAGGAACAAAGGCGGGACTAGTTTTAAAGAGGAGGTAGTATTCTTGGATTTGGATTTAACAATAATTCTAAGTAATCAATGGAGGAACGGCAGGATGTTTAGGTTTGGCTTAGCCTGGTCGTAAATTAGATGGGGCTAGAAGTACCCAAGGGATGATGAAGGTTGATGACTCACTGGATGAGGAGAGCATTGGTAGGGGTCATTGACTGGTGGAGGTGAACTGGTGGTGTATGTCCAGTCATCAGTGTAGAATGGGAGGGGGTAGTGATAACTTTGTGTATCATTACACAACATTATATCGAAAATGATGATTGCATAATCGTGCATCGTCACTGACAAAATAGTTGTTTTCCTAATTCCGGTCTTATTTGGCTGATCGCCTTTTCATACTAAAACGTCTTTGAATAAACGCCAATGATGAGGAGCAGCAAACCTCAGAACAATGCATGACTGATTTCGTGTCATTGGGTTGGAAATTACCGATTCGCTCGCTATGCGCTATTATGACCTTTCCTGATAGTGTAATTAAGACAGACATTTTTATCCTCTCCACTTACTAGCTGTTTTCACTCTGGAAAAATGTGCGGAAAGGGTGGAAAGTGAAATTACAAATCATTATCATTTAGCTAAAAACTATAGCTTTCTCTTTAAAAGTACCGGCATTTCGCTACAAAATGTCTGAGCCATGTGAGCGGTGATATACCAATACCACAACTGCCCATGCATTTCCCGGCCTTGATTTAAGACAGTTATTATGTTCTGCGCATTAACACTGATCAAGGAGGTTCTAGAGCTGGAGTTCCAAATGGCCATAATTATTCATACAGTATGTCAGATTTCTATGGATGCACAAAAGAATTCCACACGTGCATTACCTTTGACGTTCGATGTTTGAAGCCGCCATCATTCTGGGCAATCAGAAGAAGGATTTTGAACTCTAGCATTATATCGGGTATATTTTGCTTGTTTATTTATTAGATGACATGAAATTTCTCCTCATGATAAAACATATTTTAAAACAAAAGTTAAATTCGTCCATAAATACCTACAAAAGGGTAAACCGAAGCTGTTTGTTGTGAAAGTATTTGGAAGTACACCCTCTATGAATGCCGATTTTAACACTTTTCCGCTATCCGTCAAATAAAACTGATATGGAATAATCTTCGATAACAGTTCTTTATAAATCAATATGTCAGATTTGTGCCCGGACATGTCCATGTCCAGTAAACTTGATTTTCATTTCACCAATTCCTTTGTGATTTCTATCCGCGCATACCCTGCCTATACCTTTTTGTTTTGCTCATATTCCATAAGTAGGTATGACGAAAAGTTATTACCATCATAAAGACATATCTTTCCTAGAAGATAGCTGGTTGTAATGCAATGACACATGCATCAACAATATTGTTGTCTTCCTATCTGTGGGGCAGCTCCAATTTGGTACATGTGTATCTTATACTTCAAATATTTTGAGTGGCGGCTTCGAACATGGTTTCAAAGGGAATAAGAGTTGTGACTCGATTCTCTTGAGCCTCCTTGATCAGATGATTTTACTAGCTATGTTACACACACACACACACACACACACATACTCGTGCATCATGCAGTTCGAGCCGGTAAGCCGTGAACAGGAATTCGAGGAGCGCTCGAAATGTACTGTTTGTAAGAGCAAGTGTGCTTTTACTGTGTGAGTGTGTGTGTATCGTCGGTCGCATTACGAACCGGCGAATGTTCGAATTTGCGCGGAAACACGATTACGAGATAATCGCGTTTAAAGAATCGGGACTTCTTTGAACGTATAAAAACGTGTCTTATAACCGCACATTGATGATGATATTAAGAGAGTGATGAAAGCGGAATTTTCTGCTTTGTCTGATACTAAATATTATTTTGAAGCTGCACCTGGGGCTCTGTGGTAGTGATGCAAAGTGCGTTTGCCGGTTCGTAAAACCCCCCATTTCAGCGTTTTACGTACAAGTACATCGCGTACTAAAGAGAGGGCATTACGAACCGGCAAATGTATACATTTGCCGGTTCGTAAAGCCCATGCTCAATACGTGTGGACGTAGCGAGTGCGCATTACGAACCGGCAAATGTAACATAAAATGGCGCGTATCATCACACATTCCACACGCTTAGGTGGTACGCGCACAGTGTAATGTATACATTCGCCGCTCTAGGTAGTGGGATTGTGATTCATTCATGTTCATTCATGTTCATTCATGTTAGTTGTATCATAATCATGGATATTAGGAAAGTGTAACAAACACCAGTTATTTTCTCAAACTATACAACCTACCTGTACTTTTACACATTAATTGTTGATGCGAGTAATGTTATCAAACTGTGCAATGGGTTTTTGATTGGATGAGTACCGTTCTATTAAAGCGTGCCTGGTAGTCATTCACTATATTACAAGTGTTAAGTCATTATCAGTATTGAGAGAATATAATTACACCCATACAAACACAAACATACACAAACACACATACACGCACATATACCAGTAAACACACTCGAACCCACACACACAACCTACTTTCTGACACATTGATGCCAGTAATGTTATCAAACTGTGCAATGGGTTTTTATTGACTACTGGATGAGTACTAAAAGTGCGCCTGGTAGTCACTGTCTATAAAAAAGTGTAAATTTTCATTATTGAGAGAATATAATTACACCCATGCAAACACAAACATACACAAACACACACTATACATGCACATACCAGTACACACACTCGAACAAACACACACACACACACATACCCTCTAGTACATAGCAGTCATAATCACCTTGTTCTCCCAATTCTAGGTATCTGTGTCTCTCTCACTCCTCTTTTTTTTTTCTTTTGTTCTTTTTTTTTTGTTTTCTATTCACCAGTCCCCAAGTTTGTGAAGAATTCTGCATTTTATTAATTCAAAATGCACCATTCCACATGTGTGTTCATAATTACATACAGTAACTACAAAACAAAGCATTCTCCTCAAACTTCCAGATATAACCTGTAAATTCATAGAGTGATTTTTTTTTGCATTTTCGACAGCTCACAATAATTACATTGCACACTATTATTACAATACATTAAATTACAATTGATACAAAATAAATGTGACATTCTCCATGATACTTCACTATGTAATCTCACTTGGAATGAGAAGTTAGGCATTTGCTGCATTTCAGAATTGTGTTCTGACCACTATAAAAGTGGTGCAATAACATGTACAAAATACAAAATTCTCCCAACACTTCACGAGGTAATCTGACATGTAAATTGGTGAGAAGTTCTGCATTTCCTTGACTTTAATGTATTACAGTAGTACGCGTGTTAGTCACAAATAGTGCAATAACATGATCAAGTGTACCATTCTCCTCAAACTTCACAAGGTAATTTTGCCCAGGGTTGAATTAATGAAAGTGATACCCAATGTGTTTATAAACACGAGTCTACAAACTTTAACAGTCTGCCAACTACTGGACTGCTGGGAGGAGAGTAGTGTACGTCATTTGTCTCTTTTTGCTGTCCTTAGGATGGGGGACAACATGTTAATAACATGTCTGGCTAGCCATTCTCTTTCTAGGACCAGAATTTTCAAGGCATGATAATATTGTCTGATAGACATTCTGCCATTTTCACTGAGGCAATCATAGCCAAAGATTGATATGGTTACGTGTTAAATCACATCTTTGATGGTTAAAATGTGTTCTACCATCTACAAATATTTCTGACTTTTTGTAGGCTTCCCCACTGTTCAGCTTTTTCTTGACAATTCTGTTTTAGATTCCATTAATTTTTTCATGACAACTGAAGATCTATCAGGAATAGAACTGATGTCAGTACCTACATATTCTTCCACATGAAAATCTTCTGGCTTTGCACTGACATCTATCTTCCACTCCCTCAAAAGCCTCAATGGCAGTAGTTTCCAAATTTGCAATGAAGAGACAATAAATGGAATACATACTGGAACACTACACTTTATTTCTATTGTTTATTTTATATTTGAATAAGGTCCTCCCGAAGTGATAAAAATTGGTCGATTTGTGTGAAACTGTGTTGAAATTATTGAAAGCATGTAGCAAATATGTAACACTGAAGATAAAATAATTACCAGAAAGTATTACAAACTTGATCATGCATCAAGTCTATATTTGTACAAGGCACTATGAGCAAGAAATTCACCAATAATTCCCTTTCCTTTCCTTACAAGAAACATGTACAATAGTTTGCCTAAATGGTCTTTATTTTAGGAAAGTTGGTCAACAGTTAGTGCACTACACATAATAATGTAAATACGACCAGATGTATACCAACAAGACTAGATAAAGGGCAGTATAGAATACATACAGCATAATATGAATATGCTGTACTTCCATAACACTTCACAAACAGTTTTCTATTGCTTTCCTGTGTCCGGTTACCATCAAAATCGGTTCTTCAATGTCTGACAGGGACATTGCTTTCTCGAGATTTAACAGTTTTCCATCATCCAGCAAGGTTCAGTATTCTTTGTAATCTGAAATAAGAGTGGAGGACTTAGTCTGCTTTCAAATTGAAATCAGGTACACCTAATGCAAGGAAAACAAATACATAATTTGATGAAACTGCCAAGTCTGGTTGAATAATTGTTACTTCATTTACTGTTTTTTTTAACTATTCTTTGCAGAAGACAAACTATTTTCTTTAAATTTTACAGGTTGCCTGCCACAAACTTTTTCTTACAAGAGTGAAGGATAAAAGAAAAAAAAAAGATAATCAAAGTATTTATCACATGTTTAAATTATTTTACATTTGTTATTGGAAAATTAAGTTTTGGCTCATAATTGCTTTTTTAGGAATTTGCACCACACAGACAGATAATGCAAGAAATACAAACAACAGTTATACAATGCCCTGAACTTCTCAACTCCAGTCGAATTTTCTTCAGCTTCAAAGGTAACATTGCTGCGTTGTTTCTTAGAATGCGGACACCACAGTTGTTTGTAGAGGCTCTGCTTCTGTTGCTGCTGCTGCTTCTAGCAGTGTTGCTAATGTTCCTGGAAGTGCAGATGCTAAAGTTGCAAGAAGAGGCTCTGCTGCTACAGTGGTAAGTAGAGGCTCAGTTGCTACAGTTGTAAGTAGAGGCTCTACCACTGTTGTCGTACTTAGAGGCTCAGCTGCTAGGGCTGTATGTACAGGCTCCGCTGCTGCTGCTGCTGCTGCTGCTGCTGCTGCTTCAAGCGGTGCTGCTGATGTTTCTGGGGATTCAGCTGTCACAAATCGACGTTGAGGCTCTGCTACTGCTGTCGCAAGTAACGATACTGCTGGGGAAGTTGTAAACAATGCATCAATGAAAAAAATTATGTGACCATCCTGTGGGTAGAATCAACAAGAATTATACTAGATATACTTGCAAACATCTATCATGGACACTAGAATCTACAGTGTATTACATGCACATAAAGCAAATTATCAGTAATTGATTTTGTTTTGGGACTGAGAAGAGACGTTGACATAATAAATTGTAAGTAATAATCAATATCAGACTTTTAAAGAAAGGAAGTGGAGAGCTAACAGTCTTCAGCATCCTACAGTCATTACAAACTGCAATTGCGACATTTGTTTTATTCATTACACAGAATTGAACATTTATATTGAAATGGTAATGCAATGAAAGTACATTGTACCTACATGATACTATGCATAAAAATCTCTACATCATTTTAAAATGAAAAAAGACATAATATATCTTGATAAACTTATTGATGTAGAACAAATCAGTAACTATGTATTCAAATTACCTCAGGCAGAAAGAGGAATGCCCTCGTCATCTGACATCCTACGTCCATCCATGGGCATGTTGAAGACTTGAAGCACCCTCCCTTTCCACCAGCCATTTCACTTCTCATATGTACGCAGGAACCTTGTTTCGGTTTGGTCCGTTGAGCATGATAGAGGTCACTTGAGCTGACAGGATTCATAGAACCATCCCTCTTCCACTTGACAAGAACATCTATGCCTACGGTGGTTCAAAAACACACAAAATTGTATGGACAATTTCAGTGAGAAATTTGACAGTTGTGTCATACACTATGTGATAAAACATTACAAGTACCTGCAGGTTTGAAAAATGTGAAGAAGAGTATTTCTTACAGCTAAAGCACAATTTCAGAAGAAAAAACCAAAGTAACATAAGGAAATTCTTTACAGGCAATCACCTACCACATTTTGTGAGACAAAATGAAAATAGCTACAGCCAGCATACCTATTGAAATGCAAAAAAAATTGTCATCAAAGTCTGCTGATCTCTGAAGGGCATAGTAATTCAGGTGCTATTGGTCGAGCTTTTACACCTTGGGGTTGGCAAAGGTAAATAATGATAACTGCTACACATTCTTTGATTAGAAATGTGATGTCTTTCACATCAAAACCTAACAATCTTATACACAGAAGTGTTAGTGCTTGCTTTTTTCTCTTTTAATACATTGAGTAGCAGTCAACATTGATATACATGTATGAAATAATTACAGTAAGGCCATTAGAAACTTCCCCCAAGTATGCTCAAGCAGGTGCCTAGGGAAGAGCTTGTAATATCAACATGAGCCTGTCCTCACCAGGTTAATATCTGCATAAGATACTTGACAGTAGAGTTAGATAAGATCGACATTACAGAAAAGGTATGACTACATTACCTAGTACATTCAGATATCAAAACAGTGATTTCTGTCAAATGACATGGTATTGTTCAATCATCTATTCCACTGAAAGTAATAAATGACCTATTCCATTCACCGTAAACTGAGAAATGTTTGTGAATACCTGGTTCCCGGTACACTTTATGGTCCACAAGTACCGGTACCATAATCATTTGTTACGAATCAAACTTACCATTATAGGCAGAAGGAAAAACATCCTCATCACCACTACTCTCTGCGGTTGTACGTAGAGGCTCTGCTGCTACAGTCTGAAAGGCTCAGCTGCTACAGTTGAAAGTTAGGATCATGCTGCTACAAATGTAGAGTTTTACAGTAGCATACGTAGACGCTCTGTTGCAATAGTACTGTCGGTAGGCCTACTGTAGTACATAGAGGCTTCGCGACTACATTGTATGGAGAAGTTCAGCTGCTACAGTTGCACTTTACAGGCTCTGCTAATGCTGCTCCTGCGCCGAGAGGTGCTGCTGCTGTTCCTGAGATGCTAGCTGCTACAGTTGTTAATGATAGCGGTGCTGCCTTTGTTTGTGGGGACTCGGCTCCTGCTTGTAGTACGTGGCCTGCTGCTCCTAGAATTATCCCCAAGATATAAATAAGGAAAATCATGTCAGTGTTATCAGGGCACAAATAGGATACCGCGGTAACTTATATAGAATAAAAATCCCTGGATATAGGCTTATACTTGTACGGGTACATGAGTGTCAAAAAAAACTGTGAGTACCGGTACCGGTAATCAACTTCGTTTAATTTTTCTGAAAGTTCATTGATATCTGTCCCGGTAATCAAAATAAGTACCGTAAAACGGGGGTGAATAGGGACAAATTTAAAGTTATTATGATTGTATTTTTTTCATGCATCCCAGAGACTCAATCTTATGTGGGGATTTATGTCCACCTAAATACCTTTAATTTGGTATTGTGAAAAAAATTAAATATTTGGGGGAAAAGTATGTTTTTTGATAAAATGATGCTGTCCCTATTGACCCCAAATTTGGGGTCAACAGGGACAACACTATTTTTGATCCAAAAAAAGCTGTTTGGAGGCATTTTTTTTTCAATCCATCCCAATGAATTGGATTAAGGGAACAACTACAGAGTTTAAAAATGATATACAAACATTTAAGAGCAATCTATTCCATTGATAAATCAATCTTTAAAAAAAAATTGCAACAGCCCAACAATATGAGCTGATATAAAAAAATGTGACCCATCAGGTCAAAGGTTAAGATTGAAAAGTAGGTCAAAACTTTACTAATCCATTGAATTGCACTCAAATATTAACCCACTTCTTCTTGTAGTGGCAAATCATGATGTACAATCTTATTCATACACTCTAAATTCAGTGTAACTTGACTCTTATGATGTCGGGGATATTTTGGGAGTAATTTCAGTTCTTACAGCAATTATAAGCTGGCACCTATAGTATGGGTCTGACCCAAACAGATGTGTTATTGGCATTAAAACATGCAGAAGACAGAGAAAAGGGTCATGAAATACAAGTGGAAAAGTCCTAGCCTGTCTTAGGCAGTGAAAAAAATTCCCAAGAGGGTGGGTGGGGCCGGGGTTCCCAGACCCTTCCTCCCCAAGTTAGGGTTACGACAGCAAAGTTCACTCTCATCTATGTATACAAAAGTGAAGCCACATATCCAAAGATCTTATTGCTCTCTTGTCAAGAGATTTAGAATAAAAATTCACACTTTTGGAAATAGCTGGACATAACAAACATTTCAGAGCAATTTATGACATTGTAATAGTTAATCACACAGAAAATTTAAAGGGCCAATCAAACGACACCATGGTGTCCCTATTCACCCCAGTCTAACTGATTTTTTGCCCAAGAGAAGAAAAAATGTGCTGTCACAAATTCCTGTAGGAATAATTATTTCATATTTAAAGGTGTGTTGTAGGACCTAATAGGCTAGATTCATGAACATTTTCAGCGAATTTCATTAATCAATGGCCACAGGAGCAGAAAAGTTTTGACCGCCCTGATTTTTTGGTGATTTTTTCAAAACTTTTATTTGGACCTCCTGTACCCTTTAAAAAATTTTTCACATCAGGAGGACCACTTTCTGGACACTGTTGGATGGTCTTCCATCCTGTGATAAAAGTAAGAAAAAAGTTCAAGTAAATATGAAACATGCACATTCAAAAACTTTTCTCGGTTTTGTCCCTATTCACCTCGCCGTCCCTATTCACCCCGTTTTACGGTAACATACCGGTGAATACAACCTCGATTTAGCCTATAAATTTACTGTTTATGCGGATTTCAGTTAGACAGTAAAGGCCAGAGCAGCTATTCTTGCATGCTTAAGGAAGCTAACTATAACTGACTTAACACTGACGCTAAACAGTCTCATCATGCAATTTCATTCTTACTTAGGGCCTAAATACTATTTTTTTTTTTTAATGCAACAACATGAATCTTTGAAAACAATGATAATCATTTATTACTTTGGGCCTATTTTCAGTTCTACCTGGGTATTTGCAATTGCTACACGATATTTTTTATTTCAGTTTATAGATTCTACTATGCTTTAGTTTAAAAAACAATGCATCCGGGTTGTATGGGAGGATTGCTTTATCTCTGACCAAGAATAATCAAGGACCACCTTCGACAAAAATGGTGGCTAGGTGTACAGTAAGGGCACCGGTTTTCGACACTTTAGCACATTTCCTTGTTTACCATCAATACTGCATCGTTTTACCTCGGAATTTCGATATGAAGTTGAGCTACAAAGGCCAATAATAATATGCCTTAAACGAATTCCCATTTGAAATCACTCGCGTTCAATTTTTAAGCGATTTCCGTCACGCCGTCGCTGGCATCAGATTTCGACACCCAGCATCATTTTTCAACACAATCACGGCGCGCATCACACAGAAATCACATGGCGCGTACAGTACGCGTACACTGCATTGTGGACGCAAACTAGCAATCATACCGGCGCAAGAACTTGTTGTTTCCTCTATAACGTGTCTTGATATGGGAATGTCGAAATCTGGTGCCACATTCTCAAATAGTCCGGGAGCCAGCGGGGGTCAGCCTAGCTGAAAAGGTTACCAATTTTTAAGTATATAGCAATTTAGTACATATGCCCCTAAGTATGGAAATGCACGTCTGGCTGGTCATCGGTGGTGGGTGTGGCCAGGAGGGCCCAAAAAAGGACCCCTCAAAATTAGGCTAGCCTAGCTGGAAAAGTAACCCCATGAAAACCACTGGAACTTGTTCGTTACACTTACAGGATAAATGAATGACCATTGCCAGACGTTTTAAGTGGTGGGGGGTAGCCGCCAGACGCTCTTAAAGGCCCAACTCCCAGCTAGGCTAGCCTAGCTGAAAAAGTAACCTCATGAAAACCACTGGAACTTGTTCGTTACACTTACAGGATAAATGAATGACCATTGCCAGACGTTTTAAGTGGTGGGGGGTAGCCGCCAGACGCCCTTAAAGACCCAAATTTTTCCAGCTAGGCTAGCCTAGCTGAAAAAGTAACCTCATGAAAACCACTGGAACTTGTTCGTTACATTTACAGGATAAATGAATGACCATTGCCAGACGTTTTAAGTGGTGGGGGGTAGCCGCCAGACGCCCTTAAAGACCCAAATTTTTCCAGCTAGGCTAGCCTAGCTGAAAAAGTAACCTAATGAAACCCACTGGAACTTGTTCGTTACACTTACAGGATAAATGCATGACCATCGCCAGACGTTTTAAGTGGTGGGGGGTAGCCGCCAGACGCCCTTAAAGACCAAACTTTTTCCAGCTATAGTAGGCTAGCCTATAGCTGAAAATATAACCTGATGAAACCCGCTGGAACGTGTTATTTACACTTACAGGATATATGCATGGCCGTTGCCAGACGTTTGAAGAAGTGGGGGGGGGGGGGGGGGGTGTAGCCGCCAGATGCCCTCAAAGACCCAGTTTACCAGCTAGACTATAACCCTGGCTGGAAAAGTAACCTCCTGAAACCACTGGAACTTGTTCTATGTTTGTATCTCACCTGATAAACACTGTCGACATAGTATTCTGGTGTTCTTTCAATAACTTTCCACACTTTTGAGCTGTATGATCACCAAATTCACTCCTCAGATCATCTAATGATTGCTGTCAAGTGTTAATATTGGTGAAGTCCGACTACGTCAACAGTCAAAAAGTCAATGAACTAGGCCTATGCCATTTGAAAATCTTTGTAATCACAAAGTCGATAAACTAATGTGGACGAGACATCACTTCGCTTTTGCCTTGTTAAATGGTGAATATTAAATTAATTTGTAAGCTTCCGTTTCTAATTCATACAGCACCAGCATACATGTCTGAGAATAGCGGTAAAGAAGATTAGAGTCTTTGGCAACAAGTGCAAAATTAAATTCTGTGCCTTATTTGCTAAACAAACGTGGTAGGAGGACAACGACCTGTTAGGCAATATGGCGGACCAATAGCTCTATATTATTAGTGTTATAGAATAAATGACAATGATGTAGTTCTGAAGCATACTTTTCATTAGATGCTTTTGCAATGACTCAATGTATACTTTTAATCGAACTAAGTATATATCCATGACTTGCTCATGAATTACGGCAGAACGATTCCGTGAGGAAAGTTTTCTGTCATGTCATTACGGAAGAAGTGAACGTGTCAATATTTTGCTATTTGTTCCATAATTATTTCTGAAGTGGTTGAATGTATTTTCCTAAAACATTTTTTTTCTTTTACCTACGTTGCATCCAAATGCCTACTCGTTGAAAAAATGCGGGCCATGTATTCAAAGGTCAAAGATCATAGGTTAATGGAAGTAGGGCATACATTGTACAACATTTCACTAAGTTTTTTTTTTTTTTTTTGGGGGGGGGGGGGGGAGGTGATTCAAAGTGTCCTAAAACCTTGTATTTTAATACATGTATATAGTTTTGTAGTCACGACTCTTGCTATTATTGTATGATGCCAAACTCTTCCCGCTCATACAAATGCAGCCGTTTCAGGGAAATAATTATGATAATGATTGGTAATGCTGAAGTGGTTCATAACATTCCATTGATACTATGTATAGAACAGAAAGTGAATTTGACAATGGTATTTATGATATCCGCAATTTACTCTTTGACAGGTTCTATCATCCGATTAATAATGTATAAATTGAATATACAGTAGTCCCCTATTCAGTAACTACAGGTTAAGTTAGATAAGCTGCATTCATTTTGCACGCGACCATGGCGTTATAGCCAAAGATGATTGAATTCTGTAAATCTCTGTGTGCCTGCACAGGATTGGAAAACGAAACAAATTTCTGTGTATATAGAACAACGAAACAGAAACTGATGCATGCATTATCTCAGTCACTTTGTTATGCATCATGATGGTTTGCTCATTGCAGTTCCGGAATCTCAGCTCGAGGGACTCGAATTGATCCTAAATCAGTCGGCATGCGTGTATCACCCAAAACAATATCTGAACACAATTATAACTGCAGTCCTCCATAGTCTGTATTGGTTGTCGATAAGGGCTGGTATCAAGTTTGATTTTCATATTATTTACAGTACCGAAGTTGTATTTAATTGTTTTCATCGAAATGCCCATATACGGTATGCGTATCTCAGTTAACTCTTTAAACCATAGTTGTAATCAACGTGCCAAGAATCTCATGTTTTCAATAAGCGTGAACTCCAAGACATGTCGTGATAAAGACTTTAAGACAATTGGCATCGTCATTATAAAACGAATTCCCCTTTTACAAGACACGTTTTAGATTTTAGATAGAAATATGGATTCGTTTGAATGCATACAAACAGCTTCTTAAATCCTCTTACATTTTGTTTTTAAGATATGGTGTATACTTTAGAAGTGTAAGAAGCATGCTCTTGTTTTAGAGGCTTTGAGTACTGGTAAGAAGCATATGTTATTCTTATTGATTATGTGAATAAGTACGCATTCAAGAACGTTTTGAATAAAACGTATCCAGACAACTGCATATCATATTTTCACCTCTTCCTTAAACATGCAGATGTATACTCTTGCCGAGAAGGTTAACTGTTTAATAGATATAGTGCTCACCTTATTGAAAAGGTAATTGGGTAAATTTTTGGTTTCAGTATATCATTCAAACACAACTAAGTTAACTTTTACATTAACATTTTCACTACTGGCAAATTCTGTACGCACACACATTTCATGATTCACAAGATCCAAGTTACACTAATCCTATTTACTTTGCAGAGTGCAACAACAACATAAGTTACATGCTGAGCAAATAGGCTTACATCAGTTCGCACTATTCAAGGTTTAGAGTAGTTAAGGAACTAAATCGTACCCGATTTTGTGATGCTAAGTTGCACCTTGAGATGATGGGCAATATTGCCCCTGTAAAGGAGCAGGCAGTGACACCGACTTGCTCCTTTGAAGGAGCAATTTTGCAGCAGTCATGGAGCAAATAAGCACCACATAGGTGCAACATCATACCAATAAGGCACAAGGTTGCACCCTCAAGGTACGAGGTTGCGCCTTTTTCAAGGGGGCAAAGTTGCTCCCGAGGGTGTAACTTTCACCCTTTCTTGCGGGTACAAAGTAGCATCCAAAGTTCCAAGATTGCACCCTCAAAACAAGGCACAATCTTGGAACTTTGGTTGTTTCTTTGCACCCTCACGAAAGGATGTAAAGTTGCACCAAGATGTAAAGGCTACACGGGGTGCAAAGGTGCGCCGAAAGGTAAAGGGTGCAAGATAGCACCCTCAAGAAAGGTGCAACTTAGCACCATTAATGTGGGTGGAAAGATGCACCCCCACGAAGAGGTGCAATCTAGCACCACTTAGTGTGGGTGGAAAGATGTACCCAAGGGAACATTTTCGCACCCTCAATAAAGGGTTCAACTTTGCACCCTCTCTGCAGTATTATTTTATACACACGTGAATTCCTTGTTCCTGTGAGCTACGTTTAATATGAGCGTGACCCAGTATTAGACACGTGTCAAGCCTTTGCAGACACAGAATTTTTTATTCATATTCTTTAAAGGTCATTTAAAACAAATTTAAGTATATATTTATTTCTTTTAAGTTAAGAGGAGCAAATGTGCAGATCATGACTTGTGATACATGTTACGGGAAGTCTATATTTTTATGTCTACTCGGTTTTTTTTTTCAACTACAAGGAATTACCTATGAGCTAATTGGATAAAGGAGCTGAGCATTCCTTTTTTTTTTCATCAGTTAATGTAAGTGCTGGTGTATTATTCTTGAAAAGTTGGCATCTAAATGTCCTCCAAACCAAGTACTTACTTTATAAAATTATATTTCTGTGAATTACGTTTCTTATGAGCATGACAGATCTGTAGACACGTGTCATAGTGGTTACAAACACTAAGTTTCCTTTGCTTTCATCGTTATCAAGAAGCGATTTTGAACAATTTCAGATGTTCAGTTTTTTTTTTCAATTTCGTTACGAGAAGGCAATAATGATTTCATGTAAAATATGTTAAGGAAAGTTGATAGTTTGGTTATTTTATCATTTCTCATCTTTGTCTTCTCAACAAGAAGATGATACACATGAGCTCATTTGCTAAAGAAGTTGAAGGATGTTTAATTGCTGGTAGCCACGTATGGGGCTTTTGTCATAGCATTTTGCATCTTAATCCCTCGAAACTAAGTACATGCAGTATTAGTTTATAGAAAACATAATATTTTTGTTGTTGCTGTGACTGAGCTTATTCATATGAATTTTAGACACGTTTCTCATATGTTTCTGTCATATGCTTTACTGAAGAACAGCAAATGTTGAGTTTATTGGCAAGAGAGGTTGATCATTACTTTACATTTAAGCTCATTGAAGTGCCGGAGCATAAACTTGTCTTGAAATATTAGCATCCAAAACCCTCCAAACCAAAAACGTGCAATACTATAGACACGACAGGAATTCCTTGTTGTTGTGAGTTATGTTTCTTAAAAACACAGATTTTTTCTGCTTTTGCAGTGTACTATGTTCAAAAACACTCTTGAACGATTATCAGATTTCGTTTCTTTCTTAAGAGAAGAAAACGGTGAGGTAATGTGAAGCATGTTCCTATAAGTTTTATTTCGTTAATAATTTTTCTTTACCCATCTCCTCAACCGTAAGGTGATATGGTACCTAAAAGTCATAGGCCAAAGGTGTTGAGCTTTATTTCCCCTTTTTAAAGGAAATTTAAGAGCTGGGGCATTATTTTTTTAAAAGTTGGCATTTTAAGCTATGTACACCGAGGACGAGTCGTACTGAATGGATTTCTTGTTGCAGTAGAATTGTATTTTTTATGAGCTTGATGGAGTATTAGACAATTGTATAAAGTGTTTGCAAAAACTGTTAATGTATTCCCTTTTGCTAATGTCCAAAGAGTTCATTTGCCAAGTTTTGATTGTCTTTTGTTTTAATCATCAGGGGTCTGTTTTATCATGGTCATAGAGGAAAGAAACTTAATTATAAAAAAAAGCCTTCATATAAGAAGAGATACTGTAGGACACAATTTCATCAAAAGTTGTGATTTTCAACATTTCCAAAATGCAATTGATGAATATTTCTCCCCAGGGCACAGAAAGAAAGTAGTTTTTGGTCTTGTTTTTTTTTTTTCACGTCAGTATGTTATAATACCCGCGGGTTTACGCCCATCCCACCAATTTCCATCCGGATACTGTACCCGGCCCTGTTTTTTTTTTTTTTTTTTTTTTTTTTACACTGCAAAGAAAATGAGAACACTGATGTTTGAGAAAAATCCCGACATGTTTGATTGGGCAATTCTTTTTTGATGTCTATTATTCTTTCCAAATAAGTTTTTTGGTTATCACTGAGGACAAATACAGATACCCTATTTCTTCTACCAAAACCACAGCACTGTATATTCTCATATTTCTACAGTATTTTGTCTCAACACTTGCCCTATTAATATTTCAAAGCATGTTTCCATGTGCGCTCAAGAAACTCCCCCATTAAAGGAGACCTCCGGGTGATTCTCAGATGTTTACATTTTGTACAACTATGAATTAGTTATACTGAGGACAGAGTTTCAGAATTTGTGATAATTGGGATGAGGAATAAGAATATTTTCAAAAAATAGAGCAAATTGCAATGAACAAGGATGATGACATGGGAGAGTCACCATAAGAATGCATGAATTACACTGCTATCATTTCTGAAATATGTGAACCTTATAGCTGGTAAAATTGTGTCTTTGAGAGCGTCTGGGGGCTACGCCCCACCACTTAAAGCGTCTGGCAACGGTCATGCATTTATTCTGTAAGTGTTAGAACAAGTTCCAGTGGGTTTCATGGGATTACTTTCCTAATTTTCAGCTAGGCTAGCATAGCTGGTAAGAGTTTGGTCTTTGGGGCGTCTGGCGGCTATTGTCTGGCAACGATCATTCAATTATCCTTTGAGTGTATCACAAGAACAAGTTCCAGTGGGTTTCAGGAGGTTATTTTTCCAGCTATATATAGGCTATAGTTCAGTCTAGCTGGAAAAATTGGGTCTTTAAGGGCGTCTGGCGGCTTCCCCCCCCCCCCCCCCCCACCACCATTTAAAACGTCTGGCAACGGTCATGCATATCCTGTAAGTATAAAGAACAAGTTCCAGTGGGTTTCACAAGGTTACTTGTTCAGCAAGGCAAGCCTAGCTGGAAAAAGTTTGGTCTTTAAGGGCGTCTGGCGGCTACCCCCCACCACTTAAAACGTCTGGCAATGGTCATTCATTTATCCTGTAAGTGTAACGAATAAGTTCCAGTGGGTTACATTAGGTTACTTTTTCAGCTAGGCTAGCCTAGCTGGAAAAATTTGGGTCTTTAAGGGCGTCTGGCGGCTACCCCCCCCCCCCCCACCACTTAAAACGTCTGGCACTGGTCATTCATTTATCCTGTAAGTGTAACGAACAAGTTCCAGTGGGTTTCATGAGGTTACTTTTTCAGCTAGGCTAGCCTAGCTGGAAAAATTTGGGTCTTTAAGGGCGTCTGGCGGCTACCCCCCACCACTTAAAACGTCTGGCAATGGTCATTCATTTATCCTGTAAGTGTAACGAACAAGTTCCAGTGGTTTTCATGAGGTTACTTTTTCAGCTAGGCTAGCCTAGCTGGAGTTGGGCCTTTAAGAGCGTCTGGCGGCTACCCCCCACCACTTAAAACGTCTGGCAATGGTCATTCATTTATCCTGTAAGTGTAACGAACAAGTTGCAGTGGTTTTCATGGGGTTACTTTTCCAGCTAGGCTAGCCTAATTTTGGGGGGTCCTTTTTGTGGCCCTCCTGGCCACACCCACCACCGATGACCAGCCAGACGTACATTTCCATACTCAGGGGCATATGTACTAAATTGCTATACACATAAAAATTGGTAACCTTTTCAGCTAGGCTGACCCCCGCTGGCTCCCGGACTAAAAGCCAACTCTTTCTACAAGTTTGCTCATTTATCACGAATTCAGCCATGATATTACTAAAGACGATTATGAAATCAAACATCAAGATTTGGCAAACAAACTGATACTAAAGCAAGATAACCGGCACGGGTGAATTTAATTTTACGGCGATGTATACAAAATGCGTCATATTGTTTTGAACCCCTAAAAATGGCTGACATTAACATTTCTGCTGACACTGTGTTGCTTTTCTCCTAAATATTCTACCGTCGGATTATGATGACAAGTGACAAACGGTGTTTATGTAAGACTAGAAATGTGATTGATAACTTGGTTGATTGCTGAAGTCAGACATTTGTATTGAGTATAAAATTTTATGAGAATTATCTGCTGGGTGTCGAAATCTGGGTCCTGTTGAAAACTGGTGCACTAACGGTACGACTGTGTAGGATCTACAACTACAAGGAAATGAAATACACAGGAAAGCTACTTTTACATGATAATGTCGAGCAATTCTACTTCTCTGATGTAATATTTTATGATTACACATTAACCTGCCCCGATTATCATTACTTTTGTTTTTAAACAGAAGATTAAATAACAAATGAGCAACAAAATGCACCTAGTAGTTACATACCAGCACAATTCCGAGTGCATGGGACTGATGGTGATGACGAGCCTTCGCTCGCTGCCTCGCAAGCTCCTCGATTCGCCCACCGAACTAAAACATAGTGGAATGCGTGTCCCTATTCCCAACATACACGAGACCGTGCAGCCAAATTTACCGTGTTGCGTCGCCATCTTGTTAGGTCAATTTTTCCTTATATGGAGTGCACGCTTAGGCGCGGTCAGACTGGGCCACTGGTACGCGCGCAAGCAAGAGTACGCCGTCCAGTGGCTAGTGATTATGACATAACAATGCACGTTTGTACATGACAATGGCCTTGCGCTTCGGAGACATAGCCCGCAAACAGATCGAGAAGTTTGGCGGAAAGTTACGTGGAAAGTTTGCGGTCACACTGGCAAAACTTCGAGTTAAACTTCTCGATCTTTTGCCAGTCTGACAAAGTCGATAAAAAGGGTCTAGAGCTCGACGAAATCATGTGTGCACGGGCGCTGTGTGTAGGCTGTATGGCGGCTATGCGCAGGACTCACATTAGTTCTTTTAACATGTTTGCGGCGTTTTTTTTTTTTCTTGCTGTTGAATTTCTAGATTGCTTTATTAAATCTAGAATTACATATGCACCGTAAATAAATCAAGTTTCTTCATTAATAAGCACTTTAATTTAGGCATAATGCTCGCCACTAAAAGAAGTTAGGCCCAGAGTTTCAGTTGCTCATCAAAAGCAGGCAAGATCCATGCGTCTGTCTTATGGCTTCATATCATCAGTGCTTCCACTTTTCAAGGTCAGTCCTCCTGAAATCGACACTAAAAACTCCTGGAATTTACAAGAATATCCTGGAATTTTTCAAACAGGCTACAAATACATGATTAATTGTGAGGTAAAAATGACAGAGGTAAAAATGTCATAGTAAAATGGCAGAGGTAGAAATGGCAGAGGCAAAAATGGCAGAGGTAAAAATGGCAGAAGAAAAAATGGCAGAGGTAAAATGTCAGAAGTAATGAGAGCGATTTCGTCAGAGGTAAACGTATGAAGAGGTTTTGAATAATAACCTATAGCCACAGCAAACTGTATTTATCAAATTATCAAATCCAAATTGCAGATTTGAAGAATATTTATTGAATTATATTTTAAAAAGATGACAGCACTCTCATTATTCTGATTTTGATTCAAGTGCAGTGGCGTAATCTGTCTGTTCAGAGTAATAATAAACCAGCTAAAAAAGAGCCTAGTATAGGCCTATGGGAAATTATCATTATTATCATTATTACTAAAGGGGGTTTCAACAATGCTGCATAGCCCTTAAACAGTATAATCCTATACGTTGTTTCGCCCAATGAAGTTATCACACACACAATCATACACACACACACACACACACACATACACACACACACACACACACACACACGCACGAACCCACTTTTGGTATAAACATATACTTCTATACGCAGATATACAACATTTACTCTCACATACACACTCTTACACAAACGAATTCCGCTCACTTCCAGGCTAGTATATTGTCATTATTTTTCATTTTTTGAACTGTTTAGTGTAAAGAAGTGAAGGAGACATTGTCGAAGCGAACCGCTAATTTTTCACCTGTTCTATGTTATTTTCTCACATTCAGGTTTCATAGGAGCCTATATCTTTCTCACAAGGCCTGATAGAAGTAAAAATACAAAACGCAAAAAACAAACTATAGCTAGATGTATCGGCAGACATCAGTAGGCTCTGGCAAAATATTTCATTACATTGTTCAAAGATTTAGGAGTGATCCCTGAGGTCACTCCAAAATGAGTGAAAATGAACATTTTCACTCAAAATTCACTCCAATTTCACTCTAAATTCACTATTTTTTGTATTCACTCCTTTAAGAGTGAATATTTTCACTCAATTTTTTTTTAGAGAGAGTATGTAGCACAGGAGTGTAGGAACATTAGTAGAGCATTTTGTGATACCCCTATATATATATATATATATATATATATATATATATATAACATTTTCGTGTAATTAATGATTTGTTTAACCCCTAATTTGGGGGGGGGGGGGAAATACGGAACATCAAGCGCTGAGAAATGAGACAACCTGGAGAGAAATTAGATAATCATCATGACCAAAGTAGGATTTACATATGCTGCGGGGAGAAATGTAACACTATGCCCTATTGAATTTCTCCCAGTGATAACAAAAACAGTAAAAGATCCCTGCCAATTTTTCATACCTGCATGTCTGTTATCAAGCAATTTTATCTTCAGAAGTTTGCACACTTATTAAAATACCTATTAACATAGTATAGGACCTACGAGATCTAAGTTTGATATTTTACTGACAAGATACCTGTAGAGCTGTATGGTAGTCAATATGTCCTTTTTCAGGTGTACCGAGGCTCATACTGATATAATTGGATTGTTGACTTGCCGACCATTTTTCAACTTATATACATGAGTTTATATTTCTCCCCGTGTCCCATTTCTCCCCGGTCTCCCCCGTGCTTTAATTATTTCAGGAGAAGGCACGAAAAGCGCGTATTGCTAGAAAGGTGTCAGAAACATGAAGGAAAATAAAATCTCTGTCACTTTTACCTCGTCATCTTGCATTTCTACGACTAAATTTCTATCAATGACATTTTTATCTCTGGCATTTTGACCACTGACATTTCGACCACTGACATTTGTACCACTGTCTTAATTATTTACCTCTGCCTTTATTACCTCTGACATTTTTACCTCTGACATTTTTACCTCTGCCATTTTTACCACTCCCTTGTGAAAAAGTACTGCAGTAGTACTGCAGTACAAGTACTGCAGTACTACTGCAGTACACGTACTGCAGTAGTACTGCAGTACTAGTACTGCAGAAGTACTGTAGTAAATTGGACACTTTACTGCAGTACTAGTACTGCAGTACTGCAGTACCAGTACTGCAGTACTACCTCACTTCTTCCTTGCAGTACTAGTACTGCGTACTGCAGTACTGGTACTGCAGTACCAGTAGGCCTATTGCAGTACCAGTACTACACAGCAGTACTACTGCAGTACTGGGTACTGCAGTACCACTGCAGTACTACTGCAGTACCACTGCAGTACTACTGCAGTACCACTGTAGTACTACTGCAGTACCAGCACTGCAGTAGTACTGCAGTACCAGTACTGCAGTACCAGTACTGCAGTAGTACTGCAGTACCACTGCAGTACCAGTACTGCAGTAGTACTGCAGTACCACTGCTGTACCAGTACTGCAGTAGTACCGTACCCCTAGTACTGCAGTACCATTGCAGTACTGGTACTGCAGTAGTACCAGTACTACAGTAGTACTGCAGTACCAGTACTGCAGTAGTACCAGTACTGCAGTAGTACCAGTACTACAGTAGTACTGCAGTACCACTGCAGTACCAGTACTGCAGTAGTACTACAGTACCAGTAATGGTACTGCAGTACTCAGTACCGGCACTGTTGTACTACTGCAGTACCAGTACTGCAGTAGTACTACAGTACCAATAGTGGTGCTGTAGTACTGTAGTACCAGTACTGCAGTAGTACTACAATGGTACTGCAGTAGTACCAGTACAGGGAAACCTGGGAAACGAGGATATCTTATTGGTCTCATCTGAATTTGCAAATATTGAAATAGTAAACATACAGTATGCATATGTTTACAATGAGGTACATATGAGGTACATATAACAAGGAAAAAATGGTGGTCCCACCAACCTCATTATAAAAGGGTTACCCTGTACTTCATTACTGCAAATGAATATACATGTACAATTCGTCGGTTGAGAATGATAAGGGCGTTAAGTTGCCTCTAAACCCATAGTGTTCGGGACAACTTAACGCCCTTCTCATTCTCAACAGACGAATTACAACGGTAAACAAGTGACAATCTATATCCGCTTTCATAGCATACATAAACAATCAATAAAATATAATACAATGTTTGTTTTTTTCTAGAATTCAAGTACTGAGTATATATGAGACCCATGTATGTTTTTCCCTGTAGGCCTAAACCCCATCTGTGGCCCATATGGGCCAAATGGGCTTTGCCAATTTAGTTCCATATTTTCCCCATATACACCACATGGGGCCCACATTGGTTTTGTCAGGGCAGGCATGTAATCTAGAAGATATTCTTCTACAGTGTAAGTGTAGCTAGGTTGAAAGGGAAATTTGTTTTCCAAGGTGGAAACACAGATTTCTCTCATGTGAATGTTTGCAAAGTAATGAAATAACAAACAACATACAGTAAATGTATGAAGATGAATTACAACAGACCGCTTCTGCAATTTAGTAAGATTTTATGCATGCTTTCTTCACAAAATTGAACCTTAACAACCACAAAGCTTGACTGAAGGCTTGCCCAAACCAGCAACAGCCAGGGGAATTCATGTCTGTGGAACACGGTGGAAGGGAGCAGGTGAATGATATGCTTCATTTCTAGGCTGTTGGAAAAGAAATATCCGTAAGTTGTTATGTAATACATTACAGAAACGGTTTGTTGGCACAAGAGATGACACTTCAAACGCTGACGGGAATAATGATCAATATGATGTACATGTATTACGAAAACATGCAATCCTGATGTAAAGTTAAGTTGAGAGGAGTAGAGAACACAAAGAATTTAAATCTGAGTAGACTTGATGTAGCATAAAATTTTAACTATTTATTATGGAAAGTCCAGCAAATGAAGGAACATATTCACAATGCATGCAAGAAAAAAAATTGTAATGTTCTGTCAATATCTTGACACAGTACATGTATAAGGAATTATATGTATTTTCAATTATGATCATATAAATAAAAATAATGCATGAAAAAATTTCCAATACTTGGTTTGATTTTACAGTCCAAGTAGTAGTACGTAGCCGACTTGATCCTGACACTTTTCCTTTTCATTCAAGAAAACACAATCAACATTCTCCTCATTTACAAAAAAAGAGAAGAAATGTCACTGAATGTGATAAATGTCCCACCATAGTCTACAATCACAAAGGCGACAGTCAATCTTTTTCTGAATTTCCAGCTAGAGCCTCTTGCACACTCTTTGTCCTCCTCCTCGTCTGCATGTTTCCTTTATGATCACGCGAGTTGGAAATCCAGTGGAAAGCCCAGTTTGTGGTCTCTTTCTCGCTGGTATCTTGCATCCCTTTGCTTGTGCATACGAATGTATCAGGTCTGCAGTAGAAAAGATGATAGAAAAGGAAATGCTAAATTGTCAGTACATACCTGTGTATACATATATGAATTTCAAGATTGAAAAAATGAAACATGGAAATTTAATTCCAAGTATCCAGATATTGAATCAACCCCCTCCCCCTCCACATTTTGGCAACTACTCCGCCACATAAAATTTTTTGACTGCATCGTTCCCTGACTTTTTACTTTCAAGTCTTGCACATCTTTTGATACTGTCATGACGCTGCATGACATTTTATGTATGCCTGTCAGACTGAAAATGGCTCAAAACGTGATTTTGTGTATAAAGTCTAAGCAAATTGAGTTTTCTCTTCTTATTCATAAAGATATTTATATCTTTATGAATAAGAAGAGAAAACACAATCTAATCATTTTCACTTTCATGGGCTGAAACTAATTAATTTTATCATGATAATGCTTGAAATGGGTTCTGACATAAATTCTGCGGGAAAAAAATGATAAATCAACAGGCCAAAAAAAAAAAAAAAAAAAAAATACATGTACCTAAGATTACCAAGAAATTAATACAACAATAAAATACTGAAGAAATTGATTTTGATACTTTTTTTTTCAAATTCATTGTTAGAAATGCCACAAAGAATGTTTTCACCAAAAAAATAGGGTTCTAGGAGCTTTAATATCTGATAGGGAGCAAAATGCATGATTTTATGCATATACTGTATGACAAAAATTTCCATTTCTTTTTGTATAGCTTGGTAGATTACACCACGGGTAATGAACAAGCCAAATTTCACAGCGATTGTGCAATCAAACGCTGAGATCTCGGGGGGGGGGGGGGGGGGGGGTAATTGAATCAACCCCTCCCAGGCCACAGAACACTAAAAAGGGCCTGGCCTGGTTAGGGGTAAGAGGAATTCAAAGTTTATTTGATGGAAATCGGATATGGAATAGCTACAAAATCCAAAAAGTACAACTAAAAGATTGTAATAAAATTTGGATTCCACACTCTAATAGGATTGCTCTGTTTTGGACATCCCAGCCATTTCAAATTGATTTTCATAAAAAAAAAAAAATTGAAATCCCCATGAAACTACATGGTCTTTCATACAGTTGCATTTTACAAGAGGTTTCTCACTATCCCACAAAAAAAAAAAAAAACATGACAAAAACCTTAAGCCAAGTCTCAACCAAAACTTTATGATAGAGCTCTGTATCCTATAAAAGCGAAGGAAAAAAAAAACTTTGAATGTGGAAATAAAAAAAAAAAAATGGCTAAGAAAGTAATTCTGTTTTTGAAGAGGGCTTGGCTTGACTTACTGAAAATAGTACTTGAGACGAAAGCATGGCAACCTTGTAAATCTGCAAACGAAGATGTCCCCTTCATGCTCAAGCCGTTGTTGCCATGCAGGTCTTTCTGATCTCATGACCCACAATCTTCTCCAGAGAGTTGCCGCACACCGTCTGCCATTAGGATCCACTGATTCTGAGGATGCATGTCTGAAAAAGAGTTGAAAAGATCAAATCCTTAAATAAAATAAGAGAATTTACTAAACGTAAACAAGCAGCTGACAAGACAAATGATAAATTCCTTACTTTTGTATACATGTAAAAAAAACATTCAAATCTCATTTCTCATTTTATGTGACATTTAATTTCATATAAACACTATGTTCACCGTTATTGAATTGATTTGGTTAAAAATTAACAACAGATTACAGAGGACAGAGGTCAAGGGAAAGAAAAATTACACATATAGGCAACACTTTCGAATACTAGTATTTTGCTCACCAATATCTTTCTACCAGCATAAGAAATCTCCAGAAGCTAGAAGGCTGTCGAGCTCCTGGAAAGCTGCCTTACTCTCGAGGGGGTAATGGCGGCATCGTAGTCTCCACAGCTCACCAATCTCCATGTTTACTGGTAAAGCAACCTGCTGTGGTGGCACTCTGCAATTTGAATGTACACCTGCTCATGTTGGTCTAGCCTCTCCAATACTTCAAGCCTATGGAGAGTGAACATCCTCTGATCTGAAAATGCAGATGAAGAAAAGCATTCAAAAGATTAAAGACGTACTGTCGTGCATATTTTGAATTGATTGTAAGCGCTTTGGGCCTTGTGGGAAAAGCGCACTATAAGTAGTAATAATAATAATAATAAAAATAATGCTTCACAATGGATGAAACAATTAACCACTGGACTGCTGCAGGCTATTACGCACACTGAACACCTGGGTGCTGATGCATAATAATGCATGTGTATCTCAAAACATGCCTTCCAGAAGGGGAAAGATTGGCCAAGATTATATTGCTTGAAATATGAAATAGTGAGGCATCATCCTCTCCTGATCTGCGATACCTCCACAAATCCTTCACAAAGAGCAGCTTTACTTACTATCATCAAAAGATTCATTAAAACCCTTCTTCCCACTGTATAAGGGTACCACCTATCGGCAGGGTACCTGCTTGACATCGGCACCCTGCGTATTTATCATGGCTGTTTGCGTACAAACGAAAAAGTATGCGCGGGATTACAGTAAGTGTCATTAGCTTTGAAAACAATAAAAACGAAGAAACGCAAATCAAACTCACAAACAAACTAACAAACCAAACTAGTAGTAGGGTTGGGGGTACCACGTATCGTCACCCTAAGGATCTGTAGCTTGTTTATTCTAAAAATATAACACAAATCCGCCTTATTCTTACCTCAAATATGCCATAAATACTGCAGTTTTGAATGTCGTGACCGTCTCGTTGATTATGAATCTCCGTTTTAAAAAAGCGCAATTTTAGTGCGTGCGTTCCGTTTTCTTCGCGCAGCTAAAAAGGGAACCTTGCGATCGGCACCCCTTGTGACCCCCTCCCCTCCATAGGTATACACGTGAATTTCACAGCATAGGTAATACATGTGAATTTCACAGGCCATAGGTAATACACATGAATTTCACAGCCATGCGTCGTCACTGAGCGGATGTGTAATTTTTAGCTTGGTTTGTTTGAGTTTGATTTTCGTTTCTTCGTTTTTATTGTCTTTATAGCTAATGACACTTAATCCCGCGCGTACCTTTTCGTTCTATACGCAAACAGCCATGATATGCAGGGTGCCGATGGGAAGGTGCCCTGCCGATAGTAGTAGCCCTAGACATCTAACACATAACACATGCGCATGTGTAATGTGTAGCCCTAACAATGTTACACATAACACATGCGCTCTGTAACGACGCATGGCTGTGAAATTTACGTGTATTACCTATGGAGGGAGGGGTGCCGATCGCTAGAACTAACGTTGTGCAAAGAAACGGATTGCGTGCACTAAAATTGCGCTATTTTAAAACGGAGATTTAAAACCAACAAGACGGTCACGACATTCGAAACTGTAGTATTTATGGCATATTTGAGGTAAGATTTAGGCGAATTTGTAATATATTTTTGGAATAAACAAGCTACAAATCCAATAGGGTGACGATAGGTGGTACCCTCAATCATACACAATCAACATGTAGGGTATACAGTTGTACGTAACTTACCATTAGCTGCAAGCAGCTTTGCTTGATGTGTTGATGCAGATTTTCCGCTGCCCCATTATACTACAGTCACTTCCTCATGGGAACAACAACGTGAATATTGGGCATTGTCCTTTATCCAGTCCACCACAGGACCTTTTCCAACGCTGTCATCACAGCCACAGGGCATAAAATTTCTTCGTTCTCTGCGCTGCCATTTTGCTCTGTACGCGTAACGTTTTACAGAATTTGAAAATGCAACTCAACGGCGGTACTCGACTCGTTGCGTAATACACTGTACTCGCATCGCGAGTGTGCGCACACGCACGCGCGCATAGCTACTACATGTATTAACCACAGAAGATTATACAGTAAACCCCACTCAGTGGTCATAGAAGCAATATTTGCGTGCGCGCGGGCTGGCGATCACACGTGCACTCGATTGGCGCCACAAAATACTAAGTAGACACGAATGGGGGGGGGGGGGGGGCTATCGGAGATCCGGTTAGTACATTTTCGGCGCATCGTGATAAAATAAAACATAAGAATTTTGATAGGATTTCAACTCTTTATGTGCCATGGTGGAAATCCCCTGTGTGCCACATTATTCTGAGACACGGAGGTAGTCATGCTTACAAAATTCTGTTAGGATCAGCATAATAGTAGGCAAGGTGAACTAGGTACCATTTGTAGACTTGCCGCTTTTCAAACACGGAATTTCGAATTTACCCCCGTGTTTTTCCCATTTTGCAGAGACCGCGGTTCCTTCCATGTTTCTTTGGTAAAAAAAAAAAAAAAATGCAATAAGATAACATCAGATCTTCCTACTATTAATTATCAAACATAATCATTTCGTGTGCGTAATTTTATAGGTCAGCCCACAAAATGCAACAAGTAAAAAAAGATAACGCACTCCAACTTTTTATTAGGCGACACTCGTGGCAAATATGAAAATTGGAATGCGTGTAAAACTCAACATTAACCTTTCCATTTCAATTCAATTAAATTCATTTATTTTCCATACTTCTCGTGAGCATTATAACAGAAATCAAACCAGTTCTTTAACCTTTTTTACAATGTGTGGAACACAAAATATAATATATGGTGTTAACACAATAATTACATGTAGTGATAACTGGTCAAAATCGAAATCGAAATGGGGTTGATTAAAGAGAAGTATGACGGGACCTATATCTTGTTTGGCTGTAAGCCCCGAGTAATCAGTGTTGGCGAAAAGAGAACGGAGAACGGATAGAAGTCAAGACCAGATTATGTCATGGTGCCAAATAAGAAAATGGAGGTAACATTTGTAGTCCCGACTTCCTGTTCTTTTGCTGGTTAGCAAAAATATTGTACGAATATATGATTATAGCTGAAATGATTAATACTCTAGATTTACTTATAATAGTAGTACCGACAATAAGCCACTTCAAAAAAAAAAATCAAAAGTACTGCAGTACTCGCCAACTTATAAACTGCAGAAGAATCATCAATAAAACTACCTCTCAAGTACTGCAATACTATACTACAATGTACTGTGCTGCCTCAAAAAAGCACTACAAAATTTAAATGAGAATGGCATGAGTAATGTAAGTATTTCGATGTAAGGTACTGCGATTTACTGCCATATATATACTACCATAGAAGTACTGTACTACAGTACTACCTCAAAAGTACTGCAAAATAACGAGAATGGCGTGAGTACTGCAAGTACCTAGAAGGTACTGCCATTACTGCCGTACTACCATAGAAGTACTGCCGTACTACCATAGAAGACGTGTTAGTACTGCAGTACTACCTCAAAAGTACTGCAAAATTACAATGAGAATAGCGTGAGTACTGCAAGTACCTCGAAGGAACTGCAATTACTGCCGTACTACCATAGAAGTACTGCAGTACTACCTCAAAAGTACTGCAAAATTACAATGAGAATAGCGTGAGTACCATTGGTACTGCAAGTACCTCGAAGGTACTGCAATTACTGCCGTACTACCATAGAAGTACTGCAGTACTACCTCAAAAGTACTGCAAAATTACAATGAGAATAGCGTGAGTACTGCAAGTACCTCGAAGGTACTGCAATTACTGCCGTACTACCATAGAAGTACTGCAGTACTACCTCAAAAGTACTGCAAATGTACTATGATTACTGCAAGTACCTCAAAATTACTACGAGTACTGCAGTAGTTCTGCTATAATACTGCCGTACTACCATAGAAGTACTGCAGTACTACCTCAAAAGTACTGCAAATATACTATGATTACTGCAAGTACTTCAAAAGTACTACGAGTACTGCAGTAGTACTGCAATAATACTGCAGTATTTCCTGCAGTACTTGAAGTACTTTTTCACATGGGACTGCCATTTTTATCTATGCCATTATTACACCGAATTGAACATACCTCCTTGATCATATCATATACCTCCCGTGTTACCAGTGTGTGCGCGATTGATGAGGAAGTGGGGGTGGGGTGCGCGATATGACGCGTGCATGAACAATCGAAAATGAGAGAGTGGTTGGATCCACATAGCGTGCACTCCATATAAGGAAAAATTGCCCTATCAAAATGGCGGTGGTAGCAAGTTTTGGTGGCTGCGTATTTCCTGGGTGAACACGCATTCCACTATGTTTTAGTTCGGTGGATTCGCCCCACATACCTCACGTGTGTTCCGTCTGAACAGGGATTTTACGAACCGGCGTATACGAACATTTGCCGGTTCGTAATGTCACAAATTGCAGCATTTGGACATTTTGAAAATTCGTCACTACCAAAAATACATGTTTTCGTGAATTTTGCGATTTGATATTTTGGGGATAGATAGAGTTTGGTATGGACATTCAAAAAATGGAAAAAAGTGAATTTTGAAAAATTGACCCAAATTCGAACATTCGCCGGTTCGTAATGCGACCGACGGTATGTGTGATTGTGTGTACTCACATAATATTATGATGTGTGTCAAATGGGAGGGCGCCCTCTCAGTCAAGCCAAGGAATAAATCAAGTTTGCTGTTAAAAGGGCTGGGGGATTGTGCGAGGGGATAAGTATTGGCGTAGCCAGGGTTTTGCAATGGTGGGGTACAATGACCCCCACCCCTTCCATTCTGACTTGTCTGTTTATTTCCATTTTTTTTTTTTGGGGGGGGGGGGGAAGGGATTAGATGTATAGAGGTTAGGTCAACGGGGACCTAATGGGAATATATTAAGACAGCGAAAATGTATAAGGGGGGGGGGGGGTTCTATATTAATTGATTTCATTACTTACTTAATTATGATTTCTTTTAAGGGGGGGTCAACTGCTGCCATACTTTATTATACATGTGCATTGTGAGCTTTGGTTACGAGATGTTGGGTGAGGAATGTAGTATCCTGGAGTTTACTCATACTCACTCATGTGTAATTGTTGTATAGCGCCATCTACCGGCGGGAAATAACAGACCTGTACTGCTGATCGATTGCTATGCATGTTATTCTGGCTGCACTGTGCAGCTAGCTACCACTTGTATACAACAACATTGTGTAAATACCGCACCGTTCATGGGGAACCCTGTGTATACAGAGACGGATAAATAAATGGCTGTGGAACAGAGAACGATGAATCTTAATTATCTGTGAGTCTACGTCATTCATGAGAATACGTCATTTGGCGACGAGGTAAACGGCGAATCTTTTATGAGGACTTGTGATCACATTTTTTTTGTGTCTCCTTAGCCTTGCTTTCACATGCATGCCACGATCCGCGTATCAGTCCCACCCATTGACATTTATGTTTGTGCCTAAGCCACTCGGATGATACAGCCATGGATAGCTGCACCAGCTTACCCGCTTTTCCTCCGTTCGATCCAGAACTCGATCGCGCAGATGTCGCATCACGATGGAAGAAATGGCTTGCTCGCCTTGAAAATTTGTTCGTAGCATTCGGGGTTACCAGTGATTCACGCAAACGTGCCCTTCTCCTCCACTATGCGGGTGAAAAGGTCTACGATATCTTTGACGCTGAGAAGCCTCCTGCTCCGACCCCGAGCACAACCGCAGGTGCTTCAACCACATCTTCCACAAGTTCAGCTGCCCCACCACCAGACCCTGCCACCACGTATGCAGGCACTGTTGACACTCTTACCTCATACTTTTCTCCAAAGAGAAACGTTCAGATGGAGCGGTATATCTTCCGTTCCTGCACGCAAGCTTCCGGGCAGCCATTGGAGGCATACGTCACCCAACTACGGCAACTCGCTCAGTCCTGCTCGTTCGCTGAACCGGAGCAAGAAATCCTCTCCCAGCTAATACAGCATTGCTCTTCACAACGCCTTCGTCGGATGGCCCTGCGCGAACCTGATAAATCTTTGAGTGACATTATCACCATGGGTCGCTTGCTTGAACAGTCTGAGGCTCAGGCAAAGGAAATGGAAAGGCCCAAACAGACTTCTGCTGTGCTCGCTGTGAAAACACCCGTGTATCGCAAGCCCCACAGGGGCCAAGGACCGTCGGCTGGCCATACCAGATGGAAATCTTCACAGACTTGTGGCCACTGCGGAGGTCACTATCCACATGAGGGTCATGCCCTGCAGCAGGCAAACGCTGCAACTATTGCTCGAAACCCAATCACTTTGAAAAAGTTTGTCGATCTAAGGCTCGCGCAATGAAAGGAGCTAAAGCAGCTGTGATAAAGGAAATGACCCATGACGATGATGCACCTCCCTCTCGTACCACCTCCAGTGATGATGATGTTCCTGATTACTGTTTTCCAGTCTCCCATGAACAATCGGTGTCTGCTGTTAGCCCAGTTGTTACCCTCACCATCAGTGACATACCAGTCAAATTCCTGCTCGACACTGGTGCATCTGTGAACATTTTAGATGAGGACACGTACCACAAATTAGGGAAGCCCCCATTGTCACACCAGCCCACACCACCCTTATTCCCCTATGGTGGTTCAACCCCCCTCCCAGTTCTTGGTCGCTGCTGCCTTGATACCGAGTTGCCCGATCACCGCATTACATCAATAGACTTTCACATTGTTTCTGGCTCCCACGGCTGTCTGATCGGTTTTGCCACTGCCAAATCCCTGGATCTCTTGCACCTTGTCCGTGCCCTGCCTGACTGGCGACGAGCCTATCCCCAGCTCTCCCAAGGAATAGGCAAACTGAAAGGGAAGACTTTTCAATTGCATATTGACAAGAGCGTGAAGCCAGTCGCGATAACCAATCGCCGTACACCATTCCATCTGAGGAGTCAGGTGGAAGATGAGCTCCGCAACCTCCTGAAGGAGGACATCATCGAGCGTGTTGAAGGGGAGCCGACTCCCTGGGTATCGCCTATCGTTACACCTCCGAAAAAGGACGGCTCTATTCGGCTATGTGTGGACATGCGTGAACCCAACAAGGCTATTCAGCGTGAACGCCATAGCCTACCCACTACTGAGGAACTCATACATGATCTCAATGGAGCTGTGATTTTCAGCAAGGTTGACCTGAAGGCAGGCTATCATCAGCTTGAGCTCGCAAAGGAATCCCGGTACATCACCACCTTTGCTACACATGCAGGACTCTTTCGCTACAAACGCTTGAATTTTGGCATCAGTTCAGCTAGCGAAATCTTCCAGAAAGCAATCCATGATGTAATACGCGATGTCAAAGGGGCAACAAACATCAGTGATGACATCATCTGTTTTGGCTGTGGTCCACATGCCAAAGCTGACCACGATCGAGCTGTCAATGAAACACTATCAAAACTCCAAGATGCTGGACTCACTGTCAATTGGCAGAAGTGTGAGTTTGGTGTCACCCGTGTTGAGTTTTTCGGCCTTGTCTTCTCTGCTCAAGGTATTTCGCCTGATCCCAAGAAGGTCGCAGCAATTCATGACGCTGCCCCACCAACGGACGCCTCACAAGTTCGTAGCCTCCTTGGAATGCTAAACTACAGTAGCAGATTCATCCAGGACTTCGCTACCATAAGTGAGCCCTTGCGCAGACTCACTTTGAAGGATGCTCCATGGTCATGGGGTCCGGAACAACAGCTCGCGTTCCAAACGCTCAAGGACCGCCTCACCGATACTTCATGCGTCGCATATTATGATCCACATACCCCCATCAAGATCTTCACCGATGCCAGCCCTGTCGGTTTGGGGGCAATCCTCACTCAGAATGATCGAGTTGTCGCCTATGCCAGCCGAGCGTTGAGCAACGTGGAATCGCGGTACAGCCAAACTGAACGCGAGGCCCTGGCCGTGGTTTGGTCCTGTGAACACTTCGACATGTATCTTCGTGGGGCGCCCTCATTCACTGTGGTCACTGACCACAAGCCCCTTGTCACGATATGGAACAAGCCACGCCCACCACTGCGCATCGAACGTTGGGGCTTACGCCTCCAGCCATACAAGTTGACCATCGAATACCAGCCTGGTCGCGACAATCCCGCTGATTACGTGTCGCGACACCCAGTCACGCACACAACCACTTCGATCGCTGAGATTGTCGCAGAGCAATATGTCCACTTCATCGCATCATCATCGACTCCAAAAGCGCTGTCTTTATCCGCAATTGTCGACGCATCAAAGGAAGATTGCACACTCGCTAAAGCAATGGAATTTGTGCAGTCCGGGAAATGGCACGAAATTTCGCAGATCGATGATCCTAGCATCGATATTCGAGAGTTACACGAATTCAAAAATGTGAAGGATGAATTGACCATTCATAGTGCGGGTGCGCTGCTCCGAGGACCACTGATCGTTATACCCGCATCACTTCGAGATCGCGTTATTTCGCTCGTTCACGAGGGCCACCAAGGGATCTGTCGCACTAAAGCCCTCTTACGCTCAAAAGTGTGGTTCCCGGGCATCAACGCCAGAGTGGAATCCGCCATCAAACGATGCCCCCCGTGTCAAATCGTTCAGGAGTCGCGTACACCTATCGAGCCGCTTCGCATGTCACCGCTGCCCCCTGGGCCATGGCAACATCTCAGCATGGACTTTTGTGGCCCTTTGCCCTCTGGAGATTACTTGTTGGTAATCGTCGATGAATTTTCTCGCTATCCTATTGTAGAGATCGTTCACTCCACATCTGCAGCCGCGGTCTTACCTGTGCTCGATAAAGTCCTATCAGTCTTCGGATTCCCAACTGTCATTAAAACCGATAATGGCAGTCCATTCAGCTCCAGCCAGTTTGCCCAGTTTGTGAGCTATTGCGGTTTTACCCATCGCCGCGTCACGCCGCTTTGGCCACGTGCCAACTCCCAAGCGGAAGGATTCAACAAACCCCTCATGAAATCAGTCAAAGCAGCTCATCTCGAGCATAAAAACTGGAAGCAAGAGATGTTCAAATTCCTCCGCCAGTATCGCGCCACTCCGCACCCATCTACTGGTGTGAGCCCGTATCGTCTGCTCTTCGGTCACGACCCACGTACGCGTCTTCCCAATGTCGGGGAAGTCAACGACCAGCAGCGTGATTCAACCACCAGCTTGTCGCAGCAAGACTCGTACACACAGCACGCGAAGACCAGAGACGCAATCGTGAAACAGAAACAAAAGCAGTACGCGGACAAGCGAAACCATGCCCGCACTCGCGAAATAGCTGTCGGTGATCGTGTAGTGGTTCGTGATGACAAGCGTGGGAATAAGCTTTCGCCTGTGTTTCGTCCCACCCCCATGCTTGTGATCGCTCGCAAAGGCAGCATGATAACCGCCGAAAGTTCCAATCGTCGTGTCACGCGAAATGTCTCATACTTCAAGAAGATTTTCTTCGATGATGCATTTTGTGCAGCTGACGACGACGACCTTGACGATGGTGTCGGTGGGTTTGCCCCATCCTCCGACCCCCCACTCCCCCCTAAGCATCCATGTCGGCCCAATCCCCCTGCCCCAGGCCGCCCCCGTCGTCACCGTCGACCCCCTTCTTACCTGAAAGACTATGTCACCACATCCAGACATTGACTTAACCCCCACACACAAACACAAAAAGACATTAAAGAAATTTGAGTGGTGACACTGACAGGTATATTTGTATGATTTTTGGTTTTGTATGCCCAAGTGTAGGCATTATTAATAAATCGACAATTAAAAACACAACAAGGACTGAGCATGACAAGGATTAGACATTTTTTTTTGTCAACGTTTATAAATTCTGGACGAAATTTTGTCATTTTTTTGCCATTTTTTTTTTTTGCTTAGCATTGGTCTCTTATAAACCGATTACAATGCTCACCTCTATTATTTCGCTTTCTATTCCTGGCTATAAATTTCTGTTTTTTTTTAATGCAGATACACTTGTCCAGGTGACTAGTATTGCATTTGGGTTTAATGTTGTACATTATCTTGTATTATGCCATTGAATGTATGTGTACAACATTTATTGTTTAACTTTGGTTAAATCTGGTTTCATTTACATGCCTGACCCATATTGTGACTTTCAATATGTAGTGGAAACTCACTATGGTGAGGTTTTTTATATAATAAGTACATTTTGGTTGTTTTGTTAAGATGTTCATTTTGGTCTCAGTCGCACATGGACATTATCGATCAAAGCAATTGATTTCACACATGTTGGTGAGAAAAGTGTTAGATATCAGTTATCTTGCTGTTTTCAACCTCTTTATATGGAGTTCTCGCTGTTATTTGTTTTACAGTGGATTTTGTTCACTTATGTCTGAAAATGATGTATTTGGATCTGAGCCGACGCTCGATATATATTTGCATGTGGTTATTAGCGCTTACACCCTGTATTTTCATTAGCCTCTCCAATAGCTTGCTATTGCCTGCTAGTAAGCACCTGGTCACAACCCTTTTATTCCAACTTTATTGTATCTGACACACTCAAAAAAAAAAAAAAAAAAAAAAGGTGAATAACAGATTTACACCAATAGAAGGTATTTGAGTGTAAAAGGTTAAAAGTATCAAGTATACTGGTGTATATATGTGTGTTATAAATCCACTAAGTAGTTTGGTATATGTAATAAGCCAATATATTGTAAAGCATATTAAAAGGGTTTTTTTTAAATATTACCTCTTTTTATTTGATGTTTTGATATTCAATTTCGGCAATAACATTGGTTATTTTTAAAACTTTCTTCATTTTGGAGATAGTCAATGTATGTGATAGATGCAAACAAACGAAACAAAACATACCATATAAGTTATGATGTGTTACATTCTTGCATATGATGTTCAGTTATAAGGAGAAAGTAACAGAGTGTAACATTGTGGTTCAAATTGAAAAGTGAATGAGACACTTATTCAGTTTACACAGGCATTCATTTTGTTTTTTGTTGTTAGATAGAAAAACTGTTAGAGAGAAAAGAAAAATCATGGTTATATAGTATTGTAGGGAAAAGATATTCGTAATACACATGTATTTTTATGATTAGAGGTATAATGGGTTTTATCTAAAAGTGGGGAGGGATGTAGTATCCTGGAGTTTACTCATACTCACTCATGTGTAATTGTTGTATAGCGCCATCTACCGGCGGGAAATAACAGACCTGTACTGCTGATCGATTGCTATGCATGTTATTCTGGCTGCACTGTGCAGCTAGCTACCACTTGTATACAACAACATTGTGTAAATACCGCACCGTTCATGGGGAACCCTGTGTATACAGAGACGGATAAATAAATGGCTGTGGAACAGAGAACGATGAATCTTAATTATCTGTGAGTCTACGTCATTCATGAGAATACGTCAAGGAAGCATTTTGAAAGTGAGCAACAAGAGCATGAATCCCCCTCCCCATCAAGAGGTATTCAAAACGTACATTGAAATGACTGAGAGAGGCACATTACAAATGAGAGCTGCTTCTAGTTTTCTTTTTATTTGAATATCAAGAGAACAGACTGAACATGAAAAATGAATACTATGTAATTATATCAACACAGAATTATAATTTTGTGTATTCATAAATGACAATAAATGACATTCAAACGCAATAAAATTCAACTGAAGTTGAAATTATACCATTCTACAGTGCATTCAATACTTGTGACTTGCAACTATTTTTTTTTTTACATGGATTGTATGTCAAAATGTGATCATAATGCCAATACTTGTACATAATATTCATGGTTGACATCGCCAATGTTCATAATTGTGTCCAAACATGCAATAAGATATGGACCCACTACCATGGTTGATAAATTAAATGGTATGCTATGGCGGTCTGCAAATTCTAGCATTTTGTACTCAGGTGATAATCAAAAGATAATGAATAATGCAAATTTATATGCATAATAATCATGGTCACATGGCCACTGTTCAAAATTGTGCTCAAGCATGCAATAAGGCCTGTACCCACTGTCATGATTGAACAATTAAATGCTATGCCATGGCAACTTTTAGCATTATCTGGTTGTGTTGTTTTGCTCAGTTGATAATCAACAAATAATGAAAGACGCTTTGAATCAACTTAGGTAGCACATATAATAGATCTTTTGAACATCATTAACAAAAAAAAACAATGACCAGGTTATGTTGCATATTTGATTCTGTTGAGGAGGTATATTACATTTATGTCACTGTATGTCGGTACAAAAGTTCTATAGTCTCCCAAAAATGAGAGACAAAATTTGTCTACTTCCGAGTCATGTTCATAATAGCAAAATTAGGGAAGAAACTTTGCAGATGGCTGGACAATGCAGACATAGACATGACAGAAGAAGTTTAGGTGAAAAATATAAAATGAAGACATGCACAAATTTCAAGCATGGCATTGGGTATAACAATTATTATTGTCTGTAAACCCTCAACTCTTATGACAAGCTATATCCCACTGATAAGTTCCCATTGGGTACAATGGGGTAAATTGGACATGATTTGTGGATTACATTGAGCAGAAATACATTAAATAAAATTTTTGCCTGACACAAAAGAAATATCATTCAGACACATGAAATACTCTGTCTTGGTATCGTCATATACATGCATATCATTTTCAGGGATAAAGAAAAAAATCAAGGGTATCAAACCCTCCCATTTACCCGAATAGATAAGGACAACTGGGACACTTTTTGGGGATAAATTGGACAAACAAGCACACAAACAACCATATTAACATTGGTATTATTACTATGGCTTACCAACTTAGTAGTAGGTGGAGGGGTGAGGGAGTGGGGATATTGATAAACTTGAGCTTTACTATTGAACCACTGACTAGCATTGTGAAAGACTGCTCATGGAAATGTTGAGTCACACAAACAAGTAATTAAAATTATAAATCACTTGTCCTTTTATCCCAATTGAAAGGGGTGAGGGGACGATGTTCAGGTCTCTTCACCTAAGTAAATGATTTGTCCCATATAGTAACAGTTTGAAGTGAAATAACATCCTTAATGATAATAATACAAAGGAACAAACTTTATTGTCAAAGTCATATTCTGACAAGAAAATCCTTAATAATAATATATACTCCAACAAGGTGATGTATCTATTCCAGGACTGCCTTCCTCATACAAGCAATTTACCCCAAACAAAGAGGCAACGTGAACACTTCTTCAAACACTAATTTTCAGTATTTCATACAACGAATCCTATCAGCTTATATTTATAAGATGAGTAGCACATGTACAACACATTTACTTACTAAATTTTGCAGAACTGTCTGCCATTGATATTAATGTACACATTCAAATGTTAAGAAAATTTAACTACCTTCCCCTAAGGATGAATCATGCTAAGTTTTGTATAAATAGGGCCATTAGTTTTCAAGTAAAGGTTTAACTATGCATTGAACACTATAAGGAGGCTCCTCCTTCTGGGGTTATGCCCCTGATCCCCTTGATGGAGAAAAGGTAAACAATATATTTAAACCATGAGGAGCCGGCCCCACCCAAAAGCTAAGCCACTGAACCCCCTAGGGGTGAGACTCTCCACTTTAACTCCCTTTCCCTACGGATGATTCATGCCAAATGTTGTCAAAAAAATAGGGTTATGAGTTTTGAAGAAAAGGTCAAAAGTGTACTTTGTACTAAAGGGAGACACCCCCCCCCCCCCCCACTTGTACCCCTCCCAGGGGCCAAACGGCATGACCCTGGGTGCTCCAATGAACAACATTGATTTTTTGTCCACAAAGGCATCTTCCCACAATATGGCTGGCTGTAGTAGTTCTGGATCGGGAGCAGAAGATTATTGAAATCTACTGTGTGTTTAACAAAAGGGGCTATGCCCCATCCCCCTGAGGGGTGGCATACCCCAATTGAACAAACTTAGATCTCTTCTCCCTTAGGATTATTCCACCCAAGTTAGGTTGAAATCGGGCCACAGATTTTTGAGAAGTCAAACATCTAATACGTTTACGAATGGCGGAAGACGCATGAGCAGGTGAGCATTAATAGAGACGGGTAAAATTTCCATCTTACATGTACTTGCTAGCCAGAACAAATCCAGATTGCAATGTCTATGGATATACAAAAAGAGAATGTTTCAACATGGACTGTACCAAACAAATTGGCACATGTACACTGAAGCTGACATATGACCAAGGAGGAATGACCCCTCATGGTGTGCATCCTTACAGTGAACGTTGATTGTAGCAAAAATCCTACTTTACAGGAAAAAGTTCACACATTGATGGTTTTAGGAATTAGATCCAAATAACACTTTCTATCTAATTACAAGCTTCAAAAAGCATTCAAAGCAAAATATTTCAAAGTGGCAAGTAACATTTTAATAGCACAAACAATACAAAAACTTGTCCCTACAGATCCAATACTTGCCATAATACAGAGATTAATTTTAACATTTTCGGGGACATTTTTTTCTTACAATCACAAAATCATTTTTTTCCTTGTTTTCACATTATAGCACAAATGAATCCTTCAAAGGCTTCAATTTCATATCAGTAGCTACATCGCCCAGATGCAAGTAGCTTTCTTGAAACAGTAAACTTTCAGGAGACCAGACAATGTTAAATACAATGAAAACTATAGTTACTGATAGTCATTTTTGAACCTCTGAAAGATATTGATCTATTCACAATCACCACAAGGCTTAGAAAGTTCGCCATATGTTGTAGGTCTGTAGTCTGTCGGTGTAAAGTGAAATACCTCCTCAATTTACATAAAGCAAGAACAAATTCCACTTTCGAGTTTTTCAAAATTTTTGTGATATTGACAAATTAGGAGTTTGAAAGTTCATATTAGGAATCGTCTAACCTGTCCCTCCCAGGGTCAGTTTAGACTTGTCAGAAACTCAGAGGCTAAACGGATCATTGTTGATTTCTTATCACACAGAGAACATCTCATGAGAGGAATGCATATTGAAATGGGCTCTAACAACAACAATGTAGCCCAATCATTTACTGTCACATGGACTCCAATAAGGAAGAAACTCTACAGACGTGCAGCCTTTCTTCGCATTGTTTGTAACATGTTCCATACTTTGCTCTTAATTTGTACAGTTGTCCTTTTGCCCAATGCAGGAAAGCTGTCTACAGCCTTTTGGCAATCTGGCAAAGATGGGACTTTATTTAAGGCCAGACACTTTTTTAGTGCAACATCAGCCTTTATTGCTGATATTTCTTGCTTGGACCATGCTTCTCTCTGGCCACATTTTTTTTTTCTTTCAGGAAAAGAGGTGTCCTGGTAGGTGTTAGCTCTTCTTTGTGCTCGCTTGAAACCTATGCCAGTGCCCATTTTACCTTGTACTGTATTGACTTCCTGATGTGTTTCATCATCTGTTGCAGTCTTGCGCCTTTCATTTACTGATGCATCTCGTGACAATGTCGGACTACTAGTATTTGTCAAATGAGAACTGGGGCTTGGCTGATCAGTGAGACATGGACTTTCTTCCATGAAAACTTTTGTGTTCTCACTGATATGAATGTCATCTAAAGTTTTGTCTCTGAACTCCTGAATCCTGCCCTGTTCAAAAATATTCAGGAGCTTGCTCACTTTTGCCAGGACAAGTGCCTCGCTAGGGAGGCGATAATATTGCCTGTGCACAGACATGCTGTGCCCTAAATGCTCTGCTAGCTGATCAAGTTCATGTTCATTGAGATGTAATAGCTGACTCATAGTGGCAATCTGCTTTCGTAGGTTAGTTGCTGTAAGTGACAATGGGCTTTCTGCTTCGCACTCCTTTGCAAAAGCTCGCAGACAGTCATGGGAGCGATGCGGACCTTCAGCATCAAAATGAGATCTAGCAAAAACATATGGGTTATCAACACTGACACCAGCCTTCTGCCTGTTCGTCTCATTTGCAAGAATGTCTAGAGAGTCTTTCATGTTCTGGGTAAGAAGAACTGAAACACCCCGATCTCGTTTTCCACGTATGTAGATCAATGATAATCGATCTATAGCTACTTGTTCAGAGAGTGGCAAGGAGTTGAGCACTTCACGCTGTGTACTTCTCCCATGAACTGTTCTTGTCTTGTATGTGTGAACTTTCAGAAATTGCATTTCGCCTGGTCTTCGACGATTATATAAGACCATTTGCGTCAGTGCACATTTTGCAAGGTCTGCAAATGAGTTCTCATTGATACCCTCATGTGTGATTCTTGTTTTCACATGTTTTTCCTGCTCTCCAACATATTTGTTGAGTTTCATTATGTCATTTGTGAGAGGGAGTTGACGTGGATTCGTCCACTTTTCATTTGAAGCCTGACGGAGTGCATGTGATGATATTCTGGGACCCCATTCAAGAGCCATGAGTCGTTTGAAACCTGCAGCATGTTTGTTCACTACACCTGCCTTTAAACTTTCAGCATCTAGTATGTCAGCAATTCTGGTTAGGCAATGACCTAATTTTCTAGCGAGTGAAGGAGTTTCATATGTTGCAGTAGCTTCATTGAAAGAACAGCACTCATATGTTGCACTCATGACTACCTCAAAGTTTTCTGGATTAATTAGATCCTTTGCTGTTTGAATACATGGATCTAGTGATCGTGCCTGGGAAAGCAGACGAGATGCCTCTCTCATCTTTTGTGAGACATAATTTCTGTAATTATCCGTGTGGCCTGCTGAATTTACATAATACTCCCCAAGTTTGACAATCATAGGATCATTTCTCGCAATCAGTGTTAACCTATCACTTTGCATTCCCAGAAACACTACCTTCAGTTTTTCTGAAACTGTTCCGTTTACTGGCATCAGAGCAGCTCCTGATCTTTGATGATTTTCACGCTTTTTTGCTCTTCTTTTACACTTCTTTGCATGCCTGTACAATGCTGCCTTCTTGTATAGGCCTTTGCATCCTGAGCAGAAATTGTATGTATTCAGGTTATCCTTTGTCCCAAATTTTGGCCTTTTGTGGACCACCAATGGGCCTTCTTCTGACCCTCCTAATACCCGAGAGTTATGCTCATAGTCTCCACATTTTCTTAATTTAGCAATGAGGCTTCTCCGCTCTTTGCTTCCTATCTGCAGCACACTGATACTACACACCTCCGCTTCCTCACAGTGTTTTTGAAACCAGTGCTCTACTACCTTTTTGTATCCCTTATTACAGAATATGCAATAGTGTACTTTATCCCAGACTCTCTCGCCCGTTTTCGCTCTAGCTCTTGAAGATCCGATCCAACGTACATTGTCTCTCTGGAAAGCATCTTGTTCACTTGACTCCTTGTCCAGTCCTTGCACACTTTCTCCATGAGGGTCACGAGTCTCATTTCTAGATTTTGACATACCTGGCGGTTCATCATCAGACTCTGTACAATCAGATGAGCTGTCTGATAACCATTCACTGCCAGATGTCTCGTTAGCTGATGAGCTGTCATTACCCAACGTCCTTTTCATGTTCTAAAATTAAGGACAACAGAAAACACAATGCACAATTATACTGGAAAAATTTGATTATAATGTAGTCAACTGAAATCCGTCCGCCTTTTCACCCATTCAATTATTATTTTAACACAGGATGACAAATATAACCTTTCATTCAAAGAGAAAGGAAAGTAAAGTGATATTTATTAGCCCTTTAGCACTCAAACTGCCCGAAACCGCCTCTCAGGTTACTCCTCAAACCGCCCGTCCATTTTTAGCGCGCTTTAGTATCCGTAATACGCACCGTACAGGGCTGCAATTGTGTTTGTTTGGTCAATGGGATTTCTGCAGTGAACATCCATAATAAAAAGTTGATGCTTCCAGTGGACCATCTTCATGAAATTTCCATTCGAACACAGTGATGCACAGCAGCGGGCAAACAAAGCCGCGCTAGTTGATCTTGCTGCATGTAAATATATAGGCCAAAACTCGTCGCTATCGAAATGACTACGCTGCAAGAAAAAAAAACAATATTATCTTTAGGAGAGCTCGTGAATCGGTATTTCAAGATGATTTTCAATGTCAATTCCGATTACTGGGATGTAAGTACCACTTTTAGCAATTTCATAGTATTTTCAGCACAAAATTAGGAAAATTCCCCATTTTCTATTCTCCAAAATAAACATAACTTGCGATTGACGAAAATCAACTCCTAAAGCATTATTTCATTTTTGCGGACCAAGGTCTATAATACCGTGTTTTGGCACACCGCTGTGAGGAGTAAGCTGACGCGTTTCACGGAGGCTCTGAGTGCTAACGGGTTAACAATTAGGTTTACTTTATTGGCAAAGTACACAAAACACTAGAACTTACATTGGTCATCTCTAGATCAAGTCCCTGCATACTTTCTTGTCTCTTCTCTCTAGATTTTGACAGACCTGGCAGATCGTCATCAGAATTCGTGGAATCAAATGAGCTTTCTGGTACACATCCGCTGCAAGTTGTCTCGTTAGCCGATCCATCATCATGAAACGCCTTTTTCAACTGCTGGAATAAAAAGAACCAATAAAAACGCTATTTAACATTCATTAATTTAACTAACAGTTCAAATTATATAAATACAGTCAACTCCGCGTAAGTCGAAGTTCACGGGAATGAGTTAAACGCGTTGACTTAGGCGATACTTGACTTACGCGGAGTTTATATTTCAACACATGGGATGCCCTAGCTGCAGCGCATGTTGCTTTGATGTCGTTCGCTTGCTAGAAGTGAGATTGTAGTGCTGAAAAAAGAAAGGGAGAGAGGCAAACAGAAGGGGCGAATAAGGAACTGTGAAGAGAGAGGGGAAATAAGAACTAACGCAACAGAGATGAGAGATGAGCGTTGGGAGTGCGACGGCTAGTCTAAATTTGCTGGAATGTGCTGCTTCAGTCGTCTGTGCTAACGTTTAACCGGGCTGAACAAAGATGGAATGTGCTACAACTGGTGGCGCGTGCTTGACAACATGTTGTGGTTTATTCTACTTACGTGACGTGTATCTAATGGTTTTTATTGCAACTGTTCCGGGAAATTTGTTCGACTTAGGCGATAATTCGACGTACAGAATTCGAGTTATGCGAAGTTTTAACACACGTGTGTCTATGGGGGAAAATCAGGACTTTCTACAATCATCGACTCAGGCAATTATTCGAGTTATGCGACTTTGACTTACGTGGAGTTGACTGTAATACACAAAGGTGCTTTTTGTTTGTCTTCTGTAAAAAAGAGCTGCCCACATGAATGCCAGCGCAGCTAATAGTAAAAGGATCACATGAGGATGAAATTAACATCATGGTCGTGCCAGTACAACTTACTATTACTACCTGTACAACTATTAATTGGACTAACTGTGACATCAAGCATCGGATGCTATGATAAAATTCTCATCATTCTCATTATGCTAGAGCTCTTGATTAATCATATGCTTTAATGATTTGGGATTAATGTTAATCTTGGTTACAATTTGGGGATTAAAGAAGATATTGTGGATTCTTTTGCACACACACAAAAAGGCTGAACGAGAGCCCCAGGGAGGTTGGCCTCTCCTACGAATGGATCTGCATTCCTAACAAACCTCTGATGCACCAAGGGGGAAAATATCCCTTCCAAAATATAGGATGATTTACATCAAGGTGTGGTAGCTACCAATTCAGCCTACAAATTTAAACGTACAAAAATATATTCCCATTTGACTACATCTCATTCCTATGATAGCCAAGTATGTACAAGAGATGCATGCTCTTACACACACAGTTATTTGAGGAGATTGATAGCCAAGTATGTACAAAAGATGCATGCTCTTACACACACAGTTATTTGAGGAGATTGATAGCCAAAAATGTACAAGAGATGCATGCTCTTACACACACAGTTATTTGAGGAGATTGATAGCCAAGTATGTACAAGAGATGCATGCTCTTACACACACAGTTATTTGAGGAGATTGATAGCCAATATATACAAGAGATGCGTGCTCCTACACACACAGTTATTTGAGGAGATTGATAGCCAAGTATGTACAAGAGATGCATGCTCTTACATACACAGTTATTTGAGATTGATAGCCAAGTATGTACAAGAGATGCATGCTCTTACACACACAGTTATTTGAGGAGATTGATAGCCAAGTATGTACAATGGATGCATGCTCTTACACACACAGTTATTTGAGGAGACTGATATAGCCAAGTATGTACAAGAGATGCATGCTCTTACACACACAGTTATTTGAGGAGATTGATAGCCAAGTATGTACATAATATGTACAAGAGATGCATGCTCTTACACACACAGTTATTTGAGGAGACTGATAGCCAAGTATGAACAATGGATGCATGCTCTTACACACACAGTTATTTGAGGAGATTGATAGCCAAGTATGTACAAGAGATGCATGATGCTCTTACACACACAGTTATTTGAGGAGACTGATAGCCAAGTATGTACAAGAGATGCATGCTCTTACACACACAGTTATTTGAGGAGACTGATAGCCAAGTATGAGCAATGGATGCATGCTCTTACACAGAAAGTTATTTGAGATTGATAGCCGAGTATGAACAATGGATGCATGCTCTTACACAGTCACACAGTTATGTAAAGAGATTGTTAGTCTTGCAAGTATGTAAAATGGAAGCATGTCCTTACACACACCATTATACCAAACATGTTTTATCAAATTTCTAAGCATCCATTGGAGAACTGTCAGTTGCTCTCTTTATTATTTTTTTTGTTCATGCATCCATGCTGTTTTTTGTAAACAATTAGTATGATCAGGAATGATCAGTTTATCTACTTATGACCCTTACCTGCACAATTACCTAAAAACTGCAGCATTTGTCTCAGGCTCCGGCAATGCACGAACCGCGACCAGCCATAAGAAGAGAACCACTTGACTGGCGTGCCGTGCTATCCTGAGTGTACCCGTATAGTTGCACAACTGATTACCATAAAAGAAGCAGCGGAGACGACTCCTCCACCGCCTGTGCGCTGGGCGCATAACATTTCCCATGGAAGACTTAAATTGCCTGCGACTCACGTCCTAAAACCGCGAGGTGGGATGGCAGATCTCATAAAGCGGGGCTTGACAGAGCCCGAGGGGAAGTCACCATTGCCAGCAACATCCGCTTGGAAGGAGAACCCTGCCCTAAATTCTTTGTTGCAGGAGGGGCAAAAACCCATGCAAGCGGGGGGAGCTGGCTGCAACGGACCAGACGGAGGAAGCTGGAGAGCACCACGGAAAGCGCCAAGCGCAGGCGATGGACGAGTGTGAGAATAAGTACCAAGGGCACTCAAGTACACGGGCAGGTGGACTGGCGCCGTAGGAGGGGATGGTACCAATGTTTGAATGGCCCGCTGGGTCCCAGCCTGAATAGAGCGTGATATCTCACCCAGCCGAACAATCGAACGCCAAGCGCGCACGAACAGGCCGACGCTGCGACCGACGGAGGGGGGCAGGGTGGGGACCCGACAGATGAAGGGTGGAGGGAGGAAGGCTGCGGCTCAGAATATATATCCCTTATTCCGTGCAGCAGGGTACCTGCATATCACGATAACTCCTACGCTTCTTTGGGAGTAGGGGAACCTCCAAAAGGAAAGACACAATTTTGGTATATCGGAGCTGCAAATTCCTGCAACGAGCCCCCTACTTTGGGAGGGGGAAAAATAGGGGTAGCGTCCAAAACCCCGCAGTCACTGGCGGCGCGGCTAGTAAATAGAAAGGCCCCATAATTAGGTTGGGGCATAACCCAATTATGGGGTCTAGCACAAGAAGGCCGGCAGAGCAAAGGCTGAGATGAGCGCCTGCCTACACCTGAGCTGTCGGCTCACTCATCCCTGTGGTGCAGGCGATGGAATACCACAAGCCCTACCAGACCCCGTTTTGAGCGGAAAAATAGGGCCCAGCATAACCAAGGTGGAATGGTAGAGAGGTTCCCTGATGCGGGCCAGGAACTTCAACCCCCCCCCCCCCCCCCCAAGGGATTTGTATCGCTTTCTGATAGCGAAACCCTTGTCGCCTTCCTATACTGGGTTGCATAGCTGCCACGTAAAACTAGCTTGGCTCCCCTTACCGGAACTCTCCTAGAGTGAAGGTAATCTAGGCCCTAGAAGAAGCATGAAAATATGACGCGATTATTAGCCGCTGTGGAAGGCCGGAAGGAAGACATCACTCCCCCTGCCGTATCATATGTCTGACAGTAGTTGGCGGCTCGTTCAGCAAGGCTGGCCGGACAACGGAGATGACTAGCGCCCAAGAGCGCAAAAGACAAAGTGAGGTTTAGGCAGCAGTTGTGCAGTGTATACGGATACACTCAGGGTAGCATGGCATGCCAGTCGAGTGGTTCTATTCTTATTCAAATTTCTTCTCTCTTTTCTGTGTTGGCTGGTTGCGGTTCGTGCATTGCCGGAGCCTAAGACAATGCAGTTTTTTAGGCAAGTTTACTGGTGGGGGTCACGTACGTGGTATATAAACCATTCACAAACAGACAAAAATAATTATTACTTCCTGTGAGACCTTCATCTTCATGAGCTCTGCTTGTGCTTCACGAGCCTCTCTCTGGGCCTGTTCTAACTGATGCTCAAGGTCCCTTTGAGTTTCCATCATCTTTAGTTTGTACCTCTCCAGCTGTCAATGGAATCAAACAGTACTTATAATATTATAATAGTAATACAACATAATGTTTTAGTGGGAACACAGGTATTTTGGAGAAGAGAGTTAATTAAGGTGCAGTGGCCATGGAGGTTATTCTGTCATTCACATTGACTGGCATGCTACATGAACACATTGAATGCTCAAGTACATGTACTTTGACAACTTGCAATGTGTTTGATCCAAGTCGCAGTGTACGGCGTCGTCGTGTCAACTAGCCTCATGCTTTTTATAAAATTTGCCCCAATGCTTTGAATCCAGTTTCAAAACACTACTTGTTGCTCTAGTCAGCAAACCTCAGGCAAGTTTAGTTGAAATCAAGCCAGGAGTTTTTAAGAAATCAAAACATGTACATATATGGAACAATGGTGGACCCCCCCCCCCCCCCCTTTTCATGGTACCCCTCAAAGAGGCCTACAGGATGTCTCCGGGGACTCCTAAATACAACCCTTATCATTCATTTTAAAAGGTATCTTCCCACAATATTACTTGGGTCTAGCACTTCTGGACCTGGAAGAAGATTTTTGAAAATCATTTAGTAACTGGCATAGGCGGCTATGCCTCTGATCCTCGGGGGGGGGGGGGGGGGGGCAGTGTAGCTCATTTGATCAAACTTGTGACCTCTTTCCCTACGATAATTCCTGACAAGTTTGGTGAAAATCCAGCCAGGGATTTTTAAGAAGTAAAAAAGTGTAAAAAGTTTAAAGACTGACAGACGACACCCGACAAACGACAGATGACGGGCGAAAAACAATTGCATAAGGTACGTTGCGGTCACTTCAGGATGCAAATCACATGGTATAGCACAATGATCCATAGCAACTTTTCATCAATAAAAATGCTTGCAGATATGCCGGGCAAATACAGCGTTCAGCACCAACAATAGTTGTTGGGTGCCACTGTCCAACAACAGGTCATTTTTGTCCCATAGTTACCGCAACGTCCCTAAGCTCACCTTGAGCTTTTAATTAGCTCAGGTCAGCTAACAAAACTGAAAACATTCATGTACTATGGAATTGTACAGTTTATAGGGAGAATATTGTACATTGCAATGACCTTAAATTTAACACAAAAAATCATTATTTCACACTGAAACAAACAATGAAACACACCAGGAATTAAAAGATTAAAATGAAGAGAAACACTCTACTGGATCATTAGCCTGTATATATATAGGTTTCAAGACTGTTCATATGAACTGTTTACATGAACAAGTATTGGAATCACCTTTTCAAGTTTGACTATGCAAACTTAATCTGGATTGTCGATGCATGAAATGTTAACATTACTAAATCCCAGTTTAAAAGGTTATTAAATTGAAATTGCTGAACCAGACTCAATATAAGTTCTAACTATTGTAAAAAAGGACAGTCAGTATTGGCAGCACAACCTTGAAGTGTGACTATGCAAACTTTAACCTGGATTGTTGACGATGCTGCTTTTTGCTGCCATCTATGGGCTATAATATGTCATTTGATTAGCCTTCATGCATCATTATCTGCTAATTTACCATGGAACAGTGGTATGTATGGGTGTCAGAAGGTGCAAGTTTTCATCATTTTCAGAAAGGCACTGTTTAAAAAAAAAAAAAACTGACTCAATGGTACCATGATCTTCTATTACTCTTTGGATTTTAATCTTTTTAATCTTCAAATCTATGAACTCAATCTAGACTAAGGTGTGTTACAAAAACATTGTTTATAGGAAATATATGTGCATACATGCGCTGGCAATTAACAATATAATATACAAATCAAATTTTAGAATGGCAGTACAGCAGGAATGCATGTTTTGCTGCCTGTGTTATGTGTGAAATAACATGATCAGAATTTCAGAACAATGTAGGCCTACTAAAACATGAACAAATCACACTGTCATATTTAGGTGATAAAAACAGAAGAAATGAATGTCCTCTGATTTTGCGATCAATGCTAATTTTTGCATGAGCCATAACATTTCGCTGACATTTGACATATACATAGGTCTACAGTACATCTTGACAATGTGTGACACCAGTACCTGTACACAAATTGGCAAAATATTAAAATGACTTGTTTGTCACAAATCCGTTGAATGTTCAGTTTCCTTGAACTAGGTTGAATTGGATTAATGGCTATGTTGTCTATTATTTAAAGAGAGCAGGTACATGTACTGCATTTGGGGATTAAAGGATTTTTACTGGTCTTCTGACCCTTTCAAGAGTTTAAAAATGCATTAATTTCTAAGGCATGGAAAAAATGTGTAATTTAAGTTAGTATCAAATAGTAGAATTTAAACATTTTAACCTGACCTTTGGCCTCATGCCCCTAAAAGTCCTAGAGAAACACTGTCACAGCTAGTCTTTATTCATTCTGAAATGTAGCATATGCAAACACATGTAAACATGTGCTTATTTGTTTGTGCATGCATTTTTCCCTTTACCATGAATTCAGACTAGCAGTGCCCAGGGCAATCCATCATGAATTATCAATAAAGCATGTATGTGCCTTGGAGCAAGAGTCCAGAAGCCTAGTCAGCAGAGCTCTGAAAGATGGTATTCATGGTATTTAATATGTTTATTGTTCAGGCTCATTGTAAGCACACACTCATTTACATGACACAGATCATTGGTTCTGCGTAAAGTTCAATTTTGTACAGGCAGAGGGTTCAAATTTGACCAAAATCTGGAACTCATCAACTTCAAAATTAATCAAGGATTTAACAAAACTGTTTCATGCTCTCAAATTGCCCTCATTACATTGCCCTTGGCCTACATTGGCAGGTAAATGTAATGTAATACGTACGTGTGTATGTGTGTGTGTGCACACAAAGGCTCCTGTCAGCATGTTTGCTGCTTGTTGAAACACCATAATTTATTTTTTTTTCACTATTTTTCTTCTTTAAAACTTGTTGAGTCATGATGTGTGAATACCGTTTTATTTTCTTTTTTCCAATTCTGCGTACCTTACATTGTTCAATTTGATTTTTCTTCTGTGCTATGAAATTATACACAGATAGATCTAGAACACCAACATATTAAAATACATGACATTGTATAATCACACTCTACATCAATTAAACTCTATGAGATTCATTCACATCTTCCATTGGTGATGAATGAAAAGTCATACTCACAAGCAAAACACAAACAAACAAACAAACAAACAAACCAAAGGAAAATTCAATTATTTTATTAGCAACATATCTCATGTAAAGATAAACCATGGAGAAATTGGGGAAGTATAAAATTGAACAATACAAACTGAGCAAATTAAGGTGTTTTGTGCCAGACTCTTGTCAGGTTTGGTCATAACTTTTATTTATCTGTATTTTGAATTAAACAATTAAGTAAAGAATTAAATGTGGGTGGGGGCGAGAATGGGCCATATTCAAAACAGTAGCAAATCTGCTTTTTCTTGCCCTTTTCCTTGAATCTTTTCCATGAATTAATGAATCAACACAAATCAATATGCATAAAAATTTGCATTTTATGTCATTTAAGCTTGAACTTTATAGAGCAATAAAGTTGGTGCAATTCTTTATACTTCATCAGATATTATCAGGACGGTATGCAGGATTCGTGTAGCTCAGATTACAAAAACAAAACAAAAAACAAAAAAAAACAAACTGGTATAATGTTTACATATATGTTACATGTACTCACACAAAGATGTCATTAAACCTGCACCCTTGACCATAACTAAGTACTGCTTTTCTATAGTTAAAACACTGTTATGAAGTGGCGATCATACAAGCGTACCTGAAACAGTCACAAATAGTGACATTCTTTTTTTTTTTCTTTTTTACCAATCAAGTTTATTCAACCCCTGATTACTTATATCTGACCTACGTTACATTACAATGTTACAGACTGAGGCTTTGGTTTACATCATTTCTGAACAATGTAATCATTTGTTTCACTAAAGTAGAAATTAAACAAGGAATGGTACAAAAATCGGGTGAAGTTAACCTTCACAGACCTCTGACCTTCAGTCGCAAGCCACTGTCTATTAAAAACATGGCTTGTATCAAAATATGTGTACATCATCAATGGACACTCCTACCTCATATCTTAGTCATGTTAACCTTCATTTCCATGCAGGATGCAACTGGTCTAAGATTCTGACCAATCCAATAAAGGTTACAAAATGAAATTTCTAAAAGAAACACAGACAGCACTCTCCTCGATATTTCTTATCAGATTTCAAGGAAATTTGTAAAGCATAAAAACCTTCAGTCTGAGAGCAGGAACATGCAAACTAACACTAAACCCCTGACATTTGGACACCACAGCCACCAGAGATGGGGACACCTTTGCATTGCATCTGCTTCACAGGCAAGAGAAAATAATCAGGTACAAGAGGCAATAAATCATCACCACAGCACATATCAACTTGTCATCTTACATAATTTAGACTTTCATTTCATAATTAAGATAAGATTATCTAGAGTGGAGGTTTTACATAATATTAAGGCTAATACTCCAATATCAGGAATAGTAATATCAAACACAGGGCTATTTCATACCTGTCAACCTTGAAACAAACATGAACAAATAGGGCTAAAAAACAAAACAAAACAAAACAAAAACACACACTTGGCAGGTATATGCAATAGCCCTAATGTGCTTCACTCACTTGTGTGGTTCATTAACAGTTATTTACATAATAAGATTCAAAACATTTCTAGTCCATTAAATGATGACTACATAAATTGTGTGTCTCATGACACACCTGTGTTGGAAGAGTGTAGAGGGGGAGAATGCAAAAGTGCTGAGTTATGATGTGAAATGGTAAATTTATATATGTCTTGATATTGCAAAATTTTCAAAAAAATAGTCATGGAAAAAAAAAATATGTATGATAGTTTGTGTGCATTACAGTGTACCTGTGACACTTTCATTTCACTTTCATACTTTCATTCATATCTCTGACAGTATGAGTTGTATAGGGTTGAAATTTTCACAAAAGACTCTTTGTGCATGAACAAGGAAACAGACATAGAATTCATCCTTTCACTTATAGTTCTACACAAGCCAACGCTTTCCCCAGTACCTTTAAACATTCTTTTGCACGTCATTGTTTTTCCAGTCTTTATGCATAGTGGCCCAGAAAAAAACAAAAAAAACAAAACAAAACAAAAGAACAAGGACACAATATGTGGATAGAAGAACTATAATAACTATAATACATTCAGCAAAAAAAAAAGTAAACACTTTTTCTAGTTGATTTTTTATAGAAGATTTTGATAAAAATCATTGTCACATATGACATGAAAGATTATCTAATTGGCTACCAACCGAGAAGGTTTGTAATAAGGGAAACGTTAAGTATGAGTGAACACATTTATTTTTGTCCTCCAAGGCAGAAAAGTAACAATTGAAGAAATTAACATATTGAAATTTATTTGCAAATGCCCTCCAAGATAATGATTACTAGAGATCAATTTAACACAATAGGAGACATAAATGAAACAGCAGAAATAAGTTTTCTTTCCCTTGTTTCCCTTTGTATTCAAAACAAAAACATAGTGGGGAACTGAAGGTGGAATATAAAAATTCTCTATTAATTCAAACTTTAAATGACTTGGGAAGTAAGCCGCAAAGGTGATAAAATCTACAGAATTTCTTAATTTTACCTTGTAAAAATGTAAAAATGCAATCTTAAGACAAATTCCAGAACAAAATATTTCAAATTTTCATTTGGAATAATGTTTCAAATTCACCCTTCTTTGTTATCACAACTTTTTCTCTAAATGCCTTTTGACTATGGATTTGACAGAAAACTGTAACACAAGATATATTCGCGGCAGGAAATTTTCTCGAATTGGAGCCAACGGCCTCCATTGTGGTATGAAATTTTCGTAAATTGCCACTGCCGTGCAATGCATACATTGTAGACTAGAACTTTCACATGAATTTTATTTTCGCAAATCTTGGCGCTCACGAAATTCACGAAATTAAAATGCACGCGAACATTCCTTGTTTTACAGTATTCTTCATTTCCTTTCACTATTTTTTGCTTTTCTTTATCTTTGGAGGGTTACACAGACTTTATAGAGACCAAAGGCTAATTGTTGCACATTATTGGCATTTTTATTGTGTTGGATTTGCCTTTTGTTCTCATGGTTATATGGAAGAATTTAAAATGCACACGTCTGTCCATTCCTTGTTTTACAGTATTCTTCATTTTCTTTCACTATTTTTTTTTTTTGCCTTTCTTTATCTTTGGAGGGTTACACAGTCTTTAGAGATCAAAGGCTAATTTTTTGCACATTATTGGCATTTTTATTGTGTTGGATTTGCCGTTTGTTCTCATGGTTATATGGAAGAGCACCTATGCTTGAATGCCAACTTGTCCATTTTTGCAATTTTTACTTTTGTGCCTTGAAAGAGAAAAAAAAAGAATGTGTTCACTCCTGAATGCAGAAAGTTTCCCTTTTTATTGACCTACTTGGTTGATAGCCAATTAAATGACCTTTATCTTGGCACAAATGTATATAAAACACCATTATTAGCCAGATAGTCTAAGAAAAAGATGAAATTGAAAAAAGTGTTTACTTTCTTTTTTTACTGAGTGTAGATATTATTCACATCATATTAATATACATCTAAAACTGTCATTTGCAAATTATCACAAGAGTCTACTCGTGAGATCCCTCACATTTACACTGGGCTGTAATGAAAGGACAGTGGTTCTGCACTCCCATCACCTTTCACATCCTTTGATGCAACTGCAATGCAAAAGCTCTGAGCAAACTGGGAGATGATTCCATACCATTGTCCTACCAGGACAGTCCCATCATTCTGGTGAAGGAAGGCTCATGATCAGTTTACAGACCTGACTCTAGGAGTGCCCAGCTCGATATACAGCTCTCCTTACATGCTGGATGAGAGTGCCTTTAGTTAGAGAGATGTTGTTTACATCATTATGTAATTCTAGCAAACAGATGTAGTCTTGTTTCATTAAAAGACTTGTTGTCATGCTTGTATTGTCTTACATCAAGACAACAAACCTCCTAAAAGTGTCAAATGTTGTCATCAACACCTAAAAGCTCAGGTTCATTCATAAATGCAAGATATTTTTAGTAAAACTTCAGGATAAGCCATCCATGTTTCCCATGCTGATCGCTTTCCTTTGCCAAAGAATGAAGAAGCAATATCACATGTCAAACAATAAACGCAAATCATAGGTTGAGATGGTTCTATAGTTGCTATATTACATGACAGCCATTTTGAAAAATGGCCGCCACAGCCCCACAGGCAGGATCGGAGTGGCTTCCATATCAGAAACAACTTGCATTGGCATCATGTAAATGTGTACCAAGTTTCATGCTTTTACCATAAGGTGCACGATTCACCCCAAAAGCGCTTTACCGAGTGACTACAATAAAAAGTTTACACTTAGAAATTGCTACTTATCTCAAACATCAGTTTTGAACCAAAGGTTACCATACATGTTCTGAAAGAGTGTTTTATCCAAAATCACTTTGTATGATCATTTGTGATTCATGATTTAAACCTCAACTGCATAGAGTACCCAGTTGTTTAATGTATTGTATTTATGATTTTTATGCAATACTTAAACCATACTTGTATTAATGTCTATAGCATGCTATACAGTATGAAAATAGAAAAGAAAACTCATGTTTGACCCCAAGTTCTGTACAGATTGTACAATAAAGGCCAACTCCATTAGTACGATCTTGAAGTCCTTTAATATTCTCTACTTTGGCACATTGATTAAGGTATATTAACAAATGACTAAGCAAAGAAGATGAGATAAAGGGGCATATCTGTAGTTTGGGTAGTGTAGCGGGTGCTGTTGATGATATTGCCGATCAGCGTTAGCATTGATACGACGAAGTATGAAAAAGTTAGCTTTCATTGCTTTGGTCTTTGATTTTTATAAACATAAGTGTCCTTCTAAGATTTGACATAACTGACACCCACCATAGCCTGAATCAAAAACATTATATCGACACTATGCTCTAAACAAAGATAATGAGATGTTTCTTTACTTCAATTTGGCTCTTGATTTGTCCCTCTTTCTCTCTATTGCATAACATAAGACTATTGCTGAACTTGGAATTTTTGTGCTAAAATTCCAAACATGTATAGAAAACATTATCACAAACGCACCTTTCAATCAGCAAACTAATAAACACTCAAAGAATATAAAAAACAAGCACTTAATGCATACTGCTTGATGACATATAACAATGCAGTGTGTAAGTTTTTCATTGAAGATGATCTACTTACACTGTGTTATCTAATCAAATGACCATTTAGATAGATGCCCGCCTTTAGTTCCATTGCAAACTTTCAAATAAAAAAGTAAATTTGTCAAAAAGAAAGGCATCCTGTATTAATAGGTATTAATGCATGAGCAAACAATAGGCAAAGTGGAGAGAAATTTTTCTTTAGCACAACACTTTACACAATGGTAATCATTTGCAAATCCAATCTTAACTGGTTAACAGAATCATTTACCAGGTAAACTTTCAGATTAGCGTTTAAGTCCACAGTCTTTTTAACTGCAGCCTTTCTTTTGCTTTAAACTTGCATGTGCACGCTTAAAGAAATACATGATTGAACCACATTCAGTGTGCGCGTACACTTCAAAAACCTAGGAGGGTGTTTAAACCAGGTGGGGGTTTAAACCTCCTTCGATAATTCGGGCCTATGGGTTTGAACTTATCATATCTCAGTCATTTACGGTTAAAGTTTGTGTTACTTATAGATGCCGACTACAACTTGAATATTCCATTTGCTAAAATATTCGGCCTTATTCTTAACCATTTGTTGCTGTCATAGAAAAATGACATATACCAATGTTGTGTGCAAGTCTTTCACTGTAGATGTTTAAGAGAAGTCTACAGTCTTTTTACCTGCAGGCTTTGTTTTGCTTGAAACTGTTGCGAATGTAATCTTTGATATTACGCCAGGTTCTTTCACGCAAGATGGGCTCCTCTTTTAAGCACTGCTCAATTTGTGATTTACGAGGAAGAGTGTTGGTCAAAATAAGTTGATGGAAGTGACGTTGGACTGCTGCTTTTTCACCTGGACTCCATTGCTTCCATTTCTTGATATTCAGATTCCTCGTCATAGGTGGGTGTTTTCTCTTTGTAACTCTCACTGGAGCCACTGAAGACTCTGCATCCAGACACGGAGAATGTGACTCACTCATGGCTTCCTCTGCATCTACCAGTCTATCTGCCTTGTAGTCATCGCCAAGTTCTACCAAAAAACAAATTGACATTGCATCAAAAAGACTATATAGTTTCATATGTAGAGGAATGTGTACAGAGAAAGTAGAAAATGTAGTTTGTACAGTTAATTCTAAACTGATATTAAAAGTGTTTGTATGAATCGCAGCAACTGTAAAACTTCATGATTGATTAATGTTTACAAATTCTGCGTTATAATATGTGGAGGTTGTATGTGTTGTTTTGGTATGTTAGCATGTACTTAGCCCCCCCCCCCCCCCCCCCCCGTAGAACAGTGTATGATCAGTGAAAGCACTACATAATAAATAATAATAATAATAATAAAGACATGATAAGCAATCACCTGTGTAGGCAATCCTCTAGGCTAGTCAATTTATGAACTGAACTAACAAAAGCACATTTATCGATGGTGTACATAAGTTTGTAATACAGAAGTATTTGAATAAATATTGAAACTTTCCTAATAAAACGATACATTTAATTCTTGAAGTATTTGTTGTGGTTTTATCAACTAACTCCAAGAATATGACATACAATGTAAGCAATCAACAGAGTCGGCATCGTTGTATTACTATCTGGTGCCTTGAACATGGTAGCATGGAGCTGAACCCTATTCTGTCTGGGCTTTTTGTGAGCACTTTCTGACTGGAAGGTCTGATTGATGTGAAATTATGCAAGAACATCATTGCACATGTAAATAGTATCCCTGCATTTGATTTTTGGAAAAAAAAAACATAATGCCTCCGGCACCACTTCATGGCGGAGGCATAAAAATAATTCATTGCTTTATCAATTCATGCAAATTATGAAATAATTCAAGCAAATTTGTATTCTATTGTTTTATCAATTCCTTAGAATATGTATTTTACTGTTTTCATCTTGTGTACTTCTTTCAGAATTTTTTGTTTCAGAAATGTATCTTGATAAGTATCAAGACAAGGAAGATATTAAGCCAAAAGGCCTAGAAGACTCAACTAGGAGTGTAATAGAGGAATTTAGGAGTTTTTTTTTAACACAATATATGCAAAATGTCAATTTTCATTAAATTTTGGCTCGACACGTCATTTCATGATGTTGTGTAATTGTGGGTCCAATTTTTTTGAACTTGGTCTCAAAAGTTGCAAGAGCTGCATGGCAGTCTAGGATTTTTTTGGGGGGGGATCAAATTGACCCCCTTCCCCACGTCAGAATAGGGTTAAACATTCAGGCTAACAAAATGACAACAGACAACTTTCAAAATGTACAAAATATAAAAACTTTCATTTACCTTCATTGAGCACAGGCACACTATCCAGTGTTTCACCTTGAGAGAGTCCTTCCCCACCTTGTTCCATCGAAAGTAGGATCTTGGATACTTTAGCCACTTGCAGCACTTCATTTGGGAGTCTGTAGAAATCTCTATGTACATGCACGTCATGTCCTAGGAAATTGGCCACGATATCCATCTCATTTTCCTTCAAGCTGAGGAGCTGGCACAAGGTTCCCAGCTGTTTCCTCAGCCGTGTTCCTGTGATTGTATCTGGATGCTTGACCTCACTCAGATAGCTAAACTTGCGTAGACAGTCACTAGCTCGAATATGCCCCAGTGACATACTATGAGATCGAGCAAACAAGTACTCATTTTCTGGGTTGACTCCTGCTTGATGTCGGTTATCAACAAGAGCAGAAATCCATTCCTCCATCTCTGATGTTAGTAGGGCAGGGACCGATCTGCCTCTTCTCCCAACAAGCTCCACCCGAGACAACTTCTTGCACAATTCCTTTTCGAGTTGGGAAAGGGACTTGATAACAGTTGAATCTGGTAATCCATCTAAATTCTTGTAGTCACTAAGCTTCATTTTTGACATTTCTCCAGTTCTTCTTCTGTTGAACATGGTAATTTGGGCTAGAGTTACTTCATTCAAGTCATTCCATGCTTCTGAATCACTCGTATCTGCAGCCAGTCTTTGGTAACTTCTTCTTCCCCTTTCCTTCAAGAAGTTAGTAAGATGAACAACATCTTCTGTGAGAGGGAGAAGCTCAACGCGATTCCTTTTCTGTTCATGCAGAGTCCTGAGGGCACTGGAGGAAATGAAGCATGACCAATCACTTGTGCAACACTCACTGAATTTCTTCGCATTGTGGTACATATTGTCATCTCCACTTCCGGATCCCTTGCCTTGTTGTACTTTGGCCATTTTCTGCAAAGTGTGTCCTAATTTCAATGCTAGGGATGGTATTTTGTATTGATGTGTCTCTTCATCATACCCAGCGACCTCCTTCACTGCTGCTACCACGGTCATGAACTTCCTCGGGTGAATGAATTCACTCATAGGAGCATTCTTGTTGTCTGTCATCTTCCGAAGCTTAGAAAGAAGGCGTCCGGACTCCCTCATTTTGTTTCTTATGTCTGTCTCTTTGTCTCTATCATGTCCATGAACACGATACTGCCTTTCAGCCATCTGTTATTAGATTGTCGCTCTTAGCAATCCTAGAGATCTTATCATCCTTCATTGTCAGTAGCACTTTATTTAATCCAGGCGATACACCCCTTGGAGGTGGTAAGAGTAGTTTGCATGTTTTTGCTGGCCTTTCATGCTTCTTCTTTTGGCGAGATGGTTTCAGAGGGCAATTGTGTTTCCACAAATCCCTTCTCACATAATAGCCCAAGCAATGTTCACAAGGCCCTTAATCTTCTGCTGAAGTTGCATATGCTGGCCTATACACTACATGTATTGTCCCTTTACCGTTTCGCAACACTGTGCAATTATGCCTGTGTGTGCCTTTATTCCTTAGAAGAGTCATTTTCTTTTGCTTTTTTTTCTGTCTGTTTCATACTGTATTGCAGCTACTTCATGTTCTTCTCCATGTATGTCTCGTAAATGTCTCTGAATTTGGGACTGCATGGTTTGACAATATAGGCAAGGGTATCTTTTGTCAAACACTCTCTTTCCATCATTATTTGTCATCTGTACACGAATACTTCCTAGTTCATTAGGGGCTGCACTAGTTGATGGGAGCTGTACGTCACGACTGCATCTAGAAACGTCCTTGTCATCAGTCCCTGATCCAGAAGATGGTACAGAATATGAACTATCCGAGTCGGTATCCTAAAATGAGTTTTGATAAAGAGAAAATAGGTCAGATTACACAATATCTATTCAATTAATAGCCTACACTGGTAAAAGAAAATTGTTGGTGGAATACTTTGTCTTTTGGACTGGTGCTTTATTGATACAAACTGACTAGACGAAAAATGCGTGACTGTTGTAAGTCTAGAGGATTCAGTTGGCAGTTATAAAAGACAAAGTTCAATGCAAGAAAAACAAAAGCACCAGTTGGTATTTCTCCAATTCACATAATTGATGATTCATACAATACTATATTAGAGGAATTTGACTGCATCTTCATTGTGCCTCCTCCTCATTTCATTATCACTTTACATTTTACCAGTGCAAATGTATAAATTTGAAAAGTCCGTAAAGTTTGTTACACCAAACACTTTATGTACAATTATAGATCAAAAGAGAATAGTGATAAATACAAGTAGTTTTACAAGTTTGTTACACAACACACTTTATGTACAATTATAGATCAAAAGAGAATAGTGATAAATACAAGTAGAACAGGGTCCGTATTCAGTTCAAGTTTCAAGTTTCAAGTTTATTTCATATTTCCATTTCTCAGTGATGGGATTACAAAATGATTGACAATAAAACAAAAGTACAAAACATAATAATACAACCATATCTTATGTTTGAAGAAAAAAAAAAGACAAACAAACATTACACACAAATATAAATGGTCATTTTCATCTGAGGATATCACAAATAAATGTCAGAAATATGATGGGGCCTACATAAAAGCAAAGATGCTTGTAAAAACTGTAGGTTCCCGAGTTTATAGGCGTGAAATTATACGGAGAACGGACATGTTTATCTCGACCAACTTAAATTGTACCAGTGCAAAATCAGTATTAAAAACGAACTATCGAACCACATGAATACTTTAGTATCGCTTAAACGAGACTGTACATATTTCGCCGTGATTACACACACACACTCACACAAAAAGTGCTATAACGGTATCGTCAAATAACTTGGAGCTGCAGACAAAGACAAAAGACTGGGGGTATTAAAAAAAAAAAAAAATGTTGCTAAGAGCCGGGTAGTGTGTATCCACTAAGTAATAGCCGTTTTAGTTTGCGTTTGAAGGTGAATAAGGATAAGGAAGAAGTAATATCTTGAGGGAGGTCATTCCAGTATCTGGGTCCAGTAAACATAATTGTTTTCTTTGCGAAAATAGTGCGAGTACGGGGAAGGTGATAAGCGTCACTCTGACGAGTGGGGTAGCAATGAATAGAGCGATTTCTTTTGAACATGTGAATAAAAACGGATGGTAACTCATTAGTTGTTAGTTTATACATGAAAATTCCAAGATTATAATGAAATAGGTCTGGAATTTTCAGAATTCTGTTTTGATGAAAAAAACAGTTGGTATGAGCAAAATATCCGGCGTGGTTTATAATTCTTATTGCACGCTTTTGAATACGAAGAAGGGAATCTAATAGTAAATTGATTGCATTTCCCCACGCCAAAATTCCATAATTAAAGTGTGGAGATATTAAAGAAGAATATATACTCTGCAAAATATAAACAGGGAACAAATGTTTAAGCTTGTTTAAAATTCCAATATTTCTGGACAAAATTTTACTTACAAAATTAATATGAGTTTTCCAGGATAATTCTCGGTCAATCCAAAGCCCTAAAAACTTTGCGTTATTGACCTGCGTTAAACATATATATGTTCAGTTCAGTACTTAAGTACAAAATATGAGTATTTTACTTAGTTTTCCTCTGAGATAAAATACTTAATCAAGTTTGATATTCATTTGAATCTTTTGGCTATTTAAGTCTTTTACCCCAAATATAAGAAAGTCCACTAGCAGTCCTATGACATTTATTTGATTGGCAGTATGTGGCTTTCATACATGTACATGTAATACGCAGAATTGTACAAGCTGCGCACAAGCTAAAATACTAGTGCGCATGTAAATGCGACGCATTTATTGAAAATTTTTTTAGAGTAGCTGTGTGATGTCACAATGGCTATTAGTATTTTGCCTTACGTAAGTCGGCTTGCTAAAGTAAAATGCTTAGATTTGATCTGAATGCGAGTTAAACAAGTTTACTTATCCAAGCCAAATACTAACAGTACTTTACTTAATGCGGCTTTTGAACTGAATCGAAATATTTTGATTCTAATGATGTTACATTTTAGTAAAAATGCTGAGAATGGTTCTTAATAAATCAATGAAAGAAGAAAATTTGGGTAAATTGAGCTCTGTTCCATTGGATCATTGATAATATCACACAAAACTGTACAGTGATGCAAATGGGTAACACATTTAAAGTTTTGTATGGAATTGGGTCTTGAGAAATGGTGATGAAGATACAGGGATGAACAGTATGACAGAAAGCCTTAAGAGGCATAGAATTGCTCACCTACACTACTTTTGCTCCATTCAAACCCCCTCCCCAACCCACCACCTGTATACAGTGTTATTATGAACAGCGACAGTCAAAATGAAAAGTGTCACAACTTGCTAATATGTGACAACAATATCAGAAACACAAGCAAAACCACAACAGAAACAAGTGTCAAGTACATGTACGTACGTACACACACCATCTATGCAAACACAGTCACACAATATACAGTATATAAACACACACCAACACACATTTCAAGTACTAGTATGTACATTCAGAATTTAATGAGTCACTCTTGGGTCAAGTCACAAGTCAAGTCAAGTCACTGGTAAGTTTGCCCAAGTCAAGTCATCAAGTCAGGCACATCATTCAAGTCAAGTCAAATCAAGACAAGACACAATGCCAAGTCAAATCAAGCCAACTCAGATTTAGGTGGCACAAGGTTATTCGCTGCCATTATACCTTAACCTCTACCGAAGATACTGGAAGATTGCTGTGTAGCAGCAGTCCAGCTTCCAGGTCTATCCTCATCTATCATCAGCCCACTTATTGGTGGGTGGTTTCTTGTCCAATTCAAAAAAAGGCAAGGCATATAGTATGCCACATCTCTGGCCTACTTTAAAGGGAAGACAAAAACCCCAAGAGCAATGTGGATTGAGTGAAAGCAGCAACATTAGTAGAACACATCAGTGAAAGTTTGAAGAAAATCGGACAATCGATGCAAAAGTTATGAATTTTTAAAGTTTTGGTGTTGGAACCGCTGGATGAGGAGACTACTAGAGGTTATGACGTATGAGTGGACAACAATACCAAGAAAATATAAAGAAAATTCTACAAAAATCAATTTTTCATGAAAATTACAAATTCCATCAACTTGATATTGACATATGTTAAGGGTAGCAATTATTCCCCCTGCTTTCTGAAAGAGGTTGGTCCATTGCTCTTTCATGATTCTAGAAAAGTGAATTTTTGTTGAATTTCCTTTATATTTTCTTTGTATTGTTGTCCACTCATACGTCATATCCTCTAGTAGTCTCCTCATCCAGCGGTTCCAACACCAAAACTTTAAAAATTCATAACTTTTGCATCGATTGTCCGATTTTCCTCAAACTTTCACTGATGTGTTCTACTAATGTTGCTGCTTTCACTCAATCCACATTGCTCTCGGGGTTTATCTTCCCTTTAATGTGTTATTGTTGTTTTTTCCAGACTTCAGATAAATTGCTCTTCTTCCAGGCAAAATTTTATGCATCAGCATCCATCTTGCTAAAAAAATGATGTTAGGCAAGACAATGACAAATCATTCTCCATTGATGGCAGTACAAATGACAGACACATTTTGCTCTTTTACAGAATGTCACTTTTGTCACTTGTTTCATTTTGCCAATTAGGGCAGAGCTGTTTATTACCTCCGCCAAGGGAGGAGGTTATGTTTTCGTTACCGTTGGTTTGTTAGTCAGTTAGTTTGTCTGTGTGCAAAATAACTCAAAAAGTAGTTAACGGATTGGGATGAAACTTGCAGGAAAGGTTGAGAATGACACAAGTAATAAACGATTAAAACTCGCAAGTTCATTGACCCTACCTGCCAAAATATAAAAAATCCTTCACAAATTCCCCCCAAATTCTCGGATCACTACCAAAAGTTAATCGTTCGGTACTTGTGTCATTCTCAACCTTTCCTGCAAGTTTCATCCCAATCCGTTAACTACTACAAACAAACCAACGGTAACGAAAACATAACCTCCCCCTTGGCGGAGGTAATAAATGAATAGGTGACCCTAGACTCAAACTATTTTCATTAGTACTTAATATGTTTATCCCTGGGCAATGTCAATGGTTCTAGTTCGCATACTCAACTTGCCAAAACTTGTATACAACATGTACATTTAAAAATCATGCATAAATCACAAGTCATGCATGCATGCACGGCTAATTGCACATTTTGGACGTATGTTCGTACCACTTCATTAGGATCAGGTGGCTTCTTTTCACCCCCTTTTTTGCCTTGTGAGCATTTTCTACCAGGGGAAAAAAAAAAGAAAAAACATGAGAAATGTGAAGGGTAAAAAGACAACAAAATAGTGAAGGAATCATAACAGCTTTAGACTAGAAATGTTGCTATGGCGACTGGTATGCCTCCGCCATGATGCATGGTTCTCCCAATAAGTGTATCATGTCTTGACAATGTTCTATTACGACGAGTTTCACATGTACGTGTAACTGGCAAAACATTAAAATGACCTATTTGTCACAAATGTGATTTTTTCACTTTCCTTGAAGTAGGTTTTATTGCATCAATGGTACAAGGTGATTTGATGATTGTTACTTGACCTTTAGCCCTTCGTAATATGCATGGACTAATTTTCCAAAGAATGGAGAAAAAGTGTAACTTCAGCATCAAGCAGTAAAATTTTAGCATTTTCACTAGGCCTTTGACACTTGAACTTTGACCCCATGACCCTTAAATTACCCAGGGAATCACCAACAGGCAGTAAATGCACAGATATGTTTGAAGTTTCATGATGATAGCTTAAGCCACTTCCAAGATCTGGAGGATGAAGTGAAATGCAGCCTTTTCACTTGACCTTTAACCTTTTTACCTTTGCCCTTTTAGCCAAAACCTTTCCCAGACATTTTCTATTTGGCAATACATGTATACACTGAGTTTCAAGAATACACTCCAGGAATTGCATAGATGTGCAAAGTAGTGAATCTTAAGCAGTTGACCTTTGACCTTTGACCCTTGACCTTTGATCCTGTGACCCAAAAATGCCCAAGAGAATGACTGTCAGGCAGTACATGAACATGTTCTAAGTTCCATGAGGATACCTTGGACCATTTCTGAGATAGTGTATGGAGAAAAAGTAGAAATTCTAGCACTTTCACATGAACTTTGACCTTTGACCCTTAAACTCATATCCCAAAACTTTTTTTAAAGAGTTTTTCTTGGCTAATAAATGTATACATTAACTTTCAAGAAAATACCTTCAGGCATAGCAATAGGGGAAATAGTGAGATTTTGAGCATTTGACCTTGACCTTTGACCTTGAGCATGTGCACCCAAAAGTTCACAGGCACAACTTCGTCCACTCATAATGCAAAAACATGTGTACCATGTCTCATGAGGATACCTTAAACAGTTTTGTAGTTACGCTGTCCACTAAATTCATTATGGACGGACAGACAGGACAGAAAACCCGAAAACATAATGCCTCTGGCGACACTTCATGGTGGAGGCATAAAAATCGCAAGCAGGGAAAGGTTGGGGGCTTTGTGCATACAGATTTATTTTTGTATTATGAAGTACTAACTTAGTGGTAGAAGACGACTAGAGTCTAATTAAAGAAAAAACAAGGGGTTTGTATCATGCCTCGCCACTACCTGTGCACACGAAAGTTGCCATTAGCAGTAGACTAGAAAGAGACCTTAATTCCGGACAGGCCCTAAGCCTGGACAAAATAGAATTACGATAAGAAATTTGGCTCATCAAAACAAACCATGCATCAGGATAATATTATATTTAAACAAACAATCCATTAAACAGAAGATATTTTATAAAATGCAGTTCAAAATCTAAGGAAATATATCATAATCAGAATTTGTACCATACTACTAGCATTTACATATGCAACTCCCATAGACAATGCACGCACGCATGTGACGGTTGAATAAAAATGAAGATCAATTGTTTGAAATCATCTTAATGTTTTCGGAAATGCTTAATCTTATGATAGCTCCTGAGGTATCAAAGAGGAGCATTTTCTAGATAAATTCAAATTTTCTGAAATTATGTGTTCTAGTTTGTTAAAGTTTTGTCATGAAAACTGAAGTTTCTTACGTGTCCCGAAAAAAGGGCCCCACCCTCCATCCTACATAGACATGGGACTAGGTCTAGGACTTGGTCTGCAAGCGTAACGATGTGCAATTAAACTTTAAGTAATGCCGTTATTTGAACTCTTTCAACTATCAAAAATAGATGCTGGTTTCTTGATTACATTTAAACTACTAAACGAGAATCACATTAACACGTACCTTTCATTTCTCAGTCGGATCAGATTCTGGCTAATTGTCCCGATTGGCCAGCTCCAATTCAAGCTCATGCTCACATGTATGCATGCATGCGTAACATAACTGCAGCGCGATATGCAGCACCCATGCATGCACCAGTGCCGCAACTCTGGCCACCGTTTGCTGCAAATAGCATCCACACACGTGTTTGCTATTTGACTGCATAATAGGGAGACAGATTTACTATAAAGTACGCACACTCTGGAGCAGCGGAGACACGTTGACAGTTTTTTCCGAGGCATATGTATATTTTTCTGCGCATGCGTGAACTATGTGGGCAGAAGTACTACAAAAAATAGAGTGGTATTTTTCTCATTTTGGATATTAATTTGATAAATAAATTTGATGGATAAATGCACATTGTTCAACTGTAAGCAACATAATTTATCTAAGGTAGGAATATTTGAAAAATACACTGCTTGGATAGCGAGTAATATGCAATAAACATGATGTCTCCAAGACACACTTATTAAATATAACCATGGTACATGCATAAAGTATAGATCCATGAATTTCACATGAGCCTTATTTCAAGTTGATGTATCCCTGTTTTGAATGGATGGTACCAACATACAGCTGCAAAGACATCATGAATATTCATAAGTATTTAATAGTGGTCTATTAACTGCATAAAACAGTATTTCCAGGGAGGTGCTAGAGAAGGAGAGGCAACTAAAGCTCTCCTTTGAAGTCATACGAGGCACCGCCAAGAAGTTATGCGTTCAACTACAGGTGTTACCCATGTGCTTTGACAAAAGATAGCATCAATAATCGGGACTAGCGCTCTCACATCTAGAAATATTTGTTCCTACTGCAATTCGCTCTCTCTTTCAATATGATGGCAACAATGAATTTCGGTACCTTGAATTGGAGCAGCGAATCAAAATGCAGTGTAAAACTCACAATTTTAACAGCAAATAGTTTAAAAACATGCTGGAACACGCTTTAACAGAGTACTTTATTTGAAAGATCAAAATATCCCTTGTTAAAAGATAGAAAATTAACATGCGGAAATGTGCGCATTATAGAAAAAATTAGGTTTTTTATTTTCATTTCTTTCGATTTGCGAATTACGAAGAAACTAGAAATACATGTTGTAATAATAATATTGAATTCTTTCCTAAACTATTCTAAATCAATTCGAGTATTTCATTTAAAATTTTGCAGTGAAATAAAGCTTATAATTCGACGAAAGGAGAAATGCGTTCTTCGTCTCCGAACTTCGTCTTGTAACTAGAGCGGTGCCGAGCATGACTTCAAAGCGTAATGGAATGCTAGACATCTCATTGTAACGCCTTGTACCCAAACATGTGTTTGCATGAATTACGAAGAGTTGCCACTCCATCTCTGTAACACCTCCCTGGTATTTCAGAGGGGATGAAATTTAAAGGAGACATGAAAAATGTTGACCCTTACATAGGTGTTGCCTTAAAAGGGCATTGTACTGGTTTTTTATTTTTTTATATGTTGTTCTTTTAATTCTAAAAGACCCAGCGGTGCAAACAGAATCAAAATTTCATAACGATTAAGTCCGTAATTTAATGTTAAAAATGGAACTTTTTAGGTGAGAATTATGCTAATGAGCTGACGAGCCCGGATGTTATGATGTCACAGGTGCTCTCACTATTACTGATTACAAGCGCTCGCATACGCGTGCGTTAATTCGTATCGAGTAGCAGACGACGCTTAGGTCTAATTTAGCTAGCAGGCGGCGCTTGTGTACTGTTCTATCCATGTAGATATCTCAAATTTCACTAAACCAAATCGCACCAAAATTACAGGATATACTTCATAGCATATTTCAAAGTATTCTCTTATATTTGAACGAAATCAGTAATCGAGAAGTATTAATATTGACGTCGACTTTCAAGTCGTCACTCAAAAAAAACTCACTCTTCGCGAGAGATCTTGGCGAACGCAAGATGCACAATCTAGAACTGAAGTTAGCCGACTAGTACTGTGCGAACGGGGAATTTACGCGAGAACTAAACTCAAAAGTGTAATGATTTTTGCGACTTGTGTGATATAGGAACTACATTTTTCATTCAACTTACCACAAATAATTTGTAAATTTATTTATTGCCCCTGATTACTTGAAAGATTTGTCTCATGATATTAAATGGCTAACTTCAGTCTGTGCGTGCGCAGCAGGTAGACACTCTAGGTAGGGCCTGGCCGCAATCACTCATGTTATAGTTGTAGAGCAGATTATTTTTAGCGACGCCAACAGGAAAGTCGACATCTACACTTACGCTTCCCGACATGTGATTTGTTTCCAATTAACGTGAGCTGTTGGATATGAATCATAAAGTATTTCCTGTGAGTTTGGTGCCATTTGGCAAGGTGAATTTTGAGATATCTACATGGATACGGAAGTACGCTAGCACTATACCTACACCAGCGCTGGGATCGCGAAGCGGCGACACTGTGTTAGAATCTACGTGGTCAGGCCACTCTTCCGAGATATGGGTCCTAGTACTGTAGGCCTACTGAAACAAACTGTTAGATCTAACATTAGTCCTTGGTGTAAATAACACCACTATGAGATTTATCTCGACTACAAAACATCAGAAATCCATAAAGCAGATACCTTACCTGAAAAATTCAGCACAGGAACAACAGTGCCTGCAGGACAAGGGTCCAGATCTAGATCTGGAGTCTGGACTTTCGTCTGGACTTTCTTCAAGTTCTGGCAGCAGGGGTATGTAACGTTACGCTGTGCCTTATTAGCGCTGTGCACATAGGGCCTACAGCTGCAATGTCGACGGTGAGTGGGTGTAGGGCCTACTCATCAAAACTTGGACTGCCACGTAGAACCTACTCCTTGACTGCTCAGTAGTCCTAGTCCTAGTTCTAGTATTTCAGAGTCTATGTGTACTGGGTACCGTTTTCATCTTAAATACTAAGCGTAAATCGTGCGTGCCGTTGAAGATAGACTACATTTGGATTTAGATTCACTCAGCCCTCATCTACGTTAGATAGTTTGAACTGGCGAACCATCGCTCGATCATGATAATCAATGCGTAATGTTACTTACACACAGTCTTCTATGGGCAGCATGTTCGGATAACGATGCCAATTTCATTTTGCATATCTGGAATTTCCCCACAAGGTTTATCTAAATAAAAAGCTGTTGAAGGGATTGCTTTTATAGATTAATAGATATTGTTTAACATGTTTATTATAGCTCCATATTGCAATTATACTAAATAACAGCTTTTGCAGTACTTCATGTGAGATTTCACCAGTAAATTGGCATTACGTAGTTTGTTTTGCTAATGTCGGAGTTGTGCACCAAGAGCACCTGTGACATAGGCCAAATTGTGTGGATCACAGCTTGCTCGTTTTCATTTTTTTCAAAAAATCATTACAGGCTTATCCTGGGTCTTACAATCCTCTCTTTCCAGTAGTAGGCATCAAAAAATGTAGATTAGAAATATCAGACAATTAGAAAATGTCAGTACAGTTTTCTTTTAAAGCACATGTATGTCTACAAACCCCTGAATGTCTCCCATTTACAGAATTCAGTTACACACATATCAATAAAATTGTGGTATCATGTACAACAGAAAACCTGCTAAAAATTTTCCTTTCATTTTATGATCCCAATCTTTAGAATTACTGGTATGTAGAAGAATGGCTCTTCCTAAAAATATAGAGAACTCGAGATTGACTACATTGACTTATTTCATATTTTGAGTCCTCACACAAAATCGGTGCATGCTGCTTTTTGTTGGTTTTGTGATGCACGGCAACATTTTGATGACCAAAATGGCTCTTAACCTGCGCAATACTTCTGCATCCAGAGAAGGCCTCATCACAAGGCTTCTTAGCTTTTTTTATTCAAGTCTTGTGCAACTTTTGAGACCAAATTTGCAACATCAACGTCATTATACCGTTACAAAGTGACACCCATTTTTGTAACTGTACTGTATGTCACGCCCAAATGGGCACAAATTTTGTAATTTTGTGTACATTTCCTGTGGAAAACAGTGCTCAGTCATCACATTCCTAAAAACGTGTGTAGTTGTACTATTTATCACATATTGACTTAAAATGACTTGTTGCTGATTACGGTAGAAAATTGGGAGTGACAACTTCCAATGAAAAAAAAAGACATAAAAGTAAAAAGAAAAAAGAAACTAGAAATGTCGCTACAGCGACTGGTTATACCCCCGCCAAACAACATTTCATAAGCTTTGGTCAAAACATTTCATCAGCTTTGGTCAAAAAACTGAGGAAGTAGTTAAATCCACAAGATCTTTCCTTGATCTTCTGCCATTAATATGCCGTTACCATGGCAACGTACTTTCGGGTACTGTCGAAAAATGCGTCTTGCACATCTACAACCAAAGGCACACATCTGCACCAAGTTTCATGGAAATTGGGCAAAAACTGAGGAAGTAGTTTGCAACACAAAATTTTCCATCATTTTGGCTCATAATATGTGAGCTGTTACCATGGCAACATACTTTTTGTCACTGTCAAGATATGTGTCATGCTGACCTATATCCTAAGACAAATGGCTATTTCCATAAAATAGGACCTCAATGTGTGACATAGGGGTCAAATTCTAGATTCATTTATTAATTCATCAAAGTATTATTTTTTATTTCCTATATAGCTTAATTTTTGGAAAATAACAAAATTCTCACCATTTTGTACAATTCATCAAAGTGGGGCTGGTCCAAAACATGCACGCTCCTAACAGATTTCACGTGTAAGGGGGACACCAAACCCAAGGTGTTTATGTGTCAGACTGGTTTCAAGAGGTATACATTTCTAATTTTTTTTTCTGTTTTCATGTCTGTTTTTGATGCCATTTCACATTGAACAACTTTTTGTTTGGATCATTTCAATACAAAAAAAATAAAAAATCTCAACAGCTTACCCATTATACTGTAAAATTTGAAATTTTGAGACATATGGTAGAAGAAACTCTGTGGACATAACAATTCTTGCCACTCTTAAGAATAATTTAATCTCAAACACAATATATGAAGCACTGAATCTTCTTCTTAAACAATTGCATGCAAAAATACACAACAAATGTTTATTGCCCGAAAATGTCATTCTAATTTCACGCGTAAGGGGGACACCAAAAAATGGTGTCCCCCTTACATAGTGACCACAAGCTCGAAATGGTGATTACAAGTGAGTAATAAGTATCATTCATGTTTAGTTTAAACTTACACTCTACTCATTGAGATACACTTTCAACAATAGAAACACTCTTCCTTACTCAAAGTCAGATAAAATTCCTGATTTTTATTGCCCGAAGATGTAATTCTAATTTCACGCGTAAGGGGGACACCAAAAATGGTGTCCCCCTTACATAGTGACCACATGCCCAAAATGGTGATTACAAGTGAGTGATAAGTATCATGTTTAGTTTAAACTTACATTCTACTCATTGAGATACACTTTCAACAATAGAAACACTCTCAAAGTCACATACAATGAGGTTCCAAACTTCTGGGAGGACACCAAATATTTAAATCTTCAAATTCTCAAAATTGTCAAATTCTTAAATTCAAATTCTTAAAAATCTCAAAAATCTAAGATCTGGGTCATTCCATGGGGTTGGGGCAAAAAGGAGACTAAACTCGCCAGGTGCACAAGATGGCAGCTACGACATGGGCATACTCTCACTTCCAGCTCCCCATGCACTCCCTTTAATGAACTCTTAAATTTACCAACAATGTACAAACTACATAAAAATTGCCTTAACACCAAATGTTCCACATTACTCATTCTTACCAGGAACCTATGAAGTGTCTACCAAAGACGAAAGGAGGCCTCCAAGCATCACATATTGTTTTATTTTGCTCAGCCTGCAGTACTCCATAGAATTCAACACAAACTATGCATGTGCTGTTTCCACATTTGTTCAATTGAATTTACGTACCTTTTCAGTATGATTTTGTTTGAATTCTAATTTATAGCTTCTTACGAAAAAGTTGTTATTCCTTATAGTTTCTCACTAACAAGTTGTTTTACAAGTTGTGTTGAGGCTGAAGGTTTACATTTCCCACCTGACGACAGCACGCATGCTGTTCTGTGAATGTTTACAGACCATTTAGTGAACTTTCACGGAAGATCCTGGATGTAAACTGCCTCATACTAATCAAGGAAGGGATCGAAACGAGCACGATGCCTATCTCCACAACATTAGTAGGGCACTTTAGAAATGAGGTAGATTCTTTCTGATAAGAAAATTGAACTTGTAACACTTCTCAAAGAGAAACAGTCAGGGTTGGGTTCAATTTCATTTTTCGTGTGATTAATTACTTTTTCAAATTCGATTGCAATTACTGTAATTGTGTGCAAATGAAAGGGAAAATATTTAATTCAGGAAAATCCAAAAATAATTGGAAGTAACTAAAAATGTAATTGAACCAACCCTGGAAGTAACTTCAAAATATGGCAAATTATACATTTAAACAAATTTATTATTAGTTCAAGGCAAAGTGCTGGTCGTGGGGCAACTGTTCTTGCCACAATTACATAGTGACCACAAGCCCAAAATGGTGATTACAAGTGAGTGATAAGTATCATGTTTAGTTTAAACTTACATTCTACTCATTGAGATACACTTTCAACAATAGAAACACTCTCAAAGTCACCTACAATGAGGTTCCAAACTTCTGGGAGGACACCAAATATTTAAATCTTCAAATTCTCAAAATTGTCAAATTCTTAAATTCAAATTCTTAAAAATCTCAAAAATCTAAGATCTGGGTCATTCCATGGGGTTGGGGCAAAAAGGAGACTAAACTCGCCAGGTGCACAAGATGGCAGCTACGACATGGGCATACTCTCACTTCCAGCTCCCCATGCACTCCCTTTAATGAACTCTTAAATTTACCAACAATGTACAAACTACATAAAAATTGCCTTAACACCAAATGTTCCACATTACTCATTCTTACCAGGAACCTATGAAGTGTCTACCAAAGACGAAAGGAGGCCTCCAAGCATCACATAATGTTTTATTTTGCTCAGCCTGCAGTACTCCATAGAATTCAACACAAACTATGCATGTGCTGTTTCCACATTTGTTCAATTGAATTTACATACATTTTCAGTATGATTTTGTTTGAATTCTAATTTATAGCTTCTTACGAAAAAGTTGTTATTCCTTATAGTTTCTCACTAACAAGTTGTTTTACAAGTTGTGTTGAGGCTGAAGGTTTACATTTCCCACCTGACGACAGCACGCATGCTGTTCTGTGAATGTTTACAGACCATTTAGTGAACTTTCACGGAAGATCCTGGATGTAAACTGCCTCATACTAATCAAGGAAGGGATCGAAACGAGCACGATGCCTATCTCCACAACATTAGTAGGGCACTTTAGAAATGAGGTAGATTCTTTCTGATAAGAAAATTGAACTTGTAACACTTCTCAAAGAGAAACAGTCAGGGTTGGGTTCAATTTCATTTTTCGTGTGATTAATTACTTTTTCAAATTCGATTGCAATTACTGTAATTGTGTGCAAATGAAAGGGAAAATATTTAATTCAGGAAAATCCAAAAATAATTGGAAGTAACTAAAAATGTAATTGAACCAACCCTGGAAGTAACTTCAAAATATGGCAAATTATACATTTAAACAAGTTTATTATTAGTTCAAGGCAAAGTGCTGGTCGTGGGGCAACTGTTCTTGCCACAATTTAAAGGTACTGGGTAAGAGTGATTCTACCCTCCTAAACTCTTACCCAGTACCTTTGATTCACAATTATGAGACACTTATGCAGTGGAACCTTGTTAACATAACTTGTAAAAGCAAGGGGAGGGGGACCTTGTAATGGCCAGGCCACACTGAGCTGCCGCGACGTGACCCAACGCAGCTGGACGGTTTGCCTGTCGGACGCAACGGCAGACAACTGCGAGAGAACATGTTCTATCGTCTGCACCGAGGTCCAACGCGACAAAACTGCATTGCAACGAGGGAAAACTGCCATGTCACACTGAAACAATGGCATGGAAACGTCCAGTTGCATTGCGTCGCATGAAACCGCTTAGTGTGGCCCGGCCTTAACATGTCATTTTCAGGTCCCTATTGCTGTTGCTTTTGCAAAATGAATGAGATGACAAACTCTGACGCCACACCAATTGAAACCTGAGGCCTACACGTTTATTGCTGAGGTTGCAACCATTCTACCTACAGTCCAGTATGTAAGCAAAAAGTATCAACAGTCACTGCTCCTGGAAATAAAAATTCTGTGCAGTGTATGCTTGCTCGATATGAGCGTGTTATGGCAGATGGTCTAGCAGCCTGCAAATGCAAGAAATAAAATGTTGGAAGAATTTGTTCTTCTCAGTATAGTACAGTGCACCACTTGTCCAATTTACTCCAGTCCATATTTTCCTGATAAGGTTGACAGCACTGTTTGATCAAATTCATACAAAAATTTTCTGCCAACAGGATGCATAACTGGTACTGGCAGCTTTCCCACTATGTCTGACTTCGGATGAGCAGCCTCTGGCTCCGGCGAGAAGCTGTATAAACCGTCGGTTGTACGTTTCAGGAATTTGACTTGTACGACATCACCTCTAACAGCAGTTATCTGTAAAAATCAAGCACAAAATCAAGTACAATGTAAATTATACAGGTAAGAAATGCAATACAGAGGAACCTCTTTGCAACGAGGTCCTTGGACCATGAAAATTACCTTGTTATATAGGTTTCTCATTACATCAGGGTAAAAAGCAAAAAACAAAGAAGAGCTGGGACCAACAAAATTACCTTGTTATAAGAGGGATTTGTTATATCCGACCTCTTTATAATGAGGTTCCACTGTACCACTTGGTGATGTCTCAGATAACGGGTAAATCTACTGCAAAGGTACATAGTTTATCCACATGATGTGAAACACAAGTACAATGCATATGTGTACAGCTTGGAACAGCAAGTATCAGTTTACTTTCCTCAATGCTCTGACTTGTTTTTCTTGAAATACCGAATGTTTAAAATTACAATCAGAGAAGAGTAAGAGAATACCCACAAACCAAGCCAGCAAACTTACCAATGCCATGTAAACCAATCCTTTGGTACTATCCGTCTTCTTGCCACATACTTCAAAACGCACTGCAACATAGGTATTAACTTTGTACCTGTAATGCATAAAGAAAAAAAAAAGAAAATATCCCAAGATTAATATTGCAAATGAATTTACTTAGATCTCATGATAGAAGACATGAAATAAATATTTTAAATGGGACATTTCTGAAATATCCAGATCAATAAATGTTAGTGTTGATGAAGAGCTTTAAATTTCAAGATGAATATTATTGTACAGCACATTCAACAAATATCCATTTCTTGTTTTTACCTGTTGTGATAAACATAGATACTTTCATACGCCTTCAGGCCAAATATTTCCCAACATGATAGATGTTTTACCTCTCACTATCATCAGAGCTCTGTGGTTCTGTCATGTTCATAGTATCAGGGGGATCATCTCTATGTGCTGTGGCAGGCGTACCGGCACCATGTAAGACAACAGCTGTGGGGGGTTCTAGTGTTTCTGTGACATCATCTGGGACAACAGCTGTGAGAACGTCACTGGTTGGGTCAGCTGGGGCTGCAGTGGTATTTGCTCTCAGTCTCATACCTGTGAGGGATGACATTACATGGGTTTGTAGTGAATGACATGTTGCTTATAAAATATGAGATAGCTGTAGGTGTTCTTTAAACTCCCAAATGGAATTTTCAGGTGACAGGATCTCTTTGAGAATCTGTTCCCTAAATGTATAGATGGGATTGACATGATTTAATCTCTGCAAGAGTCAAATCTGAATCAAACTGCAGTAATTTCTAGCCTCAAATGAGACCATGGTCAGGGTGATTTAAGTAATCATCATGCAAATATCTTCATGAAACATTCTAGGCCCATATGCTGAAACTTACAAAAAAAATGTGACATATAGATAAAACAATTGTAGATACTGTATACTGGGATTCATTATGCAACCTAGGAAAACATGACAATCTCATCTGCTAATAACATTTTTAGTGATGTAGATGTATATATTTTTTTAAAGTTTCAGAATACTGGCCCTGACCCCTACCTTGCTTATTTGCAGCTCTCAGGTCCACCTTCTTCCAGTTCTCGACATAGGTATTGTTTCTGCAGTTTCCATGGCCAAGTAGACAGGTGTCACACACACAAGTTAAATTTCGAGTTGAAATTACTCCACTCTCCACGGTCTTAACACAGTGTAGCTTTCTTGAACCTTTCACCAACTTTGTAGATCTGTTTTCCCTGTCTCTATTAACCTCTGCATGTGAAACAAAGAATGATGTGCGCAGAAATTTCTTGCAACATTGGCCGCCTTCGCTTTGCTTGTCTAGATGCTTCTTGGAAAACTCATACAGCGCTTTTGCATCACTGATTACTACCTTGCGAGTTAGAACTGCTGTTGACGCTTGAGATTTCACGACCGCACCCTCTCCATCGCTCGGGCCTTTACCATGTCTGCTGCCGAAGTAGTTGTGGATGACTGGGAAGCCAAAATCTTCTGTGAAGTAACTCACATCTGAGAAAGGTCCTTTCGATTTGTACTGGCTAGCACAACCATCGGAGTATCTGTACATAACTTTGATATTCAGCCCTCTCTTTTCTGCTAGGTGTTTACAGACTTTTGCTTGCATGGCATGCACTAAATGATAATCATGCCGAAGGTCATCACTGATTACAATGCAAGATTCTTGCACAACTTCACGGCAAGTCTCGCACCTGTAGTAGTTCACCATTGGGTGCAAAGTAGCTGAATTTTGGGCATAGTATGCAGTTTGCACTTCTCTCTGGAAACCGCATTTGTAATTTTCTGAGAAATCTACAATGCTCAGCACTGCTCCTTCTGGTAGGTTTGTCTTCAGTTTTGAGAACTGCTGTTGCTGCCAGTCTTTATTGAACAGATGTACAGCAATGTCATTGGCTTCATCCTTAAGCTGCTTTATGAGATCAGCTACAGTGCCCTTCTCGGTGACAAGCGAACGCTTCTTCACTTCTTTTGTCTTGTTTGATTTGGTGTGACAGGTATGGTTGACCATTTTCCAAACTTTCCATTCAACTTCCTCATGTGGCTCTTTGTCATGAAATATATCGTCCAGTTTGTGGATACCACAGTTGCCACACTTTCTTTCCAAACAGGTTGGCCTATGAAATGCTGATGCACTTGGCTTTGGACAGAGAGTTGCATTAGCAACGTCATACACTGTTCTCAATTTCACGTTGGCTAGTACCTCCAATTTTAGTTGCAGATTTTCGCAGTATTCGCAAAGACAGCCATGATATTTTGCCTGTCTCTTGGTGCTTACATGTTTAGGTCTGAGTGCATAGAAACTGGAAGAGCACACTTGTTGATCTGGATAGGTCTTGTTGTATTGTTCATGTAAAATGGCAATGGAGGTATCAATAATGCGTCTAGGCTTTCTGGTTTTTTTGCTTACAAGTCGCTTGTCTGGCATTTCTGACGAGTTAACTTCATAAAACTCATGAACCTGCTTTACGGTTTCCAAGTTGACCTTTGGCCTTCCTTGCTTTGACAATTTCTTGTTTATCAATTTCTTGTTTACACCAAACCGCTTACAGGCCTGTCTTTGCAGACGGTATTTTTTCATGAGGTGAAGCGTCGATGCTAGAATTTTCCGACTTTTCTTTTCTTCTTTGAGCCTTGATGACAGTCCTTTAGTGACTACCTCTTCAAGATTAGGCTGTCTCCTCGCTGTTTTGGTAAGTTTTACACCTGCTCCTGTAAAGGCTGCTTGTTTTGTAGGAGAAGCTTTGTTAAGAATGTCAACAACAGTACCAACAAAGTGTGATGTCTTGCTGGGTAAAGCATGTAATGCCCTTTTCAAGCTCTGTCGTCTAGCTGGGTTTGATCGTACATCGTTCCCTTCAGCATCTTTAAATTCTTTCATTTGGCGTTTTCTTGCCTCTATGTCTCCATCTCTTTCATGCAGTTGGAGTTGCCTTTCTCTCTCTCTTATCTCCGCTTCCATTGCCCTAAGGTGCTCCTCGTCAGCTTTTAATTTCTTTTCTCTTTCCTGTAAGATGACATCTTTTTCACATTGCCGCTTCTGTGCGTATAATTCTCTTCTCCTCGCTTTAACTGCTTCATGTCTTTCGACTGAGTATGCTTCACGCTGCTTCCGTTTTTTGTTTCTTTCATACTCTTTTTTTTTATCAGCTTGTTTCCTCGTCACAGGAATGTGTGGCTTGTTCTTGTTCTCTTCCCTTTCTTTTTTCTTTTTCTCAGCAAATCTTCGCTGGCGGATTCTACTTTTCTCATTGTACTTCTTCTTTTTCTCTAGCCACTCTTCAGCTTCTTCTCTTTCCTCTGATTTGAGGTTTCTTTTTCTTAAAGTCTTTTCGGCCAATGCCATGTTTAGGCGGTACATCTGGCTGTACAACTTTCCACTTTGTTGCACTTTTTGGTATTTTTGGGGGTCATTTTGCTTCAGTTTATGTCTCCAACTTGTACTGGCACTTCTACTTTTTCTCTTTGTCTGACTGGCCCCACTTGATTGACCACTATCCTCTCGATTTTGGCATCGAATGCGGAGAGCAAAGGGCAGTTTGATTTTTTTTTTAGTTTCTTTCACTTTGCTTTTGCACGGTGACCTTTTGCCTTTGCGTGGTGACCTTTTTGCTTCGCCTCTGCAGGCCACCCCTCTCTCTTTGAATTGGCGAGCCATCTTCAATAGTGAACCCTGTTAAATGAAAAAGAATTGACTTCATAAATCGTAATATGGTTTAAAGCATAATTTTAAAAAATATCAGGTGTGAAACAGAAATTTCAAAAAAGAGGAAACACTTGTCTGAGGGAGCGGAAAAAAAAAAAAAAAAAAAATCCCAGACTCAAAATCCGCGGAGAAATCTCATCCCTGTAAATACGGTAAGTGAATAGTTAAATAAAAATGAAGTATAAAGGGATTGGTAGTGGTTATGATTTCATATTAAATTTGTTTAAGTGTTAATGAAGTGTTCTAGAAATAACCCTAAACTTTTGGTATCATAACATAATTTCAGCTATATATGTTTCCAGACAAAAATGTTCAAGTGTTTATAAAGAAAAGTGTTCAGTACATTTTCAGTGTCTGTAAAATTTATCAAAAGTGCTGGCAAATTCTGGAAAATTAAGCTCAAAAAATCAAGGGGGATAACCCCCTCCCATGAGGGGGTGGGCATTGGCGGCGGAAGCAAAAAAATTTAGGGGGGGACGCGGCGGAAAAAAATTTGACAAGCAAAAAAAAAAGGTTATCAACCAAAATTAAGAGGGGGATCCAGGAAAAAAAAATTGCCCCCGATTGTTGTCTGTTGGGGGTTTCAATAAAAAAATTTTTATCACCCAAAAAAATTTTTATCACCCAAAAAAATTTGGGGGGGACGCAATCCCCCCCCCCCATCCCCCCCCCCATCCCCCCCCCCCCCCCCCCCCCCCCCGCTTCCGCCGCCTATGGGGGTGGGTAAGGTAACACCACACCGGATCACTGCCTATGCAACCAAGAGTTAATTTCTGGACATTTAAAACTTCATGGTAGTCTCAAATATATTATCCTCTTAGGAATGCATAATTGATTCCCAAACCCGGTACTTCAAAACAAAAAAAAAAAAGGAAAATGTAGACCAGCATAAACTAAAGTTTTAGTGTCTATTCTCCATTTCACTTTCACCCAAACTTGCTTAGAATATTACACTTATCTTATTCAAAATCTTTGAAATGGTTAGGCCTACCTAATCAGAATTTATTAGATAGAGTACACTACTTGGGAAATATTTAGTAACAAAGTTCTTCATAAAACCACTACCCCAGCCAGGGAACTGGACACCACGCCTGCCATCTTCCAACCCCAGAGTTCAGGGGATTATTCTGTGACTGAATGGGTCACATAGCTATGTTTCCAGCTGCTAAATTTGCCACTTTTTGACCAAGTATCCCTCTTTAAATCCACTTAAAAACACAAATATTATTTCTGAATCTCCTATGACACTTTGATGGTCAGATTTATCATTTTCAAGTGCAGAAAATTACCGCCAATATCGCAAGTTAAGACTTGAAAATACGAACTCACATACACAATACACCATTTAACACATGTGGGACTAACGCGGCACGACGCATAAGGGACACTGCACTTCAAGGCGTCCCCGTCGTCATGCTAACGTTGGGTGTACAGTGCTCCACAAATGACTAGTATTACCATGTTGATTACGGCAATCTAAGCATAATATTGGATATGAAACGATACGGTATTTGCAAGTAGTAATTGCGACAGGTGTTGCTTGCAAAATTATGCCGCTACAATGAAAGACGGAGTGTTTTCATCGTCAATACTCGTACTTCGTTAGCGGGGACACGGTGAATATGGTTTCCCATTAACAGCAACATTGCATGTGTGAAGGTTTCACCACCGAGCACAAAACTGTCCCGATATTTTACGCTTTTCGTAATAACCGAAACAATAAAAATTCATAATCATAATGTTTAAAATCTACAGAAAATCGTGCTTACATTACTTTTGAGAGCTCGATGATGATTCCGGCGTAATTTGCAGTGAAAGTGCCACCGACGTTAGGGAGGGACACAGAGTACACATCGTGGTTTGTAGCGCGCTGAAAAGATCTACTTTCATCGAGCCTGATATATGACGTAGATCGGGCCTGAGATATGACGTAGGGTACATTTCGTTCATGAATTTATTGGGAGTGTGCTTGGCGGAGTAATAAACTCGTGACCGACGTTAGGATATCGAAGGGACACAATATGAACGCGTCATCCAAGAAACTCAAGAAATTACGATGTATTGTACTTATTATACAAAAAAAATGTGATGAAAATTACATTTTCGTTCATTAATGCTAAAAAATGAAATATTTGCCGGCAAAAAACATGTTTTTGCTTAGTAATATTTCACCAAAGCAATACCTATCATACGTGAGGACGGGGACACCAACGCTTACGTCGTGAGGCTAAAAGTCCAATATTTTGGAAAGCAAATTAGCACCCGATTTGTGGAAAAGTTGCATAGCATTTTAAACAATTGTTGATAGACATTACTTCCAATAAAAATAAATTAAAAAAAAGGACTTTTAAATACACAATGTATTAAAATTTAATGTAAAAAATGTCACGCCGACATTAGGAAAAACCTAATGCAACAACCATACTTCTTGCTCGTGGCAAGCCAATTATAATTTTTTCCGTGCCCCAAAACTTGTATACGGACATTATGAAACACAGTGCACACATACTACCTAAGGAAACTCAAATTAGTAGCATTGTAGTGAATAAAACATTGATATAAATGCAGGGACACCAAACACAGCCAATGGGTTCCTATTTTATGGAAATAGCCACATTCAATATGAATTCCATGAGAATTGGAAGAACACTGATGAAGCAGTTTTGCCATGAAGCATTTTGCCCTATATTTTACCAATAACATGCCGTTACCATGGCAACGCACTTTTTGCCACTGCGGAAATATGTGTCTTGCACATTAACATATTCAGATGAACATCTGTACCTAATTTCATAAAAATTGATCAAAAACTGTGGGAGGAGTTCGCGACGCAAGATTTGTACCCATTTTTGCCCATAATATGCCGTTACCATGGCAACATACTTTTGGGTACTGTCAAAAAATATGTCTTGCACATCTACAACCCAAGGCACACATCTGTGCCAAGTTTTATGGGAATCGGTTGAAAACTGAGGAAGTAGTTCGCAATACAAGATTTGCAACGGACCGACCGCCCAACCGCCCGACCGACCGCCCGACCGTCCGCTGATTCCTATATACCCCCTTCAAACTTCATTTGGCGGGGGTATACAAAAAGAAAAGGATAATTCCTAAAACAATGATATCCATCAGAATTGAAATGACTTATGGGAGTGTTAATGATGTAATGTACAATATTGTTGAATATCTTAAAATGGATACACAAATCAATCATTGTATATTACAATGTGAGTGTCAGGCGTGCCAAATTTGACATGACCGTGCCTCTGATGGCCGAGATCTCATGGGAAGGGGGAATCCGCCCCTCCCCCCCCCCCCCTTCGGTTTTAAAATAGCCCGAAAAAGCCCGGCCTGAGAAAAATTAAGTTATGCTGTCCACAAACTTAATTAGGGACAGATGGAGGGACGGAAAACCCGAAAACATTATGCCTCCGGTGACACTGCATGGCAGAGGCATAAAAATCACCAAGCATATCTGAAGGAGGCTTTACCCCTGAACTCCCCCCCCCCCCCCGAAAAAAAAAAAAAAGGAGGAGTACAGTGCACTCCCGTTATAACGAACACGGTTATAACGAAATTCCGGTTACAACGAAATAAAATTTAGGGCCGCAACTTTATCAACTCTATGTATTTTTATTGTTTATTCATTCGGTTATAACGAAAATTCGTTATAACGAAAGAAAACTGCCGGTTCCAAGGACTTCGTTATAACGGGAGTCCACTGTAGTGACATCCCAAATTTGGACTCCTCTTAACAATAATTCTTGCCTAGTTTTATTACAATCTAGACATGAATATTCAATAAATGGTAAAATAATATGTATAGTTTACTACAAGAAGGCCCCTATCCCACACTAGTAGCCCCTCCAGGGGACAAATGGCATGACTCTGAAGCCCCCATGAACAGGTCTAAATTTGTTATCCAAACTATCATCTTCACTGTATGCATTCATAAAAGCAAAAAAATGTCAACAATATCTCATTACCTGTCTTGTCAAACCAGACAACACCTGCTCGGACTGCTGCTGCTTCTGATGGTGGTCTGGAGGGGGTTGTGGCTGGAACTGCGTAAAAGGGGCATCTCCAATGTAGGCCTCGTGTTGTGGACCTTCTTCGTGGGATGGGGCTTGTTGTGCCTGTTGGGCTATGCCGAGTATTGGTCCTGATGGTAACAACAGGGAAAATACACTTAGAGAAGATAGTCTGATGATTGTAAAACATTGATTTTTTTTTTCCACGAAGATAAGAGTAAAAATTGCATAAGAGCTCAAATCAATAATATAAGAATCTGTCCAGTCATTACCGGTAATTTATTCTCAGTGGTGAAAATCCAAGGTGAGCTACCACAATTCAGTATAACCCATATGATTTGAATAGCTATCTAGCATGCCACATACTTTTCAATGCAATTTATATATCGAGGGATCAAAATGTATAATGCATGGTTATATACTGTATGATCATGCATATTAAAACATAAAACAAAACACAATGGGAGCATTTCATATCATCTCGCCTCCTTTCACAACTTTCCTGTATGTACATGTAAGTTACAGAAATTCTGTAATCATAGGCATGGTGAAGTTTCAGAATGCATGATGCTGGTATTCATATGCTTTTTAGATCAAATCCAGTGAGCTTTAATACTCTCAGTGATGGGGTACATGGAAAATGGAGACATTGGGAAATCATAGTTGGATTGAAAAGATGTCATCATCTCAGTGGATAGGACTGCATGTAACTGCATAACAAGAACTCCCACATACATGCGTAACACTTCTTGAACAGTACAGTCACTTGATGATGTTTGTCCTTCGCAGGTGAAGATGGGGTCCCACAATTTCTCATATATCACAAGATTCTATGAGTGCAAAGATGGTTGATCAGTCTGATCCTCCCTCTAAAATGTCTGGTGCAGTGGAGACATGCATATGCCGGGTAAAGCCAGAATGTGAAAAGTAGTGCTCATTCCGCTTTTTAGTCGCTGGGGTTTCTGTTCCCGCTCCTCCACATGCCTCACTTCATAGCCTGATACACCAGAGCTGACCACTGATCGCGAGGCAGATCAGTCTTGTGCCATTTTGCTTCCCTTGTTTCAGGGTTCATGCTGCAGCATTTCATGGAAGCTTTAACCCAAACCAGGCCAGGCTTTTTGGGGTGTTCTGCGGCCGGGGGAGGGTTGATTCAAACCCCCCCCCCCCCCCCCCCCCGAGATCTCGGCCGTTGATCACGCAATCACCCTGAAAATTGGCACATACATTACCTGTCGTGTAATCTACCAAACTATAAAAGAAAAAAATTTAATTTTTCATTTTTTTATTTTATATTAATTAATATGCTCTAATTCAGAAAATAAAGCTGATGGCATCCTAATTTTTCATGACATTATTCCTTGTAGCATTCCTAACAATGTACTTGGAAAAAAAAAATCTGGTATCAAAACTAATTTCTGATGTATTTTATTGTTTTAGGAATTTCTTATGTATTTCTTTGTTTTTGACCTTTTGTTTTATCATTTGTTTTTCTGCAAAATTTAAGACAACCTATTTCAAGCATAATCATGCTGAAAATATTTGATTTCAGCCTATGCAAGTGAAAATATTCATATCTTTTTGAATAAGGTTAGAAAACTCCATTAAAATCACGTTTTTTGAGCAATTTTCGGTCTGACAGGGATATATAAAAGGTCGTGCAGCGTCGTAACAGTATGCGTGATTTTCGCAAAAATGGTGTCAAAAGATGTGCGAGACTTGAAAGTAAAAAGTCAGTGAACAGCGCGGTAAAAAAAAATCGCACGGCAGAATTGTCGCAAAAAAACTTTAGGGTTAGGTGTGTCCTTGTAGCGCTTCCTCTTAACCTCCATCAGTGCACTTGCCTTCCATTAGTTCACTGTAGAGCAGTCTCTTTGGAAAACACTTGTCGGGCATTCAGAGTAATTGCCTTGCCCATCTAAGCTGCGAGTACAACAAATTTGTACTTGAGCATCACATAACACGCTCTACCAGGCTCTTCTGTCTTGGACTTTGTATGGCATTTGACATGCAGAAAGTTTCAGAGGCATCTGAGGTGGAAGGAGTTCAGATGTCTAGCAGGCTGGCTGTACATCATCAAAGTTTTGCAGGATGTCTGTGGGGTACAAATGTACACCTACAGTTAGGTCCGAAGACTAATTCCTCTTCTCTCCCACACCCTGTCTTGTGACTGCTTCCTGCCAAGGTAAACAAATTTGTCTGTCACTTTTAACTTTTGCCATTGACCATGATGGTTGGCTCTGTGTAGGGAATTGCAGGAGCTCGCTGATGCATCACTTACAATTATGTAAGTCTCCTTTGTGCTCGTCGTCAGACCGAAGTCATCACAGGCATTGGGGCATTAGTGGTGCTTTCCTACATGTCAGACTGAGTACCGTAGCATTCAGGGCACAGTGTCAGCAAAGAGAAAGTAACCTGCAATATCTCACTGGTCTTTGGATTTTGCCTTCAGTCTCCGTACTGTAGGTTGAATAGTTGTCCATCAGCTCTAAATCTGCAGTCGACTCTGATGTTAACCTCATGAAAAGCTTTTCTTTAAAGCGCCAAGTCACTGTTTTTCTTTTCCGTTTTTTTTTTTCCTTTCGCAAAATGTGTTTCGAGTTTCAAGATTAAGAGTTTTATGAGTATAATTGGTGTTGTATTATATATTCGTATTACAGATCCATAGATAGGGCCTCATCCTAGTCAAGCTCTGCTTATGACAGTCTCCTGTATTGATTTCTTTGTTCATGGACACAGTATGCCTTAATGTTATTTTGATTCATATGTCACTACAGATTGATGTTGTTATGCAAATGATATTTCTTGTATTGATTTGTATGTTAAACTCTCTCTCTCTTTTGCATACTCTATATCACTCTGTCTTCATTTGTAATTGTATTTGGAGAAAGAAAATGCAGAAATAAGCCAAACCAAAACCAAACCAAAAAGCAAAAAAGTCGTTTGTGACAGGGAAGGGCACTGAGTGTTCTCCGTCATCCTGATCCTGCACGTTAACTTGCATGCAGTCATGCAGCTGCCTGACAAGTGAAATGAACTTTGCATGGCAGCCAAATTTAGCCATGATCTTCCAGAACCCTACTTGGTAGATGGTGTCAAGAGCCTTTATTAGTCAGGTCTACAAAGGTGCCATAGACATTCTGCTCCTGACACTTCTCTAGGAGTTGACATGCTGCAAAAACTATGTCCACTGCACTGTGACCCTTTCTCAACCAGCATTAACTTTCAGGTGGTACAGTACATTGTAAGCCTTCATCCAAATGGTCAATTGGGCAGTTCAGCAAGTCTCTGGCCCAGATATTCCTGGCAACAGAAACTAGGGGATGCCACAGCAGATGTCGCAGACCTGTTGTTTCCTTTGTGCTTGAAAAAGTGGATGATAAAAGCATCCTTCAGTTCCTGTAGAGATTTCTCTTCATTCTAAGTTGACTGTAATAGCTCACAGAGCTTTCTAGTTAGAGTTAGGCCACCCAAGGCATACATTTATGCAGGGATGGAGTCAGCATAAAGTGCTTTTCCACAGGACAGACGCTTCACTGCTATTTCCACTTCAGTTTCAGTAGGGATGTCAGCAAGAGAATGATTGGTTGGAATCTGGGGCAGCCTAGCAATTGCTTCCTCACTGATGGCAGATGGATGATTTCTGATGTGTTCTGCCCAGCGTTCAAGAACCTTTTCCTTGTCCAGATCAGTATATTTCCTTCTGTACTGAGGAAGGGAGACAATCCTGATGAGGTTGGTCCATAGATAATCTGGAGTGCTTTGTAGTACTAAGTTTTTCATGTCGTTGTGAGCAGCATAAGATGGATGTCATAAGATGGATCTCAGTAGCTTTATCACATAGCCATGCATCCTTTCCACCCATTCGGCATAGCTTTAGCTGTATGCTTCTTCTGATGTTGCAGAAAGTGGCTTTCTCCGTCGCTGACAGGTTGTTGAGGTGTGCTCAATGAAGGTGATGTTTCTCTTCCAGCAGAGACTGAAGGCATTCATCGATGTCATCAAGCCAGTCCTAGCGCTGTTGTAACAGGACCCACCAGTTATGAGGCAACGGCAGAAACAATGATACAAAAGAGAGTCCAGTCAGACTCAATATCCAGTGAGTCAACAGTCTGCTGTTGCAGATTGCTGACAATCTCTTTAATCTGTGGCTGTTTGACATGATCACTCTGCAGCAAAGAGACATCTAGAGAATTCAATGCCTTCATTCCCTGTGGGCGTCTGGGTAGTTGAATCCTGGTATAAATCGAGCTTTGAGATCATTTAGCGGTGATCTGTCCAGTACTCTGCACTGCACATGACTTTGGTGACTCAAATGTCTTGCCTGTCCCTTTGTCCGACAATGATATAATCCAAATATGCCAGTGTTTGGAGCAAGGATGCATCCATGACGTCTTCTTATTGTTGTATAGATGAAAGACGGTGTTGGTAATGAGTAGCTAGTGTGCAGCGCAGGTTTCCAGTAGATATATGCTTCTGCCCAGTCCATTTTTCCACGGGACTACTTTCCAGTGATGAATAGTCAGTGCCACCAGTAGTGTTGAAGTCACCAAGGATAACAAATCTATCTGTTCTGGGCATGATAGAAAAGGTCACTTGCATATCCTCACAGAACCTTTCCTTGACATCATCAGGGCTGGTCAGGGTGGGTGCATAGGCTCTGATAGTGGCATACCACTTTCTGGGCAGTGGTAGTCAAACAGCCATCAGGAATGGTTGATACCCTCGACGGCAGTAGAGTAGTGATTTGGGCAAGGCACTTTTGTTGTCAGTCCTTTGAATAAGAGTGTACAACGGAAGCATGCTCCTACACACAATCAGGCAATGGTTGATACCCTCAGGGGCAGTAGAGTAGTGATTTGGGCAAGGCACTTTTATTGTCAGTCCTTTGAATAAGAGTGTACAATGGAAGCATGCTCCTATACACAATTATGCAAGGGAAATTACAGCTAAATATGTTCGAGGGAAGTATGCTCTCACCCACAGTTATGTGTCGAGAATGATAGCCACGTATGTATACTGGACGCATGTTTTTACACACACAGTTATGTGAGGAGACTGATAGCAAAGTACTGGAAGCATGTCTTTACACACAGTTGTGTGAGGAGATACATAGCCAAGTGCATGTATGTACAATGGATGCATGCTCTTACACACACAGCGCCATTTATCTGTTGAAACATTCAAAGGTGCCCAGCTCTCCCACAAAGTGTCACACATCATCCACAAAGTTGCTGGAAAAGATAAGTCTTCAGTTCAGACTTGAAGGTATTGAGGCTGTTGCAATTCCGAAGATGGACTGGTAGAGAGTTCCACAGACGTGGTGCAACAGAAGAGAAGGCTCTATCCCCATACATTTTTAGGCAGGTATTGGGAACACGAAGAGTCAGGCCGGTACAACGTAGTCCTGGTCGTCGCTGTCGTACACTGATAAGTGCAGACAAGTAGCCAGAAGACAAGTTATGGAGAGCCTTATAAGTAAGCAGTAAGATCTTATACTGCACTCTGCGTTGCACAGGCAGCCAATGAAGCTCACGAAGTATTGGAGAGATATGGTCAAACTTCTTGGTGCCGGTAAGAAGGCATGCAGCAGCATTCTGTACAGCCTGGAGGCGTTTGATTGATATTGATGGCAGGCCAGCAAGGAGACAGTTGCAGAAATCCAATCTAGATGATATCACAGCATGAATGATACTTTCTGCAGCACCTCGTGTAAGACAGTGTCTGATCTCAGCAATCTGGCGGAGTTGGTAGTATGCTGACTGACAAACATACAATATGTGTTTCTCCATACTCATTGTTCTGTCAAAGACTACACCAAGGTTTCTAGCCTTGTTGTTGGGAGATATAGCTTCTTCACCGACTAGAACTGGAGCACCAGTGATACTGCTCCTCATGTGTGGAGATAAGAGCAACAGATACTCTGTTTTCTTGTCATTGAGCTTCAAGAAGTTGCTGTTCATCCAACAGCAAATCTCCTCAATGGCAGCCCCAACAGCAGCAGTTGTATGTTCTTCAGTGCCTCCAACTTTTGGATCAAAAGTGAGGTAGAGCTGGGTGTCGTCGGCATAGAAATGTGCACCAAGGCCATGTTTCTCTACAATAGAACCAAGAGGGGTAATGTAGAGTGTGAAGAGCAACGGACCGAGGACTGAGCCCTGTGGAACTCCATAACAAAGGGTGGTCTCAGGGGACAGCCTTCCATTGATGACTACTGCTTGTCTTCTGTTGTTGAGGTAAGATCTGAGCCACTGGAGTGCAGTTGCATCAATGCTAAAATCTTTCCTCAGTCTCTCCAGAAGGACAGTATGGTCAACAGTATTAAAGGCAGCTGTCATGTCAAGTAGAACAAGGGCAACTGCCTTCCTGTCATCAACTGATGTAAGGATGTCATCTGAGACCTTCAAAAGTGCTGTCTCAACGCTGTGATTCTTCCTGTATGCTGACTGAAGGCATTCATAGAGATCATTACCTTGCAGATAAGCTGTCAGGCGACTAGCTACAATTTTCTCCATCACTTTGGCAAGGAATGGTAGGTTCGACACTGGGCGATAGCTGGCAAGGTCATAAAATAGCCAATAGTGTACATGTACATGTATGCTCTTTAATACATTTGAGGAGATCGATAGTCAATTGCATAATATGTACAACGGAAGCATGCTCTTACACTGTACACTCTTACACACAAAGATATGTGAGGAGATTAATAGCCATGCAAGTACAATGTACAAATAATGTACAGTGGATACATGCTCTTACACACACAGTTATTTGAGGAGATTGATAACCAAGTAAAAATATACATACATGTACGATGGAAGCATGCTCTTACTCACAAAATTATGTGAGATTGAAGTCCATCTTTGTACAATGGAGCATACTCTTACACACACAGTACAGTGGACTCCCATTATAACGAAGTCCTATGGACCAGCAGTTTTCTTGCATTATATATAACCGAACAAATAAACATTCAATAATATAGAGTGGATAATATTGCAGTCTGACTTTTTACTTTGTTGTAACCATTTCGTTCAATCGTGTTCACAAAAATGGGAGTGCGCTGTAATGTGAGGACATTGCTGGCCAAGGATGATGAATGGAAGCCATGCTCCTACACATACAGTGTTCACGTTATATGTCAGGAGAAAACAAAACAAAACAAAACAAAAATTATCAGCCTCAAGGCTGTTTTTCAGTGAGTTTGTATAATCAGGGAGGTGCTAGAGAAGGAGAGGCAACTAAAGCTCTCCTTTGAAGTCATACGAGGCACCGCCAAGAAGTTATGCGTTCAACTACAGGTGTTACCCATGTGCTTTGACAAAAGAGGGCATCAATAATCTGGACTAGCGCTCTCACATCTAGAAATATTTGCTCCTACTGCAATTCGCTCTCTCTTTCAATGTGATGGCAACAATGAATTTGTGTACCTTGAATTGGAGCAGCGAATCAAAATGCAGTGTAAAACTCACAATTTTAACAGCAAATAGTTTAAAACCATGATGGAACACGCTTTAACGGAGTACTTTATTTGTAAGATCAAAATATCCCTTATTAAAAGATAGAAAATTAACATGCAGAAATGTGCGCATTTTAGAACAATATTAGGTTTTTGAGAGGGCCTAATTTTCATTTCATTTCAATTTGCGAATAACGGAGAAACTAGAAATACATGTTAATAATATTGAATTCTTTCCTAAACTATTCTAAATCAATTCGAGTATTTCATTTAAAATTTTGCGGTGAAATAAAGCTTGTCATTCAACGAAAGGTGAAATGTTTTCTTCGTCTCCGAACTTCGTCTTGCAACTAGAGCGGTGCCGAGCATGACTTCAAAGCGTAGTGGAATGCTAGACATCCCATTGTAACGCCTTGAACCCAAACATGTGTTTGCATGAATTACGAAGATTTGCCACTCCATCTCTGTAACACCTCCCTGGTATAATCAGTTTACAGTGCATTAAACAACACAATATGATATAGAACAAAAGCTCACATTTACAACAAGAGAAGAACATATTGAAAAAAAGCAGACATGGACTCAAGTATTATTAAAAAAAAAAGTTGTATCGAGGGGTTACAATGTACATGTGACCATGCATCTCAAATCTGACAAAAGTGACAACTTTAGGTTATTTTCAAAGTACAGAGGTAAGCATGAATGAAGGCATTCTAGGTCAACTTCAGGTCTGTTACGTAGTTTCATTCTACATTCATAGTACTAAAATTCTTATTAATAAAACTTGGAAGCTTTCACCTACTCATAAGGGGCATCTCTTTGCTCTCTCTGTTACCAACTTACCAACACAGTTGTTGAAGTTGTTGGAGAGGTTGATTGCTTCTTGTGTCTGCACGTCTCCTGGAGACAGAGGTTCAACCTTGACAGTTACCTCAGTGGGATACTCTACCTGTCCAAACGGAGGCTCCACTTTGAGAATCACTTCAGTGGGATACTCTACTGGTTCAGATGGAGGTTCCACTTTGAGAGTTACCTCGGTGGGATACTCTACCAGTCCAGTGGATATGGCCTCAACGTCAGCCTGGTGACTATGAAGTTGCTCTCTTTGTGTGACAATAAACGTTCTGTCATCAGACACTGAGCTTGTGGTAGGAGAATGATGTACATTGGATACATTCCTATCATCACCATCGCCTGGTGGGGTGGGGCTCTTTTGGGTGTGTCTATGTCTTGTCATCAGGTGCTGTCTGAAATCTTCACTGCGTGCAAACGCTTCCCCACAATCTTCACACAGAGGTAGCTTGTAAGTCCTGACAAAGACTTCTCTTTCCATCTCGAGTCTTGGAATGGAGGAAGGTGAACACAGGCGGGTATCACATTCTTCTGCAACTGGGTGTTGAAAGACAAACATTGTATGGAATGAGAAGTTACTGGCAATATTCACGAAGATGTACATCATTAAATCTATTCATTCTATTGAAATTACATGTATTTCTGGGAAGCGGATAAAATGACCTGTCCTCATAATTAAATGCTTTAACTAGATAAGTAATGCAACTTTAAAAAGAAAAAAACATACAAGTACGATTGCGATGCCCATGATTGTAATTCATTGTAAGACTTTTACTGAATATGTGACCTGCTACAACGAAAGGATCCGATTTTCTTAAAATGATGTGATATTATTCCCTCTTTCTTCCATTTTCATTTCATATAAAACATGACTCATAAAAGTACTCAGTTGCCGAGATATTGATGATTTTATGAGACCATGTCGAGTGGTAACGGAAAATGAGCGTTCCGAGAAAACCACCTTCAAAGTGTTCTTTCTGACGCAATTGTGATCAAGGGGAGGTAAGACAGTTTTCATCTCTTGACAATAGAAGGTCTGTTCATACGTTATGTAGCAACCCTAGCGATGTTCATTCAAGCTTAGCACTAGCGGTCTATGCTCGACCAATCAGTAAAGAGGATGCCACGCATTGACCAATAAAATCATTCCCTTGTTGCCAGGGGCGGAGTTTATCTGCAGCATTAAATTCAGATTTTCGGACACGTTTCTGTTCCATTGAGGGCGGAAAATAATGGCCCAGAAAAATGTTAATTTCTTGCCTTTCCTCTGAGCATTTAGCTTTGAGACTTCGGCAGATGATAGACAAAACATTAGGCCACAACATTATGCCAAAAACAGAAATTTGATGGTTTCCACCAATTTTTATGATCTGACTTCAAACTCAGTTTTTCTGCCTCAGCTGTCAGCTACTTTTGGATCCTTTGTCACATTATCATAACAGCACAGCAAAGCAAATCAAAGTGTGACAGAAACTGCTTCAGCTTGGTAGGAAAAAAAAAATTACCTGGTTCATTGATGTCTTCCATAAAGTCCTTCCACTGTGATGCATGTTCTGCTTCATTTTTGTCATCATCTTCTTCTACCTCCATCTTAATCCACGAGACAGCCATGTTGATTTATTGTATGATGGCGAAGAAGCTGCAGCTGAAAGGAAGCAATAAACTATCAAGTACATCCCTATCAAAGACTTAATTATTACGTCCTTATAGGTCCCACGATGCAGGCGGGCAGTAGGGTTGATCTGACCTCTCTTATCCGGACATGCTAGGACCGGTGCTCATCTGGATAAGGGATTTGGCTGGGTATGGGAGACTCACTGTATGCTACATGCAGCTGCCTACCCAATGGAAATGGTAGCCACACATGTCCACTGTACATGTACATGTAACCTATTGCACGTCGCGTACACTGAAACTTTTTTTTTTTTTCACACCAAAATGAAATCAATGTGTTGCCAAATTTACCTAATAATATGAGGAATGTATCAAGCAGGTCTTGGAAAGAAAGAGAATGAGTGGACAAAAATAAATTTCAAACTTTGATCATCAAGGCTCGGTAAAGTCGTTAGATTGATGCTTAAACACAGTACCGTACGGAACGATACTTGGCACATAACAATTGAGTAAAACTTGTGTGTGATTGTAAGTGTGTGCACAAATTGTGCGATTGAGTAAAACTTGTGTGTGATTGTAAGTGTGTGTACAAATTGGGCGTGATACTGTCATTCATCGCCCAGACAATGAACGTGAACCAATGCCAGTCTCGTCATATCGATGGCTGTGCATGTGACCTACACGTAAAGTAGCAATGAGAATAAGAGCAGCACATACTGTACCCTGTATCAATTTTGTGTGAACGTGTCACATCTTCGTCAGCTGGTCTGTGTTCACAGTTCTCTGTTTGCTCAATGAATGATTGCCTGTACTGTGTTCTGTCCATGTCCTTGTCGTGATTTGGGGGTAGTGAATATCTGAATGCACATCATTTAGATGAAAATTTGATTTGAATGTACATGTTAATTATGGTTACGAATAATATGTAAATCAAGTGAGTTTGTGTAGGAATTTTGTTTGAGTTTGAAATCCCCCTTTTCCCCATATTTATCAGATTGAGAGAAAAAAAAAATTCTTGCCGAGACTGCTAGCATGATATCATAAACTAGAAATGTCAATATGGCGACTGGTATGCCTCCGCCATAATGCATGGTTCTCTTAATACATTGTAGACCCTATGGCAAAGTCTTGACAATGTGTGATGACAGTTTCACGTAATTAACAAAATATCAAATTTAAAATGACAGGTTTGTCACCAAAGTGTTGCCTGTTCATTTTCCTTGAACTAGGTTAAACTGGATAAATGGCTACTGTACAACAACAGTTGTATAATTGTCTAAGAGTGCAGGTATTTGGGGATTTGAGGATTTTTACTTGACTTTTGACCCTCTTATAAGTTTAAGGAAGAAGTGAAATAGTAATACATGCATATGTGCGCTATAAAGTTTCAAGAATAATCATGCCTGTACCCTGCAGATAAGAGGGAAATAGTGAAATTTTGAGTTGACGCTGACCTTTGACCCATGACCCCTAGATTCTCTAGATAATCACTGCCAGTCAGTAAATGCATAAGTTCCACAAAGATACCTTAAACCATTTGTGAGATATGGAGGAAAAAGTCAAATTTTAACATTTTTACTTGACCTTTGACCTCACGACCCGAGATTCTCCTGTAGTTAATGTACAACTGTATAGACTAAGTTTCAAGAAAATATCTTCATGCATTGCATAGATATGGGGGAAAGAGTTAAATTTTGAGCATTTGACCTTGACCTTTGACCTTGAGCATGTGCGCTAAAAAGTTGATGGGCACAACTTCGCCCACTCATACATATACATGCCAAGTTTCATTAGGATTTTTTTGGATATGCTGTCGACATAACTGTTTACATCTACGGAAGGACGGACAGACAACCCGAAATATAATGCCTCCGGCGACACTTTATCACGGACTCGGAGTCATAAAAAAAAGATCTGGACAAAAAGAGGCTGGATAGTATTAATATATTCATGGACTGGCCTTGAGGGGGATACGACATTTATTGAATTGTATTGCCCGTGTCGAAGACGAGGGCAATACAATTCTAGCGAGGGCAATTAAAGGTCCTGTTTACCTTTGGGAGTAGTGATTTCAAAAATGTTCAAGTTATCACATTTCATGCATATCTGTAGGTCTGTTGTACCACAAAACATCCTACCATATAAATTTGTGCAATAAAGCCTTAACTACCGGTACTGTATAACGAAAAATCAGTATTTTTCTCAATAAAATGTAACTGTAGACAGTTTAGTCTGGAAACATTTTTATAATAATAATAATAATAGTGGCTACTTGTATAGCGCACAGGTCCAACACACAACTATTGTTCACATTTTGTATATTATATTTAACAGTATTTAGCATTGATTTTACTGATTCAAATTTTTACAGTAGTTGTTTCTATCCCTAACTCACATTTTGGAATTATTTTGAAGTGCTATTAAATGCTGGGTTGTTGTTGTTGTTGTTGTTGTTGTTGCTGTTGTTGTTTTTCATCTGCAAATGGTAACTTATGCCTTTAATGTCATAGACGTAGTCTATCCCTCGAAAGTAGACAGTCCATAATTTGTGACCGTGCACTACAAAACGAACAAAAAGTCTCACACAGTGATTTTGTGTGAGGACTGAAAATAGGGGAATCGGTCAACCTAACCAATCTTAAGTTTTTCATATTTTCTGAAAGAGCAAGTCTTTTTCTATGTGATATTAAAGTTTGGGATCATAAAACAAACAGGAACTTGTGTTTTCAGCAGTTTTTCTCGAACACTTTTTGGGGGAATAGTGTGATTAGTTGTTTCTCATCTTAGAACCCTCTTCCCATTTCTCAAAAACCCTGTCCATACACTTCACTTTCAACTCCAATAACTTTAGAGAGAATGGTGCTACTGCATTGAAAGTTGGTATTAAACATGCACAGAATGTGCTAATGAAGTATGCTCAATTTCAGCTTAATCTGATAATCCCTTCATTGTTATTGCTCTGGTGGTTAACATCCTGTTTTTTGTTCAATTCATCCCACAGCTAGCACAGCTTGGTAAAGATTAAGCGCTTGAATACACCCTGTACTGGTACTTCAGAGCCCGTTTTCTCAGTTCACACTTTCCAGAGTGTGTCCTTTCTCTCCAATATTTAGATAGGTTAGGAGAGTCCATTTGAATTGAGTTATACCTCATTTTAAAGCTTAGAGTCTGCTCTTTCAGAATCTACTCTTAACTAAAAATTCATGTCTGCCGACTTTTTGTTTGTTTTGTGATGCAGGGTCACATTTATCATTACCCATTTAGGCATCTTGAGCAGTAACCCCGGCCAGCCAGGGGCGCTCCTTTTATAGCGTTGTTGGGGCTGGTTGCAGTTACTTGAGCAGTAACCCCGGCGCGGGGCGGGCGCTGTATTATTACTATTAAACTCGGTACGGGTTGGGGTCGCTGGTGCGGTTATGGGTTGGGGTCGCTGTATTTGTAAACTTTAAAAAAAAAAAAATAGTGAGGCCATTGCATTGTATATATGGCATGGGGGACATATTAAAATTTACTACTACTGTAGGCCCTACTAGACAGAAAGATCCATCTGTCCAGAGGATCGGAGGAGTCATATTTTTTTTTGACGTTATCGCTCTCCTCCGGATCCGTGAAGCCAGACGCAGTCTCCGCAGAACATTTCCCCGACGACCAGATACAGACCAATCTTTCGGTCAATATGCGACATTAAAATAAGAAAATCTTTCCATCCAACTGGTGTACAGACGCAGACAGACGTAGCGTTGGCAATTGGTAGGGTGACTTCAAAATTCACCATTTGTTCACGAAGTCGATATTTAACAAACCTCTTTAACTTTACACTGCTAAATTCGAGCCGTACAGCAAAGTGGTAGTGCGATAGTGGTGCCTGGTAGTATATTTTACTAGTAGTAATTTTACTAGTAACTAGACTAGTACCTACCGTAAATTTACTAGATGGTGCGCGATGCGCAAAACCAAAAACTGACGTTCGTTCAATACGCTCAAAATGCGTGCACGGGACTAAGTAAAGTAGTTTATCACATGATGCAAATACCACCAACAAGTTGAATGAGAACAGTGACTGGATTTAACTTAGGAATTGAAACAGTAAGATTATTTTTTTCTACTGCCATTTTACTTACATTTCACAGAAGATGTTGTTCCCTTTCTGTCACAAGTGCTTGGTGTGAGTGAAAGTACGAAACGAAGATCCTACGCACTACATAGGATGTACGGACAGTACCGTCCACCAGGCCGACCACCAGCGCGATTCGGTAGCATTAGGCGCTAGCTAGGCGCTTCCGTGGACGTAACAAACCGAGGCGAGTTTCGAGGGGCGGCGTGGCGTGTGTGTGCTTGTGTGTATGTGTGTGTGTGTGTGTGTGTGGGGGGGGGGGGGGGGGTAGGGGAGGGGTAGTTTTGAGGGCTTCTGGGGGGGGGGGGAGGTATGATGCCATTTGTAAACTCTCTAGGCCCCTATTCTATCACACTGAGGAAGAGAAAAACTAGCAAGAATTCTGAAAATTTTACCATGCAGTTTAAAAGAAAAACAAAAATCTACATCCCCCATTTGATCCATAATGACCATGTGATTTCAAGAAGAAATTAATCCAATCCCTTCCCTCACTTTCATCCCTCCCCTCCCCTCCCCTGTCAAGTTTGTTGAAACTTCTACCATGCATTCTCAAGAAGAAGATGAAATTGTACATACTGAATGAGAACGGAATTATGTTTAAAAACCTAGCAGATATTTACTCGCAAAACATCTTGTACCGTTATGTCAATTACACAGACTGCAAGTATGGACCTACATGTTTTGACGAGTAGACTTTTAAATAGTGAACAACCATTTTGAAGTATCTAAGGTCCTACACGAGATCCGCCGCCACCTGATTATATGCGCATAACGAGTACATACAGATATATCGAAAATGATGATTGCATAATCGTGCATCGTCACTGACAAAATGATTGTTTTCCTGATTCCGGTCTTATTTGGCTGATGCGCCTTTTCATACTAAAACGTCTTTGAATAAACGCAAATGATGAGGAGCAGCAAACCTCAGAACAATGCATGACTGATTTCGTGTCATTGGGTTGGAAATTACCGATTCGCTCGCTATGCCCTATTATGACGTTTCCTGATAGTATAATTAAGACAGACATTTTTATCCTCTCCACTTACTATCTGTTTTCCACTCTGGAAAAATGTGCGGAAAGGGTGGAAAGTGAAATTACAATTCATTATCATTTAGCTAAAAACTATAGCTTTCTCTTTAAAAGTACCGGCATTTCGCTACAAAATGTCTGAGCCATGTGAGCGGTGATATACCAATACCACAACTGCCCATGCATTTCCCGGCCTTGATTTAAGACAGTTATTATGTTCTGCGCATTTGGTTTATCAAGGAGGTTCTAGAGCTGGAGGTCCAAATGGCCATAATTATTCATACAGTATGTCAGATTTCTATGGATGCACAAAAGAATTCCATTACCTTTGACGTTCGATGTTTGAAGCCGCCATCATTCTGGGCAATCAGAAGAAGGATTTTGAACTCTAGCATTATATCGGGTATATTTTGCTTGTTTATTCATTAAATGACATGAAATTTCTCCTTATGCTAAAATATATTTTAAAACAAAAGTTAAATTCGTCCATAAATACCTACAAAAGGGTAAACCGAAGCTGTATGTTGTGAAAGTATTTGGAAGTACACCCTCTTTGAATGCCGATTTTAACACTTTTCCGCTAAATTCCGTCAAATAAAACTGATATGGAATAATCTTCGATAACAGTTCTTTATAAATCAATATGTCAGATTTGTGCCCGGACATGTCCATGTCCAGTAAACTTGATTTTCATTTCACCAATTCCTTTGTGATTTCTATCCGCGCATACCCTGCCTATACCTTTTTGTTTTGCTCATATTCCATAAGTAGGTATAAATGACGAAAAGTTATTACCATCATAAAGACATATCTTTCCTAGAAGATAACTGGTTGAAATGCAATGACACATGAATATAATTATTGTCTTCCTATCTGTGGGGCAGCTCCAGTTTGGTACATGTGCATCTTATACTTCAAATATTTTTGAGTGGCGGCTTCGAACATGGTTTCAAAGGGAATAAGAGTTGTGACTCGATTCTCTTGAGCCTCCTTGATCAGATGATTTTACTAGCTATACACACACACACGCACACACACACGTTTTACGAGTGAATTTGTAACATCACGCATCTGCCAACGCAATGCTTTATACCCTGCTTTATACCCTGCTTCCTCGTTTCTCTTGTCATTTCATTTGCAGCGCTGGCAGTGGCGTATCTAGGGAAAACGGCGCCCGGGGCAAGCACGAAAATTGCGCCCCTAATTTCTGAAAAGGTGTTCAACCCCACCACCATCCCGGTAGGGACTTTAAACAAAGTCCACATGATGCTTTTTCAAGCACTTAAAAGGGATCTTTTGAGGGTGATTTAAATGTAATGAATTTTGATAGATTTGGGCGAGCGAGCGCAGCGAGCGAGCCGAAAACTTTTGTATTTCAGCTTACAAAACATGGAATTCTTGTCACTTTTTGCTTACCAAATCTTACAATTCTAATCAAGATATAGTGACGGCCTTATAGATAACGATTTATACCAAAAAAACTGAGGACTTTAAAAAATACTTTAAAAATTATTAGTGCGCGCGAGTGAGCTGAGATTTGTATATGTCCTCGTCATCATCACGTATTGTTCTTATCTTTTTTTATATATAAATTCTAGCGAGCGAGCGCAGCGAGCGAGCCGAAAATTTTTGTATTTCAGCTTACAAAACATGGAATTCTTGTCATTTTTTGCTTATTAAATCTCACAATTATAGTGACGACCTTATAGATAACGATTTATACCAACAAACTGAGGACTTGAAAAAATACTCTAAATTAGTACGGGCGAGTGAGCCGAAATTTGTATATTTCTGCGTCATCATTACGTTTTTTTCTTATCTTTTTTGATTTTTTTTTTTGCGCTCCCCTCCCCCATAATATGTTCGAAACCGTTGGCGTCCTCTTTTGATCCAATCGGCGATCGCTTCAGAACGAATGAAATTGCAGTCGCTGCTCCGTGTAACATTTTTCCTGCTAAATATAAAATGACATGAGTGAACACAATAGACATTATCATTTTGTCCGCGTCATCGTCACGTTTTGTTCTTATCTTCTTCTTTTTTATTATACAAATTTTGGAGAGCGAGCGCAGCGAGCGAGCCGAAAATTTTTGTATTTCAGCTTACAAATCATGAAACTCTTGTCATTTTCTGCTTATTAAATCTTACAATTCTAATCAAGATATAGTGACGGCCTTATAGATAACGATTTAATAATAATAATACAAGTAGACATTTATAGAGCGCCTTTTCAACTGGATGCAAAGCGCTATGACATGTCATCCCTGGTCGCCATAATAGGAGATAAAATATATACAAAATACCAGGCAGTGACAGTATAAGTCCGGTGCACATACAGGGACATCAAAATAAACAAGTCTTCAAGTTTTGCTTGAAATGATCAAGTGTGGGTGAAGATTTGAAAAGAGGAGGGAGCTTATTCCACAGCCTAGGAGCAGAAGAAGAGAAAGCTGCATCTCCGGCTAGTTTTTTCGTGTGTGGCTGAGTAAAGGTAACGGATGATGAAAGACGAGTGCGCCTAGAGTGAGAGTGTCGTACCAGACACTCCCCAATGTACTCTGGAGCTCTTTTGTTGACTACTTTGTAGACCAGTAGGAGAAGCTTGAAGGATATTCTTGCTTTGACTGGTAGCCAGTGGAGTTGACGTACTTGAAAAAAAAATGAGGACTTGAAAAAAATACTCTAAATTAGTACGAGCGAGTGAGCCGAAATTTGTATATTTCCGCGTCATCATTACGTTTTGTTGTTATCTTGTTTGATTCGGGGTTTTTTGCGCCCCCCCCCCCCCCCCCCGTATGTTCGAAACCGTTGGCGCCTTCTTTTGATCCAATTGGCGATCGCTTCAGAACGAAATTGCAGCCGCTGCTCCGTGAAACATTTTGCCTGCTAAATATAAAATGACATGTGTGAACACAATAGACACTGTCATTTTGTCATCATCACGTTTTGTTCTTACCTTCTTTTTTATATAAATTTTGGCGAGCGAGCGCAGCGAGCGAGCCGAAAATTTTTGTATTTCAGCTCACAGAACATGGAATGTTTTTTCCCCCTTTTTTTTTCTTCTTCTTCTTCGTTTTTTTTTTTTCTTTTTTTTTTGCGCCCCCAAGGAGTGGCGCCCGGGGCACGTGCCCCCCTTGCCCCCCCCCCCTAGATACGCCACTGAGCGCTGGTTATTTCATTGATGGATCGTAATAGTGTATCGAGTAATCTGTTTGACTGGCAGTGGGAACTTTGTGACAAACTCACTCCATACATTGTCTCATAATTATGACTTTTAGACGTTGATTCATATTTCTATAAGGATGATGATTCAGAAGCTGTAAATTGGACATGTCATCAGCAGTGCTACAATATTATTTTTGACGGCGTGTGAAAGTGCTTGAATAAATCTTATGGTATGTATGTGTGTGTATGTGTGTGTGTGTGTGTGTGCGTGTGTATGTGTGTTTATGCGTGTACATGGCATGTGCATGAAATCGTCTGTTAGTTTGGTAAATGGCATGTGCATGAAATCGTCTGTTAGTTTGGTCAGGTGGTATGTGGAAACGCAAAGGTCAGTCATAAGTGCGTTAAAAAAAATGAACAGATACCTCTAAGATCTACTGCCTTGAACCGACACGTCTCTTTTGACAAAATAGGAGCGACAAAAGGAGAAGAAGAAAGATTACAAACATCTGATTTAGGACAACGACCAGACCCATGAAAAATAAACTGACAGTTTAAAACGTGTCTAAGTTACTGGTTACACTAAAGATAAAACTCTACATGAAGTGCTTGTAGAAACACATAGAAAAACCCTATATCATATCGCTATATACCAATGATTGATTGATTGATTGATTGATTGAGTGATTTTATTTCCTCAAAATAAAAAATATGTACATCACTTCTTTTTGAATAATACAAAGAAATTATCACGAAAGTACATGAAACTGCGGCTGGATAGCCCTACTCAGCTCCGCCCTCATGGTGGAGCTGTTCTACCGAGGGGTCCAGAAGAAAATACACTCGGTATATCTGAAATTAACATGCAAACTTGTATCAACAAAAACTACACTTCACAGAATCAAAATAACATCCACTACTACCTTACAGTTATACGAACACTATTACCATGATGGCAATAAGCCAAATCAATGAATTTAACAAATATATACATCTACGCTTCAATGAAATAGAAGAAGAAAAAAATACATCTACAAATACACTTAAGTTGAAAAGTTGATACTATTTAAAAACACGATCCTCTATAACTAAAAGACTTGCGGCAGTATTGAGTTTTGGGTTTTGGAAGAACAAGAGTACCAACAGAACGAAGATTATGATGGCGTATCGGAAAATCTAAACATCTCTTTTAAATACGGTGGAGAAAAATTATTTATGGCCTTAAATGTCATTAAACACAAATGATCTTTGCGTCGGGATTCTAATGTTTGAAGGTTCATCAGTGTATGAATTTCTTTATTTGAGACATATTTATAAGGGTTTACTCGAAGAATTATTCTCAGTGCCCTATTTTGTAATATTTGTAATCTATCTGTGTGTAATAATATTGGCATAATCAAATAATGGGAGAATAAAAATTTTATAAATCGATTTCAAAGTTGAAGTATTTACATAACTGCGTAAACGGCCCAGAAATTTCACCAGTTTGACAATATTCTTACACATTGTATCTATATGTATATCCCATTTCAGCTGTTGATCAATCATAACACCGAGGTATTTCACAACATCCTTCTGTTCTATTCTATTTCCAGAAATAGATAATTCTAATTTATTACATTTACTTAGATTATAACGAGAACCCAGTAATATACTGTTTTTTCACAATTTACACTAATCTTATTCAAACACATATATGTCATATATTTTATGTCAATCCTTGAATTTATTTTAGATTCGCCCTAGGTTGTATCTCCGCAACAAACACAGTTATATAATGGGCGACTTTAATTTAGACTTACTCGATTATGAAAAGCCACAAACACGTGATTTTCTAAATACCATGGTATCATCCTTTTTCACTCCTTGTATTACCAAGCCAACAAGATTATGTGGAGCTTCCGCAACACTGATTGATAATGTATTCTCAAACAATCACACTTATGGTGATCAATGTATTGTTGTAACAGACATATCAGATAATTTTCCCGTTATAGTTTCTACCAATCCTGTTATACCTGAATCACAGAAACAAAAGATGTGTAATAATTCATCGCAAACAAGAATATTTTCTGATTATAATATTCAGCTGTTTAAACATAGTTTATCCTCAATGGAATGGAATGAAGTTTTTGATTCCATTGACCCGAATGATGCGTATGATAGATTTATGAACACTTTGTTACCCTTATTTCACTCACATTTTCCATTGAGAAATCAAAGAGGAAATTATAAAACAGTTCCACGATCACCTTGGATAACTAAAGCCTTACTTAGATCCATAAACAAGAAATATACTCTGTTTTACAGATATAAATCACATAACACAGCTTTGAATAAATCAAAGTACATCAAGTATCGAAATACCCTTACATCCCTGTTACGTAAAGCGAAAAAGGATTATTTTTGTTCTTTGTTTGAACAGCATAAGTCAGATGTAAAATCTACTAGGTGTATAATTAATAATGTAATTCATAAACATGAAAATAAAAGTGTAATTGATAAGATTGTCTATGAAGGCAATAATATAACAGATGATGAAGAAATTGCGGAAGCATTTAATTTTTTTTTTTTGTTAACATTGGTTCAAATTTGGCATGCAACATTTCGTCTGCACACAGACCTTTCCACTCATACCCACTAAATTCCAATCCTCAGTCTTTATTTTTTTTTCTCCCTGTATTTGAAGCAGAGGTCTTAGATATTATTAATTCTCTTTCCCCCAAGAAGAGTGCAGGTCACGATGGATTTTCTAATCATCTCATAAAATGTATTATAAATGAAATTCTTTCACCATTAGTCCACATTTTGAATTTGTCTTTCCTTACTGGCATTGTGCCCGCTCAAATGAAAATTGCCAAAGTTTTACCAATCTATAAGAAGGGTAGAGAGGATGAGTTGGGAAATTATCGACCAATATCATTACTGTCTTCTTTTTCTAAAATACTTGAGAAGGTGGTTTTTATAATCGTTTACTTAAATTCTTAAATGAATGTGATATTTTAGCTGATAATCAATTCGGATTCCGGAAAAAACATGCAACCACTCATGCTATATTATTATTTGTAGAGAAAGTTGCGAAAGCTATAGACTCAAAGTCGCATACAATCGGCTTGTTTCTGGACTACTCCAAGGCCTTTGACACAATAGACCACGAAATACTTTTGTACAAATTAAATCATTACGGCATTCGTGGAAAGGCCTTGGAGTGGTTCAGAAGTTATCTTACCGAAAGAACTCAGTTTGTTACTGTGAATAACCACGACTCAGAAATAGGTTCGATTTGCTGTGGCGTTCCACAGGGCTCCCTCTTAGGTCCTCTTTTATTTATTCTTTATATTAATGACTTCCGCAACCCATCCTCTCTGCTGTCTTTTCTTCTGTTTGCGGATGACACAAGTCTTTTTTTATTCTCACTCAGATCCTTATGTGTTGCTTGATTCTGTGAATAACGAACTGCAACTGGTATTTGAATGGATACAGGCGAATTAATTATCACTCAATATAAACAAGACTAATTATATAATACTAATTTATATGGTTTTTAGTAATACAATAAAGTTTCTTCCAGGTTCAGTATTAGTGAATGGTTTGCAGTTAAATCAAATAGATTCAACAAAATTTTTAGGTATTTATATTGATAGTAATCTTTCTTGGAAGGTTCATGTTGATTATTTATGTAAGTTGTTGTGTAAAAACGTTGGAGTTATTCACAAATTGAAGTACCTCTTCCCCAAGCCAATATTGCATTCCCTCTATTCAACTCTATTATTACCTTACTTAAATTACGAAATATTGGCCTGGGGTAATTGCTCTAAGACTAAAATCGATTCGTTATTTTTGATTCAGAAAAAGGCCTTGCGGATTATAAATCGTGCACATTTTTTGGATCATACAGATGAATTGTTTGTTTCCAGTAAATTACTAAAAGTTTCTGATTTGTATTTGTATCACGTTGGAATTTTTATGTATAAGTTGAGCATTGGCTATCTTCCTAGTTTATTTTCCTCAATGTTTGTTAAAAACAGTGAAATTCATAATTACCCTACAAGACAAAGTGGATCATATCACTTTTCTCCCGTTCGTACAGTTCTAGCCCTTAAGACAATTACTTCTACCGGTCCTTCTTTCTGGAATGAGTTAGATTCTGTTCGGCTGCAATCAAGTTCTCTATAAGTTCCTTTAAGCAAAATCTAAAAGCCATTTTTTTTTTTTTAATCTTATGTATAGTTACTTGCTGTGACCATTTTGATATATCTGTTCTTATTCTCAATGATGCCTCGCTCGGGTGTCTTCATTTGACTTCATTTGACCACATAAATTCTTTGACCAATAGTGCAATTTTATGGAGCATTGAATCCCTGAGTTTTACCTTGACCATCATAAACTATTTTGTACATTCTGTAGAGTTTATTATTATCTCGACATACCGATTTTCGCTTGTGTTTCGTCATCTTTCGTAATTTAGCATGTTGTACTGAACGCTTACATTGTTTCTTTAAAGGAACCTACATCCTACAAGCATTGCTTTTTAGTAGGTTCCTCATATTTACACATCATTTTATTACATGTCCTTATACATTTGTGAAATTATGTCTAAAATTGAATGTTGTGTTATACATATTTTAGTCCGAAATCAAATGGAATATGAAGCCTGATTGACGTGGAATATGGAACTTGAATTTAAAAAAATATATATATATATATATATATATATATATATATATATATCTATATATATAAAAGTCTCGAACTACTGCTGCTGCTGCTGCTGCTGCTGCTCGCACTTGCTCGGTGCACTCAGGCGGAACGCCAAGGGCATTCATAGGTCATTGCATTGAAAAACTGCCTGTGTCATTCCCACTAGGCAGGAGGGATGATGCGTGTACACTCGTGCGAATGTGCACTTAGTTGACTCAATACAGCACTAGTTTATGTCAATTTTATGAAAAGAAATAATAAACTGTGAAGGTATAATGAACAAATATTATGTTTCTGTGTATTTCATTCATAAATCATCTTCATTTCAACCTATCTGTAATCACATCTTACCCACTTGCAAATCGACGTGTCCATAGTGTCCTCGAGCCCACAGAGATAGCGCTGGGACATTCCATTCAATGACGGGGTTTTTATTTTGCAACGTTATCAACTAACTCTCATGTAAGCAAGTTCTTGCTATATGGCTAATCTATTCTATAATGTATCATAATCTATCTATGCTTAGATAGCCTAATTCAATTTTGCAGAGACATAGAAAAAGATTTGTTTTACAATCGTGATACGTTCAACTACTCATTTACCCTGTGCTGGAATCCGCATGTCTGCTCCGCACGTGTTATCGCTATCGCTCAAACTTCGATCGCGATGGCTTGTGTGTAGGGGAAGCATGGGGCTGAAAAAAACATGCAGCACGTGGCATGGTACAAACAAATCGGACGTAAGAAGTCGTACATTCAAGAGCTAAAACAGAGAAATAGCGAAATCAATGTCCACTGAAAAGGTCTTGACACTGTATATGTTCCAAAATCATGTCTGGCTTAGTTTTGAGAGGATTTTCAAGGTTTTCCTCGCTCGAGATCAGGAATGAGATAACTGAACTAGGTACTCATACAACGTGTACTGTAACATGTGCAATGTGACTGCTGCAGCTGCATGCATCGAGTGCGACAAGAACGCTAGGAATGCACCAGCTACGCGGTGTGTTGCAAATTCTTGGGGCGAAATTAGACTTCATTGTTCAGCCCGTCTAGTATTTATATTTTCATAATAATTCTAATTCTTCATAAAATCACGATTAAAATACTTGATAATTATATTCGTTATATATTTTAGAAGAGTAATATGAAATATTTGGGGGTTTTTTCAGTCCGAGAGAAAAAGACTTTTGAATAAAAAAGTAATAATAAACAAAAATTCTTAACTCAAGTCTAAAATCCATGCGCTTTCTTGCAGTTCCCCGCAGTTGCCCATGGATACGATGCATAAGTAATCAACTGTTTACAGAAGGCGTTTTCACATTAGCCCGATAAAAATCCAACCACTCCAAGCTCGAGATATTTTTTTTTTAATTCCCCGAGTCAGAAAATAGCGCGCTATTTCGAAACATCGGGCTGATGTGAAAACGTACCTACCCTTAACTGCTCGTGTTAGATTGTAATTGAGAGCGATTGTGAATTTATCGGTGGTGTTTATAGTTTTATAACCCTAGCCAATAAAAAAAAAGACAAATTCAAACATCAAATGGTGTGACAGTTTTAGTCAGAATTCCCTATCGATATCACTTGTTGCCACGATAGTTTTCAGATTTCACTTGCTTCATTATCGAAGCTGTTGGACGTTTGAAAGAACTGCTTCACAAGAAATCACCTTTGATTTATCATTTATTTTCACAAATAAGAATTTTTATCACTTACATATTTCTTTTATTAGTTTAATGTCATAATATTTCATGATGGTATGTGTTCTGTCTTTACATGGCAAGATGGGATTTTTTTTCCATCCAGGGTCAAAGAAGAAAGTGACAGCAAGGAAACAAAAAGGATAGGTAGGAAATGAAGAGGACAGAATGATATACCTGCTCAGCAGGCTCTTTTTTTATTGATTTAACACAATGGTGAACGCAGTACATCAGATTATAAGTACAATTCTAAATAATTTATTAGTCGAAAAATTAGCAAAGAAAACGGGATTCCATCAAGTTCTAAATGAAAACTAAATAAATTAGCATCGTCATTTAGATCTAATATTCACTACAGAATAGACCTAATGCAAACTTATTGTCAAGCTTTTTGTTGAGTTTCTTTAGAGACACAAATTTTGGTAGCACTAAATCCGAGTGAACAAGCAAAATGAAAAAAAAAAGAAAGATAAAATGCAGGTCTCTAGACCATTCCTGTCTGTGCACGAGCGAGCATCAGCACCGTTTCAGTGTCACTCTCGTCATCGGCCTAGGCTACTCGTGTCATGTCGTACTCGCCATCAACGTCATGCTCATGGTCACACGAAATAAATTGCATCATAAGGGTTCGTACATCAACATCACCAGAATCATGGACATTATCATCATCATCACTATCATCTCAACCACAGCAAATCCCTGGATATCACTCCCATCATCATCATACTCTTCACTCTCACAAAACACATCAGCAAACGAGACCTAGCTAGACATTAGTTATACACAAAAACGAAACGGAGGTGGAAAACAAGTAATGAATACACGAAGACTATCGACAGTGGTATTTTACCGTAGAAAAAAATACACAGAACATCTTGCACCGGAAAAAAAAAAATCGAGGTAAAAAACTACGATGAGGAAAACTAGGGTGAAAACCCGATGCCTGGAAGACGAACGATGAAAACACTTTACGGTAAAAATGCTAACTCGAAAACAAACGAGTGGGTACCATACAAAGAACGATGTTCTCGCACACACGTAGATAATCTACTAGACTACATCGTGTTCAATAAAAAAACTCAACAAACACTCGAACAAAAACTCACCTCTAAATTGTTGCAAACGAGATAATCACTTAAAATAATGAACAAAACACTCTCAGAAGTACGATTGTACTCTGAGAATAAAAGATATAGAATGATACGAAAGTAAAAGAGAAAAAAAGAGGGAATGGACGGGAAACCTAGAGAAGTTACGCAACACTCACTAACGTAGATGGAATTCGACACACACAGCTAGGTAGGTAATCAGATATCCACGCACTCCTCTCCGAGGAGATCAATCGATATCACGATACCGCGCGTAAGAAATCACTGCAGTTGCTGGGGCAACAAAGATACATGCGCCCTGTAAACATGAATATTGATTACTTTCTCAGCAGGCTCGAACCCCTGGTAGGTGTTTTGGCCAATAAGAGACATTCTAAAATACATTTCTTTGCGTGTAATAATTTTTCTGAGTCCATGAAGAATCTCTGTGATTGGCTAAAGTTATTCTACAGCTCCTTGGCTAAGTCTGAGGCACAGAACTCTTACTGTGTAAGAGTTCTGTGGTCTGAGGTCGTAGGACGCCCTCTTTTGGTCATAAATAATGCACCCCACGCTGGATGTTTCAGATTTTCGCGAAAAACTGTTTAGTTTTCACCACAATTTGCTTGGTTGTGGTGGCCCTGCCAAGTTTCCAGCGTACTGAACACATTCCCGGTCATAAATTTTTGTTTAGTGTGATTGAAACAATTTTAAGCGGGGTGACGGTATTCGGGCCCCTGACGAGGTGCGGGCACCTCGCTATACTTGACAAGGGACGCCGAGGCGCGTAGCGCCGAGCCTAGCTGCCGAGGCGCGCGCGCAGCGCGCGCCGAGGCAGCTAGTATATATATATATATATATATAATGTTCTGCAGATCAGAATTCAATACACACTCTATTTCATTTACACTTTTTCCCGAGCAATACAACACTGTATCGTCTGCATACAAATTTACTTTACCTCGTTCAATATAGTCAGCCAAATCATTGACAGCAGTGGCCCGAGAATTGAGCCCTGAGGCACGCCGTGATCAACTTGTTGTAATCGTGATCTCGACGAGTTTATCTGAGTGCAAATATGTCGTCTCTTCAAATAACTTTCGAACCATTTTAAACTTTCCTTCGACACCCCTATTTTACAAAGCTTCTGCATAAGCAATTCTGTGTCCACAGTGTCGAACGCTTTTCGTAGGTCAATAAAGACTGCACCGACATAGTAGCAAACAATGTGACTGCACAGTTCATACAAAGGGTGTTGTCAGAAGTTTTGGGTTAACACACACATACATGTATATGTATATTTATATATATATATATATATATATATATATATATATATATATATATACATATACAAATATCTGTTGGGAGTACTTGGATACGCCCACAAAAAAAAAATAAAAAAAAAAAATCTTCCAAACCAATAAGTCAGTTCAGAGTTATAGCTCATGGCACATTGGTACGAACATGGTAACATGGATTATACTACACAGTATTCACGGCAATCTTTCTTTGATGTAATGATCGTCACCGACACATGATTATGTGCATCATAATGAGTACATTCAGGTGTCTTGACAATAACAATTGTGTTATCATGTATCATCACTAACAAAAGAATCGTTTCCCTCATTTCAGTCTTGTTTCGCTGATGTGCTTTTTTCAGACGGAAATGTCTTTGAATGCATACAGGGGGATGATGAGGAGCGGCAAAACCTGAGATCATGACAAATTTTGTGTCAAAAGATTGGCAATTGCTGATTCGCACATTTTCGCAAACGTGAAATGGCAAGATATACCTATTCTCTACCATTATCATCCCTTTTTGCTCTGGGATAAGCTGCGGGAAAATGAAGTATTGAGATGGCAAATGACAATCATTCTGCCAAAATGTTAGCTTTCCTTTAAAAACTACCTGCTTCTCCCAAGCGACATTGTTTGAGGCATGATTTCCTAACATACACCGCAACTGCACATTCACTTTACTTGATTTTTGTGAGTTATTTTCTTCTCCCGATATAGTTTTAGATTTTTCGAATCTCCGTCTTGTTATTTTCCCGGCTTGCTGGCGGTGACGATCATGGGATCAAAGCAGTGAAGCATGCTAAACAATGTCTTTGTGGGGCTTTTGAGATGTATAGGTGCATGAATTAATTAACGATACGATGAATGTCATTGTTGTATTGGGTCCATGCTCCAAGGCACATGAATGCTTTATCAATAATTCAAGATGGATTGCCCTTGGCACTGCTACTCTGAATTCATGGTAAAGGGTATAAAGTGCATGCACATGAAAAAAAGTAAGTACATGTTTTCATACACTAAATTTCAAGTATGAATAAAGACTATAGCTGTGATAGTGGAATTTCTCATGAATAATATGTAATAGATAACCCTGACCATTGTTCAGGATCATTGTCTTGCCGTTAACCACACATTCCCATACACACCAATTGACCCCTGTGCAAAGTGAAAGTTTTGTACAGGGGTTGATAACAGAGCAAAATCTGAAACCTAACTTAAGAATAAATCTTGAATTTCATAAAACTGATTTATGCTTTCATTCTTAAATCACCTCCAACAATATTGTACACTACTCGGCTATAGCTCATTTCAATGTCAGTGGTATCTGATATACAGTTTTTTTTAACTATTAAGGATCAAAAACGGGAAAAGTTTTTTGTAATACCTAGTATAGTTGTACACGCTTTTAAAGGCCCACTAGAAGAAAGAGAGTAGCGCAAATTGTCTATTTAATTCGCGGTAAAAATAGATGAGATCAAGAGAAAAAAAAATAATGAACCGAGTCTAAACGAATGAATACAGAAAGAAGTCAAAAACAGAGTTTACTTGAATTAAATGCTGAATTCAACAATACTGTGCCATTTTTGCACGTACACCCACTTTGTTGTCCCTATGTTTGCCGTGGTATCAAATTATGTGATGTACAGGGCCCCATTTCAGAAAAAGTTGTTGATATGATAGCAACTCTTGCTGGAATGGCAATTGTCATAGTATATAACGACAAGAATCCTGCAGCTTCCTGATTGGCTGCTGCTATTGGAAGTTGCCATTCCAGCAAGAGTTGCCATCCTAACATTTTTTTAGGGAATGGGACCCAGATGTAGTCCCCACAAGAAACAAGAGAAGCCTGTGTGACACCCCCATCATACAAGAAGAAATGATGCGAAACTTAGAGACAAATGAAAATGTTCTGGTGGTTACTCATTTCATTGCATTTTTCTTCTGCTCAAGCCCTAACAATCCCCCCCCCCAAAAAAAAAGGGGGAAAAAAATCAATCATGCGCCATACATCATTCTGGGGGTGTGCGATATTACTGCCATATCAGACACAAGCGTTATCCTTTGTCATCTGAAACGCATTTATCATGATGCATGTTAACATCTGATACATAATTTAATACAAATTTGAATATCCCTGCCCCCAGTAACATGCAGCTGTGAATGATTTTCAGGCCTGCCTCATTTCAGTGAACGGCTCAACTAGCTGCATTTCGTCGCAGCAGTCGAGTGAGATTTCTTGTGTGGAGAAGAGACACATTTACCTCCGCCGTGTCTTCACGCAAGTCATAACTATTTCATAAAAACGAGATAAAACTTTTGACTTCACGTTTGTGGGAGCTAACACAGATCATGTCGAAGAAACTACCGGTTCTTTTCAACATGCTTCTCCTAATGCACCTGCTAAAGCAGACAGGTAGGCTTCTTCAAACTCATGAAATTCTTCCATCGAGTTTTCATTGCAACTGATTGACAAATTGCCTTCATCGACGTAAAGTGAATTAATCAGTGTTTTAGTAGTAGCCATGATAAAAAATCATAGGCGTACATACTCGAGCAGGATTCGAACCTACGACCTCCTGATCACCGGACAGGCGTCATCTCCACTAGACCACCGAGCTTTCGCCCGACAGCAAGTGTTGGTTGTAATCCTTATAGCATGCAGCGGGTACTGCGTGATTGTTCAAAGTCATGAAGTTCATCCGTCGAGGTGTCTTCATTGCAACTGATTGACAAATTGCCCTACATCGATGTAGGGCAATTTGAATAATCACGCAGTACCCGCTGCATGCTATAAGGATTAGAACCAACACTAGCTGTCGGGCGAAAGCTCGGTGGTCTAGTGGAGATGACGCCTGTCCGGTGATCAGGAGGTCGCAGGTTGAGTAATGTTCGAGTATGTACGCCCATGATTTTTATCATGGCTACTAACTACTAAAACACTGATCAATTCAGTGCTTATTTACGTCGATGTAGGGCAATTTGTCAATCAGTTGCAGGTAGGCTTCTATTTTCATCGCTACTTTTGTCATGCTGTCAAAGTGGCAATGTTTTATTTCATCTCTTTGCTTGTGGTTGCTTTTTGTGTCAACTTCTGATTTTAGTTTAGTGTTTGTTTCCGATTTGCATTTTCTTTGATCAAAAGTTACTGCTACAGTGAGGTGTGACAATCGATGTCCGCTGAAATCCCCGCGAGGTCTTACGATATTGTTGTATCGATATAGAATGCAGTCGCTATGCCGATAAAAATTATTTCACATCAGAATTGGTTTTATCATCACATATGACGGTATGTGAAACACAGGTACATATCTGTATTTGAATAATAACGATTACATGGGGTCATCCCACGAGCTCGACACTAGACAAGAAAGTCCCTTGAGATCGACAATTGGCATTTCCCACGAGCTACTAGGCAAATAAGGCCCACAAGCTCAATACGAGGCCAAAAAGACCCACGAGACCGACACTACGTTAGATTAAGCCTCTTGATGTAGGCCTAATGTCGGTCTCGTGGGCCGTTTTACCTGGTGTCGAGCTTTTGGGCCCCTTATAGATGGTGGTTGGGGCTCATTATATTAAATCCATTCCATCACTACTTCGTTTTTCAGATGAATCATAATGAATTTCCTGAATTTCAGCGTGATGGGAAAACAAGCGTCAAATAGCAATGATAGGGTTTTACTGAACAAAAGAAGGCACTCTGGATTTTTTTTTTTATTCCGCTCCATCTTCGCACAGGGCCTACAACCGCTTTGTTTATTGATTAACAAGCTTCTCAAATTTAAAGATTGATCTATAGGACAAGCATACTCCCTCCTATTTACTTGTCATTTTGTGCACATAATATCATAAGCATCCAAATGTGACCCTGTACCTCAAAACGAACAAAAAGTCGCCAGACATGAATTTTCAGTTAAGACTCTATTCTGAAAGAGCAGACTTTAAGCTTTAAAATGATGTATAACTCAAATCAAATGGACTCTCCTAACCTATCTAAATATTGGAAAGGAAGCACAAACTCAGGAAAAGTGGGAACTGAGAAAAGAGGCTCTGAAGTACAGTGTCTATTCAAGCGCTTAATCTTTACCAAACCGTGCTGGCTGTGCGATGAATGGGACAAAAAACAGCAAGTAAACCACCAGAGTAACAACAATGAAGGGATTATCAGATTAAACTGAACTTAAGCATGCCGCATTAACACATTCTGTCCATAATTTTATTAATGCCAACTTTCAAAGTAGTAGCACTATCCTTTTGAGTTATTGGAGTTGAAAGTGAAGAGTGTGGACGAGGTTTTTCAGAAATGAAAAAGGGATTCGGAAGACACACCTAATCACACTATTCTACCAAAAATGTTCGAGATAAACTGATAAAAAACACACACTTTCCTGCCGGTTTTATGATACCAAATTTTAGCATAATGTAAAAGAAGACCCGCTCTTTCAGAAAATATGAAAAAGTCAAGTTCGGCTAGGTTGACCCATTTCACTTATTTTCAGTCCTCACGCAAAATTCTGTGTGCGACTTTATGTTCGTTTTGAGGTGCACGGTCACAAATAGAGTGTCAGTAACCTTTGCTATAAGCACCGTAATATCTCAGCAGACATTTTTCTTCCAAGAGACGGGAACTCCCTTTTAATATGGACATCGAAATAAGTGTTCTTACATTGAATTCGTTTAAGAATAAAGTTTTTCCTTTGGAAGTCTTATGCTGCAACAGAAAGAAATTAGTTTCTTTCTCTTAAAGGGATTGTACAGTTTCGGTTGAGACCTAACTTCAGATTTCTAACATTTTTTGGTGAGATAATGAGAAACTTTTTATGAATATGAAAGAGCATGTAATTTTAAGATGAATTATTTTATTTGATGAAAATGGCCCCGAAATGGCTGAGATATCCAAAAAAAAAAAAAAACCAGAGCGATCCTAATAAGAATTGGGACCCAGCTTTCATTACGATCGCTTTGTTTTACTTTGTTTTTGGGTGCCTCAGCCATACCAAAACCGACCTTCATCAACAAACTTTGAATTCCTCCTAAAATGGTATCCTCTGTACTATTTCATAGGTGGTTTCCTGGTATCTCGAAAAAAGTTAAAAGCCAAATTCTCATCTCCACCGATACTAAACTACCCCTTATATCATGTATATAAGGCATACCAAATCACATCCCATTTTCATTTTCTACTGTCCATGCACTAATACTGCTTCAATTGCTAGGAGGGGATGATTATAGTCATTTCCGTTGCAATTAGGTTATTTCCCTGTGCCACTTATGAATTCTCGCTCTTCGTTGTACTGTCCTCTTCTGAATAATCGTCCTTTTTCCGTGGGCTTTGACCATGCATTAATTTTGGCTTTGATCCAGGCGTGGATCTACTACACAATGGACTATCTAATGAACGGAGGTCTTTCGATCCCATCATCACCACCGCCACCTGATTATGTGCATCTTAATGAGTACATTCAGGTGCTTGGATAATGGCGATTGTGCAATCGTGCATAAACAAAAGTACTATTTCCCTCATTCCGGCCATGTTTCGCTGATATGCCTTTTTCAGACGGAAATTGTCTTTGAATAAATACAGATGATGAGGAGCAGCAAAACTTGAGAACATGGCAAATTTTGTGTCAAAAGATGGATAATTGCTGATTCACACATTTTCACACACGCATAAGACCTTGCCTAATGGCAAGATATACCTATTCTCTACCATTACCGTCCATCTTTGCTCTGGAATAAGCTGGAGAAAAGTGAAATATTGAGATTACAAAATAATGACAATGTATAGGTGCATGAATTAATTAACGATACGATGAATGTTCTTGTGTAGTAGGACCATGATCTATGCGAATTTACGTACAGCTTTATCGTCTGCCACTTTGTAGACCCTTTGTTTTCAGTTCTGCATTATGGTATTTGATACCATTTGATATCTGAAATCTGGATATTTAGGACTACTACATGATCAAGAAAAATGACGCATTGGTTTCAGGTCTGACGATCATTAGGGGGGGAGGGAACCACACACAAAAAAAAAGTTTGCACGATGCCATCTTTGCTCTTCCTCTTGCGTCGGTGTTACAAAGGCCCTGTCACAGCAGCACTTGCTGTAAAAGCAAGCAGAGAGCACACACTATTCACAAAAGAGAAAAGACCCCGTATTGCAACTGATTGACAAATTGCCCTGCATCGACGTAAATAAGCACTGAATTGATCAGTGTTCTAGTAGTAGCCATGATAAAAATATCATGGGCGAATAACCGAGCATGAAAGCCTGCCTATGCTCCTATACATCTCAAAAGCGCCAAAAAGACATTTTTAACATGCTTCACTGCTTTGATCCCTATGATCGTCACCGCCAGCAAGCCGGGAGAAGAACGAGACGAAGATTAAAGAAATCTAAAACTATAGGCGCAGAAGATTATAACTCACAAAAATCAGCTAGGTAAAGTGAATGTGCAGTTGTGGTGTATGTTGGGAAACCATGCCTCAAACAATTTCGCTTGGGAGAAGCAGGCAGTTTTTAAAAGAAAGCTAACATTTTGGCAGAATGATTGTCATTTGTGATCTCAATATTTCACTTTTCTCCAGCTTTTATTCCAGAGCAAAAAGGGACGGTAATGGTAGAGAACAGCATCTTGCCATTAGGCAAGGTCTTATGCGTGTGCGAAAATGTGCGAATCAGCGATTATCCATCTTTCGACGCAAAATTTGCCATGTTCTCAGGTTTTGCTGCTCCTCATTATCTGTTTATTCAAAGACAATTTCCGTCTGAAAAAAGGCACATCAGCGAAACCAGACCGCAATGAGAGAAATGATTCTTTTGTTTGTGACGATGCACAATTGCACAATCGCCATTATCCAAGCACCTTAAAGGTTCTGTTTACCTTTGGGAGCAGTGATTTCAAAAATTTTCAAGATATCACATTTGATGCATATGTGTAGGTCTGTTGTATCACAAAACATCCTACCATATAAGATTTTTGCAATAAAGCCTAAAACATGAGGAGATATCACCATTCTTCTTAATAAACCATAACTGTATACGGTTTAGTCTGGAAGCATTCTTATTATAACTATTGTTCACATTTTGTGTACTTAACAATACTTAACATCGATTATACAGATTCAATTTTTTACAGTGGTTGTTTCTATCCGTAACTCACATTTTAGATATATTTTTAAGCACTAATGTTGGGTTTTTGTTTCATGTGCAAATGGTAAATTATGCCTTTAATGTACTCATTAAGATGCACATTAACAGGTGGCGGTGGTGATGATGGGATCAAAGAACGACCTCCGTTCACAGTCCATACGTGTAGTAGGTCCATGGTCTAATCGAGCAGTATAATATAGGACGCACCCAGGACTCCCGTCGCCCTTCCATTGTCTGAATTTGGAGTGCCCATGAAACGATTCGGCTTTCTTGTTGTGTTATGTTATGTTTTCTTTTGAGTTTGTTTGATGTTTGTCTAGTATTTTTTTTCTTTGTTTGTCCAGTTTTTATCATTTTTTTTTTTTACTTCTATACCCAATCAATCAATCTGAATGAATTTCTTAGGAATCCATGTTTTGCAAATATACATCATTGCATCTTCAACGAAGTGTAAAAAAAAATCGAAAGCAGACTCCCTCCCCCCCCCCCCCCCCCCCCAAAAAAAAAAAAATGGGCTACTAAAGACAGGGATAAGTTAGATACTTTCCATTGCTTGTCGTCCTTATTCAGCAAACAACATAATTATTATCTCCAGTGACACGCCCCTTCCTTTGAATTCTAGTTTTGACATCGTTATTTTTTTCCATGTCGTAAGAATAGGAGGGGATAGTGTAATATAAAACATTCAATGAATGCTAGAAAATTGAACAATAGTGATGGTATCGGAGGGAAAACAATTCCTTGCAGGAAGTGAGTTGCAGGCTGTATAGTGATCACAATGATCGCTGTGTAAGGTCATGTGACCAGTTACTCGCTGCTCCGAAAGCCGGCGCCTCCACTGTCCTTTAACAGTAATTAAGTCCAACAAAGAAATATTCTAGCGTCTGTCCCGCCCCCCCCCCCTCTCTCTCTCTCTCTCTCTCTCTCTCTCTCTCTCTCTCTTTGTATGGCTTGATAAAGTCTGATCAAGGAGGTTTAAGTGTTGGAGTTTCAACTGGCTGTAATTATTCAAACAGTTGTCAGATTTCTAGTGATATACAAAAGAATTCCACAGGTGCATTTGTGCCTTTGATGATCGATGTTCGATGCCGCCGTCTTGCTGAGCAATCTGAAGATATTATTTGGAACGTTAACATAATGTTGGCCATATTTTGCTTATTTATTTATTAAATGAAATGAAATTTCACTTAATGATAAAGCATGTTAAACAAAAGCCGATCCCGTCCAGAACTTTGTGCAAAAGTGTAAATCAGAGCTGTATCATGACATTGTGAAAATGTTTAAAACTGTACCATCCTCGAAAGCCGGTTTGATCACTTTTCCACTTCATTTCCGCAAATAAAACTAATATGGAATAATCTTCAAGTACAATTCTTTATTGATAGATATGTCAGATTAGTGCCCGGGTATGCCCAGTCGAGTAATTTTCATCTTTATTTCAGTATTTTTTGCCCAATTTCTATTCGCGCGTCCTCGTGTCAGTATAACCTACCTTTTATAAGACGGGATAGCGAAAAGTAATTACCATCACAAAGAAATATCTTCTTAGAAAGTGGCTGGTGATTATGCAATGAGACACGAGTCCATTGTCTTCCTATCTGCGTGGCAGATCCTGTTTGGCACATGCTTCAAATATTTTTGAGTGGCGGCATCGAACATCCAGCAAAGCAAATAAGACAGTTGTGATTCCATTCTCTTGAACCTCCTTGGTCTGATACGCTTTCTGTAATGTTGGACATACATCATTTCAATTTGCCGCATTGGATTGTTTTATAGTATTTGAGAAGATAGCATTATAGTATCAGAGTGCCAGTAATGTCCACATGAACATTTCTTAATGAGAGAAGAGTGATTAGTGACATTATTTTCAATTTTGGTTTTATTCTATAGACGCAGGTGGTGCGTGTCCCGATGGATGGGAAAGCATAGGCATGGGATGCTACAAGTATGGTTCCAGCTCCTACGTGAACTATGACGGAGCCGTGACAGACTGTAGTGCCATAGGGGGTTACCCGTGGGTGAACAACAACTACGAGGAGACATCAGCAGTACTATCGTCACAATACGTTACAGCCGGTAAGCTGCAGCATGAATCCATCTGGATTGGTTGCACAGACAGAGAGGTAAAAGGAACCTTCAAGTGTGAGGATGGCTCGCAATTTCAAGGAGCTGATGGTAAGAAATAAAAAAGCATGTCTGTTAGGATTTAGGATAGATCAGCTCATATAGTAACTATGTAACCGTGCATCACAAAACGAACAAAAAGTCGCACACGTTGATTTTGTGAGAGGACTGAAAATAGGTGAAATGAGTCAACCTATAGTATTGAGTTTTTGATATTTTCTGAAAGAGCAAATCTTTTTATTTATTGTGCTAAAGTTTGGGATAAAAACAAACAAAGAAACAAACAAACAAGAAATTGTGTTTTTAGCAGTTTTTCTTGAGTATTTTTGTAGAGCACTGTGATAAGGTGTGTCCTAAAGAGTCCCCTTTTCATAACCGGTACTTAAAAACCCTTTGCGCACTCTATACTTTCAACTCTAATAACTTAAGAAAAGATAATGCTATTGCTTTGAAAGTTTGTAGTAATCATGGACACGGGGTGTTAATAAAGCATGCCCAATTTCAGATTAATCTGATAATCCCTTCATTGTTTTTGCTCCGATGGTTAACATCTAGCTGTTTTGCCACATTCATTGCACAGCTATCATGGCTTGGTAAAGATTAAGCGCTTGAATAGACCCTGTACTTCAAAGCTTCTTTTCTCAGTTCATACTTTTCCAGAGTATGTGCTTTCTTTCTTAATATTTAGATCGAAGTGCCCAGTTGAGCTGAGTTATGCATCCTTTTAAAGCTTGGAGTCTGCTCTTTCAGAATCTGCTCCTAACTAAAAATCCATGTCTGGCGACTTTTTGTTGGTATTGTGATGCAGGGTCACGTATAATCAACAGTGCACTTTAAAAAAGGATGTCAGGGTTGCCTTCATAGTTTGTCTATAAATTTATCCACACACTGGTTAGACATTATTGCAAGAAAATGTTGTAAATGTGAGAGATTTGTTATGTCAGTTTTATTGCATGATAAGCAAATATCTGTGAGTGGTGTCAAATACTATACAGTACTTAAGTGATTGAATGGAATTGCGCTTAAACACTCGCAGGTTTCATAACTAATGCTCATGTAATGAATTACGTGTGATTTGAGGAAAAGGTACGATATTATGATTTAGGTATGATGCATTAACAAAAGCAATCTTTCTTTTTCTGTCTTTCTTATTCCGAAAATTCTACATCTTATGTGAAGTCTGTATATGGTGTAGCATGGTATTATCATTATAATACACTGTAGTTCTGACTGCGAATGTGCTTGTAAGGAGTTAAAGTGAACCTCAAACTTTTCTGTTTGGATTTCCCTTACATTCAGATAGCAGGTCACATGTTATTTTCTAATTTTCATCAATGATGGAATGTTTTGACGTGCACTGGACACAGGCAATTTTCTTTCTTTTTTTGCTACTTTGAGACATTGTTATAGCTTACATCAGATGTTGTGCGCACATGTTCGTAAAGACTTCTACATGATAATGATCTGCGTTTACGATGTCTTTTTATTTGTGTGATTTTTTTCTGGAAATATTCTTCGTTTGTACGGTCCAATCCTTCTTTGTCCTGCAGATATTTTACACAATGATGATATTGATATGAAATATTGCATAGCGGATTTTTTGTTGTTGTTGATGATGATGTGTTTCGAAACGCGTTGGTTCAAGATATATTAAGAAAACAATTGGAAGTGAAAAGGAATGCGTCAGTCTAGAACAAAGCTGACATGGTCTTTATCAACTCCCTCGTATTTTCTGCGGGTATGAAACGGTGCAACGGAACGTTAAGTGAAATTTCTGCAAACTTTAGAAGAGGCTGCTGAAGAAAGTAAAATCCAAAACATGGTCCAGGTTTCCACAAGATACATTTCGAACAGCAGAAATGGAAATGAATGCAGTATAATGGAGTATGTATTCAGGTCTTAGAAAACGGTTATTCAAGCGACGTGTAATGGACTGCTCATTTCACTTCGATTGAGAGGAGCAACATCTCTGCAAAATAAATTAACGTAGTTATTACTACGCATTATGCGGCTTACGCTTGTCGCAGGTTCATTGACCGTCTTTGTTTAGACTCATCGTACGATATCCTTATACTCCACTTCCGTCGAGCTATTTCAGAGAACAAAAATTATTAAAAAAAATAGAAATGACATAAACACAGAAAAAAACCTCAAGGGACTATAGATGGGGAAGAGGAGCCAGGGCAATCTGGAAGAGGGAGGGGGAGGGAGAGAGGCAAGGAAACCCCATCAACTTTTCCCCTTGAAAGAAGAATATCATGATTTTCCATCTGAAATTCTCGGGAAGCTCTAGTCTAGTTCTGGATCTTTTTTTATCGATTCTTTTTTTTTTTTTCGCCGACTATACGTCTTAGGCCGAGTGATGGCGCCATCCCGAGAACTAGAACTAGGGAAGCCCATCACGCAGAAAAGAACTCGGCTAGCAACATTGATTTGGGAACAGGGAAGACAGGGACAATCACTTTGGGACTAATGAGAGGAAAGCTAAAAGTTGGGGTTGTTATGTAGACATACTATGGTTTTGTATTTTCAAAATCTATTAAGGCCTATCGAACGAAGAAGTAACCAACAAAAAGAGATGGGAGAATGAAAACATAGAATTAAATAAGAGATTGAAACAGAGTAAAAGTATATTAGCACGCAAAGATATTTTGAAACATTCTAATCTAGTAGTGATTACAGATTTGTGTTTTTTTTTTTTTTTCATCTTGGGTTTTCTTCCATCTTATATGACTTCCCAATTTATACCTGCTTTTATCTGTGGCTTCACATAGCTGAAGTTGATAGCTTAATCTTGTGTTCAAGTCTAATTTAAGTTCATTTTCATTCTCAAAGTTTTTACTTCGAGTTTCATCTTGATCAATCAATATTGATAACTAGACTTGTATACCGTATACATTTTTATAACAAATAAATGCTCCCTATGCACTTTACAATATCTCTTACCATTTTACAACATCACTGAAGCATATTTTGCTAATTACATTCAAAATAACAATGAAAAAATATAAATGTTATTACACATTGTACGCTACACAACATAAACTGCACGTATTTATATACGTAACTTACAAAAACAAAATGTTTACTTTACAAATATAATCTCAATGGCGAATTAAACTATATCTTGAGAAAAATAAGTTAGAAGTTCGTTGCTAATTTGCATACAAGCTTTCATGTTATCATGTCTTCACAAAAGTACTTGCTGTTGATGTAGGAATTAGCATTGTAGACCTTGTTGCCCTGTCAGATGGAAAGCAAAAGCGTTATTGTTGTCGGTATAGTCACATGAATATTAATTATACCCAGGTATACGATCGTGGCAAATTTCCGGCAAATACCGGCTGGCCGCCGCCGGTACACCTACGGGACACCGGCAAAAGACCCATCGATCACCGGCCGGTCGCCGAGCGATTTCGTAAAAAATCGGCCGGTGGCCGGTGAGACATCGTCCAGTTACCGGTGGGGCATTACTCAGTGACTGCTAGGACTCTGCGAGGAGAAGATCCCTATATTTCGCACCGCTCGGGCACCGCCGGGGCTTTACAGCCCGCTCGACATCTCCAAAAATCGCTGGGCAGCACCAAAATTTCAGCGGCGGCCGCGCAGGCTGCAAATCGGTCGGTTGCCGCTCTGAGTTGTGACGGTAGCCTAGGGGAGGGGGAATCTGCACATGTTTTGCAGTAATTATTGCAATACTGGTAGAGTCACAGGACTCCATTTCCTGATTTAAGTATCCACCCATGTAATTAAATTTATGTGAATATGCATGCATAGGAGTATACCTCTCGAATAGCAGGGGTTGCGGAACTGGGGGCGGGGGCCGATCACTCAAACTCTCTTAAAAATGCTACAAAAGTTACGAAGAAAATAACTATATAATATAAACAACAAGATACATTACACGTCCGTTCATTGTTGTTGTTTGGTTGTTTTTTTTTTTTTGGGGGGGGGGGGGTGGGAGTGAGTACGAGCTTCGACAAGTCATGTAAATTCCAATTTCCCACTATAGTGGTTAATATTTGTAATCAGAATATCTTTAAAGATGTATAACATGCAAAGACAAGTTACGTTATATTCAGTATATAATTCATATGTGGAAAATTGAGCAAAGAAAATGGGATTCCAACGCGATTCGAACCCGAGACCTCCGGATTGCTAGCCCGGTGCTCTACCGACTATTAGAAAGCCCTAGTTCAGTGTTCGTCCCAGAAACCCTAGATTCTCAATGCTCGAACGGTCAGAAGCAGCAGTGTATGATATATGATATATGATATATATATATATATATATATATATATATATATATATATATATATATATATATATATATATATATAGATGTAACACGGGTATGTTGGAGAACATACAGTTGCTCTAGTCTGAGTTCAAGTTCCCTCCTTGGTAAACTTTTTTGTTTCCCGATGAAAAGGCCACCAGGCGACCACCTTAGCACCCGGCGTTTGTTTTGTAAACAAATCCCTTTCTTACCTGAGAGCTGAATGAACATCATCTGGCGTGGGTCAGCACAAGTTCTTCACTTTGCAGAACTGTGTTGATCAAGCCAGATGTGTTCTCCCCCTGCTCTCTATACAGGTAAGAATTATTCTACTTCATATACTCTCTTGCTGTCTCTGTATGTCTCACATATTAATATGTTATTGATATGTATGTTGTGTTTTGATAATCACAGGATTACCAAATTATAAATATGGTTGAGAATTTGTAAAATCAATTCATGAAGTTATGACTTTATTGTATGCATCATTTAACTTTTGGTCGCTGCCCTGTAATAGCAGTTTACTCCAGCTGCTGAAAACAACCGATGAGATAGATACATTATTCTCAGTTTTCTATACAGACTTGATATATTCAGGAGTTAAGGGTTGATTTGTAGTTACCTTTAATTAATTTGCATTTGGTAATTGGCTCAGTTGCAAAATACTATGGCGGTAATCATATATTGCTAAGTTAGGCGTTAGCGGTTGTGATAACGCTGTCATATCATCGACAACTTAATTTATTTATATGTCGGTGGATATCTTATTAGATATGCCCTTCGTAGTATTCAATGTATATAGAGCGTTAAAATCTAAGTAGGCGTATATGTATGTGGGAACGTGCCCCATACTGCTGTGTATAATGTATAGCTTTTCGTTTAATCCAGAAATTACGTTGCATGTGAAGGAACTCATGGCTTTTCTTAGCGTCCTATACAATATCATGTTATGTAGTGGGTAGCATATGTGTGTGTGTGTGTGTGTGTGTGTGTGGGTGTGTGTGATTGTGTGTGATTGCTTGCGTGTTGTCGGTGTGTGTGTGTGTGGATGTGCGTGCGCGTATGTGTAATCTGTGCCCCGTGTAAGTCGCTAACATAGAAGAGGTATTCAAATTTATGAAGTTCTTCCGTCGAGATGTTTTTTATTGCAACTGATTGACAAATTGCCCTACATCGACGTAAATAAGCACTGAATTGATCAGTGTTTTAGTAGTAGCCATGATAAAAAATCATGGGCGTACATACTCGAGCAGGATTCGAACCCACGACCTCCTGATCACCGGACAGGCGTCATCTCCACTAGACCACCGAGCTTTCGCCCGACAGCAAGTGTTGGTTCTAATCCTTATAGCATGCAGCGGGTACTGCTTTGTTATTCAAATTTATGAAGTTCTTCCGTCGAGATGTTTTTTTATTGCAACTGATTGACAAATTGCCCTACATCGACGTAAATAAGCACTGAATTGATCAGTGTTTTAGTAGTAGCCATGATAAAAAATCATGGGCGTACATACTCGAGCAGGATTCGAACCCACGATCTCCTGATCACCGGACAGGCGTCATCTCCACTAGACCACCGAGCTTTCGCCCGACAGCAAGTGTTGGTTCTAATCCTTATAGCATGCAGCGGGTACTGCTTTGTTATTCAAATTTATGAAGTTCTTCCGTCGAGATGTTTTTTTATTGCAACTGATTGACAAATTGCCCTACATCGACGTAAATAAGCACTGAATTGATCAGTGTTTTAGTAGTAGCCATGATAAAAAATCATGGGCGTACATACTCGAGCAGGATTCGAACCCACGACCTCCTGATCACCGGACAGGCGTCATCTCCACTAGACCACCGAGCTTTCGCCCGACAGCAAGTGTTAGTTCTAATCCTTATAGCATGCAGCGGGTACTGCTTTGTTATTCAAATTTATGAAGTTCTTCCGTCGAGATGTTTTTTATTGCAACTGATTGACAAATTGCCCTACATCGACGTAAATAAGCACTGAATTGATCAGTGTTTTAGTAGTAGCCATGATAAAAAATCATGGGCGTACATACTCGAGCAGGATTCGAATCCACGACCTCCTGATCACCGGACAGGCGTCATCTCCACTAGACCACCGAGCTTTCGCCCGACAGCAAGTGTTGGTTCTAATCCTTATAGCATGCAGCGGGTACTGCTTTGTTATTCAAATTTATGAAGTTCTTCCGTCGAGATGTTTTTTATTGCAACTGATTGACAAATTGCCCTACATCGACGTAAATAAGCACTGAATTGATCAGTGTTTTAGTAGTAGCCATGATAAAAAATCATGGGCGTACATACTCGAGCAGGATTCGAACCCACGACCTCCTGATCACCGGCCATGATCAGGAGGTCGCCCATGATTTTTTATCATGGCTACTACTAAAACACTGATCAATTCAGTGCTTATTTACGTCGATGTAGGGCAATTTGTCAATCAGTTGCAATAAAAAAACATCTCGACGGAAGAACTTCATAAATTTGAATAACAAAGCAGTACCCGCTGCATGCTATAAGGATTAGAACCAACACTTGCTGTCGGGCGAAAGCTCGGTGGTCTAGTGGAGATGACGCCTGTCCGGTGATCAGGAGGTCGTGGGTTCGAATCCTGCTCGAGTATGTACGCCCATGATTTTTTATCATGGCTACTACTAAAACACTGATCAATTCAGTGCTTAAGGCCCGGTCCCACTGGCCGACGGACACAAAGCGTATGCAGAAAGGACACAGCGGACGAGCAAAATTTCGGGGATGGCTTCATCCGCTTTCATCCGCTCCAGAAATTGACAAAATTGGCGAAAATTGGCGGTAACAGAACGGAAATAGAACGGACGTGGGTAGTATGTAGCGGGGATGTTAAACGGATGTTCATCGGAAGCCTAGCGGATGAAAGCGGATGGAAGGGGATGACAGCTCCGAAGGGGTTACCGGAGATAATTGCGAAACGGACGCATAGCAGAAAAAGCGGATGCAGAGTGGATGCAGAGCGGATGCAGAGCGGATGCAGAGGGGATGCTTTCGAAATACTTTATATACGAGATGCATACGCTTACATCCTTTCTATTAACGTGCTGTTAACGATGTAAAGACGTTCCACGTACCATATCTTTCCTCCCTCTTTCCGTTTTTAGCTGCAGCGGATGTGAGTTGCGAGGATGCCCAGAGGATGCAGAGAGGATGCGGCGGACGTTTAAGGGATGCCGCACGGACATACAACGTTTGTTGCTCGTATGTCGCGGATTTACATCGTACACAGCGGAAAGTTCATCCGTTCTAAAAGTTTTAAGCAGCTTAAAACTTTTTGCGCGGATGAAATCACAGTGGACGGATGCTCGATGGATAGAGCGGATGAAACACGTATGCGATGGGTACACAGCGGATTCGTAGCGTTTTCCAACGGATGGCAAGATTTTTTGTACGCTTTACATCCTCTTTGCATCCGTAAGTGCAGTGGGACCGGGCCTTTATTTACGTCGATGTAGGGCAATTTGTCAATCAGTTGCAATAGAAGAGGTAGTTGATTTGACGTAGAGTAGGACAGTAGTTTTCCTGCTCAGGCCCGTTTATATTGTTGAAGTAAGTTTTGTGCACAAGGCAGTGGACAGGGTGTGCATTTTTATGTTATAGTACGGTAGGTGAATGGGGTCTGCGCGAGTAGACTAGGCCGGCTGACCACGGCTTTTTAAGACCGCACTTCGGCGGAGGGCCATTGTCAAGTTTCTTTACTTTTGTGGAGGCCGGAAAGATGTGCTGGTAGCTCTTTTGTTTCAAAGTCTTAATGGGGGAAGTCTCTCCCCCATCTCCTTTTCTCTCTAGGCCTGGAAGAGGCGAAAAGAGGAGCTAACTTTTTGTAGTACATGCACAGTGCCCACGCTGGTTAAAGTTTCTTTTGTATACCTTATTGTTGGCTTTTTATACGCTGGGGAGCCCAGCGTCTTCTCGCCTTAGCTTTTATTTTAGTTTGTGAGTTTACAAAGTGCTTAATCCATGGCAGGGTTCTGCATCGGGGCTTTTACCAATGTACAGTATTCTGTTGAGTGTAGTTGAGAGCGTTTGTGTCATGTATATAGGGAGAGATAAGTTAAGTCAGTGTGTACAGAAATGAAGTTTGAGTTAATGAGAAATAATAAATATAATAGGACATCTGGTGATAGAGTAACATGTAGTTAATAGTACTAAAGGGTACTTTGGATAATGTGTTGTATGTAATATGTCAGTGTACATAGTGTATGTGAAACTTGTGATTGCTGCGTTTTTGTAAATTGAAAGTATTATGTATCATGTTGAATGTGAATAAAGACTTTGCAGAACTGTGTTGATCAAGCCAGATGTGTTCTCCCCCTGCTCTCTATACAGGTGTCATATCTCGCAAGGTCAGGGACCTGTTCTTGCATCGTCACCCGCTTTTTCTTCCTTTTTTTGTTGAGTGAACGCCCCTGCATCCCCTTACCCACAAGCAGGCTACGACTATACATATAGGAGAGCAAGTGCGCTGTTAGCTGTCGCGCTTGCAACGAAACACGGGCGTTACATACATATATATATATATATAATATATCCTATATACAATATTATTTTTTATAATATATAGTATTCCAGTATAAAATTGTGAGACAAACAACAGAGGGACACAGTCTGCAACAAAACAATTTTCAACTGACTGCGAAACTTGTCAATCAAACAAGACTAATATGATATCGGGTTCAGTCTAGAAATGCTATAGACAAAATTCATTCCACTTATTTCTAAATCAGGATTTGATTTGATTCGATTCGATTCGATTCGATTCGATTCGATTCGATTTGATTTGATTTGATTTATTTCTGCATTATCATTGCACATGTGCACTCATTACTAATAGTATACATATATACTAACGTTGCCTACGGTGTTATATAAAAAAATGTGTACACGGTAAACAAAAACTAATCAAGACTGAAACTAATCGACAGAAGGGCTACACGCAAGCCTAGCTTGATTTGCTAGTAGCTCTTATACATAATACATTATACAAACATATAGGAAAAGGCAGAGGGGAAGAGTGACTTGCGCAGAAAGATATTTAAGATAATAAAAAAGAAAGGAGAGCAGGAAAGGAGAGGTTTAACTGCTTTCAGAAAAGATTCGCCTTATTTGTTCAGACAAAGTGTCCCCTGGATTACAGTTCAGCGTAACGTAGCCTGCTTTTTTTTCTTTCTTTTTTTCTACCACGGTGCAGATGGAGGGTTTTGTATGCCAGGTCATATGGTCGGTCATATTATTGTGGTTCCGTAAGAGATAGCGAAGAAGGAAGTTTATGTACAGCACCCTATCTGGAGAGCAGCATTGCTTTTACACCTTTTTAAAAAGAATACATAGATTATATAATATTTCGAATATCACATGGAAGAGAGTTCAAGATGATATCGGGTCCGGTGTGTCTAATAGATTTCAGAGGCTTCATTTACACCGTTTTAGGGTTACATAAAGGAAAATTTTCACGTTGGGTCCTTTTAATCGGGCATGTGTGCAGGAAAGGAATAATCTCAGTATTAAACGATCTCAATTAAAGAGAACTGACAAAACAAGTCAAAAGAATAAAACAAAAACAAAAAAATAACAGGTATACAAGGAAGTGAAGCGTAGTTAGCACATGCTAACGTTATCAAAACAAAAGAAAAAACGTGTGTGTGTGTGTGTGTGTGTGTGTGTGCGTGTGTGGGTGTGTGTGTGTGCTCTGTGTGTGTGTGTGTGTGTGTGTGTGTGTGTGTGTGTGTGTGTGTGTGTATGTTTTGTTCTGTGAATGTTCCTGTGCTCCTGAAGAATACGATATTGACAGGAAAGACATCGGAAGGAAGAGAAGGATAGAAGAAGGAAACAGATGCTGTGGATAACCACAGTCTAATTGTATGGATAACGGCTATAGGTATATGGCATCAAAAAGTGGGGGTGATTGAATGCATTATTTACCATTTGCAGATGAAACAAAAACCCAGCTTTAGTGCTTCAAAATAGTTCTAAAATGTGAGTTAGGAAAAGAAACAATCAATGTAAAAATTTGCATCATAATATTCAATGTTAAGTATTGTTGAATATGCAAAATGTGAACAATAGTTATAATAACAATGTTTCTATGGACTAAGCCATCTGCAATTATGGTTAATTGAGAAAAACAGATATATCTTCTCATTTACCCTACGCAGAAATTTTATATGGTAGGATGTTTTGTGATTCAACAGACCTACACATGATATGCATCAAATGTGATATCTTGAACATTTTTAATTCACTGCTCCCGAAGGTAAACAGAACCTTTAAGAACTTTAAGAACTGCAAATAACATCTGGCAGAAAACAACAGAATGAAACCTTTTTTGGTGTTTGTGTAACATGATGGTGATAGCCTACGGTAAAATAAGAAAACGAAAGATGGCTCTAACACCAATTTTATTCTTGATATCATGTTTAATCATTGTTATCAGGCGATATATCCCTCAGAACGAACTGTTATCGCTACCAGTCTTCGTCAGAAAATAATGTTTGCAGCTCATACTTCCTTGATACACTGCATGGGGAAACTTCTCCAACCGCACAACTGTTACAGATAGCTTATCGACAGTTCTTACACATTGTTTCGTATTCAGTGGCAAAAGTGTTTGCTCAAATTCATGAAATTCTTCCGTCGAGATGTTTTCATTGCAACTGATTGACAAATTGCTACGTCGATGTAGGGCAATTTGTCAATCAGTTGCAATGAAAAGTGTTTGCGTTTACATTTGTTTGTTTGTTTGTTTGTTTGTTTGTAATCGGTTTGAGCAATCGGTCCTACCTCAGTTAATCGTTTACTTTTAATGTTCATCAAAACTGAAAAAAGTGAAGATATATAACTTCTCTTGATAAACCAACAGGTGAAAGGATACATAAGAATTTAGAGAATAATACATGTAGAGTGGTCCATATGACGAGTGACATGCTTCTCTTTGTCACATTGTTATTTTCACCTTAAGTATTTCAAAATAATGTCAAAATGTCATGTTTACCTGTCATTATTGTATTGCACAAAAATAATCTAATTCCTATAATGACTAAAAACAAAACAAGAAAGATTCATGCGCTCTTCACAAACCGAAAAATTGCCATATTCAAATTGAACCAAACCAAAATTCTTTCTTTACTCTATGTTTATCCCCCCCCCCCCCCCCCAGCTGCACCTCTGCCTCCAACCCGAATGAGATCCAGTCTATATTCGTTGGTGAAGGACGAGTCTGGTGTACCAATAAAGGATAAATGCTTACGAGGAAGTGTGATGGCGACCATTACTGTGAAGAGCAGGATTCAGTGCGCAGGAAAATGTGTGAAGAATTCCGAATGTTCTTCTTTCAACTATAAAGTGGATGTATGCGAGCTGAACAGCGGTACGAAAGACGATGCGCCTGGAAATTTTGAGGTTGATCCAGGATGTAGCTATTACGAGCCTGTGTATCAAAATGACGAATTGTAGCTTCTACTTTTTAGTAATATAGCTCCTCGACTTTATTGCTGACATTGACGTCTGCTCATTGAGGTGAAAGGGCGGATCTAATGTTAGAAAATTTCGATTTTCACGCAGACGCGTTCTGACTTTTTTCTCTTTCGAGAGAAAATTTGCAAACAAAAACTGCGATTTTATATGTCGCATGTTGCATGGCCTATTTCGTTTCGAAATCAGTCATTTCGTAACAAAATGACAGCAAAATGTCATTTCGCAACGTTCTTATTTTCGTAACGAAATTTTGTCATTTCGTAACGAATTGATGTGATCGTTGTTGTATCGCGATCAGTATCAATTCAGGCCGAATACACGAACTTCGGTGGTACATATTGAAACCATGGTTTAAACCATTTACAAAGACCGTAGTTTTGTATGGGGCGCCAAGTGTCGCATGGCCTATTTCGTTACGAAATCAGTCATTTCGTCGAATTCGTCGACGAAATGTTAACATAGTTATGTCGACGAAGTGATCATTGAACGCATTCTTCTCTGGAACTAGTATGCTTTTTCCTTATGCAGTAAGTAGGCTCTACTCTTATTCTTCTACTTTTCTTCCACTTGATCTCCCTTGCTCTTCGTCTTTCTGTCTGCCTTTCTTTTTTCTTTCCCCTCCCTCTCCTCCTCTTTTTGCATGGGTCGACACTGTCACGACTATTGTCCTATAGTCAAATGTCAAAGTTAATTTTTACCTCTGACATTTTTACTTTTGACATTTTTACCTCTGACATTTTTACTTCTGACATTTTCACCTCTGACATTTTTACCTCTGACATTTTTACCTCTGACATTTTTACCTCTGACATTTTCGCCTCTTACCTCTGACATTTTTACCTCTTACAGTAAAATTACTTCTGACATTATTTACCTCTGACATTTTTACCTCTGACATTTTTACCTCTGACATTTTCGCCTCTGACATTTTTACCTCTGACATTTTTGCCTCTGACATTTTTACCTCTGACAATTTTGCCTGACACCTGAATGGATACTATAATCGTGACACAACGATCACATCATTTCGTAACGAAATGTTGTCATTTCGTCGACGAAATGTTTATTTCCTTACGAAATGTTGTTATTTCGTAACGAAATAATCATTTTGTGACGAAATGTCATTTCGTTACGAAATATTGTCTTTTTTGTAACGAAATGGCTTTTCGTAACGAAATGATTTATTTCGTCAAACGAAATGTTGTCGAATTGTCGAATTTCGTTAACGAAATGGTCATTTCGCCGACGAAATGACTGATTTCGTAACGAAATAGGCCGTGCAACACTTGGCGCCCCATAATTTTATCTCCATTATTACCTCTGTTATTTATATGTCGTTTTTCTGGGGTTTCTGTGTGTGATATACCCCGGATGATACCTCCTTGTTTATATGTAGCATCTTCGTCACTAGTCCAAGAGCATTAGGTCAAAAAAGGCCTAAACCTGGACATTTTTGGTAACAAGCTGATTTTTTCAGGATAGGTCCAGAAAAATGTCTAGAATATCATACTAAAAGTCCTCACGAATCCTCTTTGAGCGTTTTCCGCAATCCAAGATGGCGTCCAAAATGGCCGTCATTTCCAGAAATTCTTATAACTTTTCAACCAGAGAACCCAAATACAAAATCTAAATGTCTAAATATATGTTTTGAAACATGAAGAACTCAATAAAACACATATCAAGAGATGTTGATGCACGCAAGTACCGAAATCCAAGATGGCGTCCAAAATGGCCGCCATTTTCTGAAATTCTTATAGCTTTTCAGTCAGCTAACCCAAGTACGAAATTCAAATGTCTAAATATATGTTTTGAAGCATGAAGAACTCATTGAAACACATATCAAGAGATTTTGATGCACGCAAGTACCGAAATCCAAGATGGCGTCCAAAATGGCCGCCATTTTCTGAAATTGTTATAGCATTTCAGCCAGGTAACCTAAATACAAAATTTAAGAGTCTACATGTTTTGAAGGATGAAGAACTCAATAAAATACATATCAAGAGATGTTGATGCACGCAAGTACCGAAATCCAAGATGGCGTCCAAAATGGCCGCCATTTTCTGAAATTGTTATAGCTTTTCAGCCAGGTAACCTAAATACAAAATTTAAGTGTCTAGATATATGTTTTGAAGGATGAAGAACTCAATAAAATACTTATTAAGAGATGTTGACGCACACAAGTACCGTGATCCAAAATGGCAACCAAAATGGCCGCCATTTCCTGAAATTTTTATAACCTTTCAACTAGAGAACCCAATACACAATTTAAGTGTCTTTACAAGTTTCGAAACATGAATAACTCAATAAAATACATATTAAGAGATTTAGACGCACGCATGTACTGATTTTAACGCTCGAGCTCTTCCTGATATGGAAAATGGGGTGCAAAATGTCACAATTTTATCTCACAATTATGTAAATAAATGTCAATATATTTTATAAGAAACTTCAAAATATAGTTCTTATGTGTGAAGTATACAAATAAAAGCATTTGCATGCTAACCTCAAGGAGTGTGTCCTTGTTACGAGAAAAATATTTCACCAACAGATTTGTTGCTAAACAGAAAGCCTACTAGAAGGCAATATCTGTTTACCACATGGTCTATTTTCGTCACCTTAAGCACATGAGATGACAATTTAGTGCTAGCCCCTTTTGATTACCAATGCATTTGATGTCTACCATGAGGTGAGTTCCAGTTGAAACTGTCACTTATCACTTGAGAAGTAAAAACAATTCTTTGAAAAGTAAAGTTATTGGTACATGGAGGAGGGATACTCCTCTACCACACGAGGGACCTTTTTTCTTTTCTTTTTTTACTCGAAAGTGAAATACATAATGCAAACGTTTGGTAAGATATTGAATTATTTCCATCAAAGAGTAGGAAATTGGATATAAAGTAGTATTCAGGGAAATGGGCAATATGATTATGGAAGGGTGTGGAAGGGGGGGGGGTCCCCTCCCCCTCCCCCCCCCCCCCCAACATGAGGGGGATTTTGCATTTTCAGACCTGATATTCAGACATCTGATGCACCCTATTGGTGAAATATTAGATTTTTGTTTCCATCAAAAACGGAACAAAAAGATATACAATCATGGAAGTGCGCGGTTATAGGGTTGCCTGCTCCCACACGAGGGAAAATTTCGTATTTTCGGACTAGAAATTCACAGAGCTGTTGCATCCATTTGGTGAAATACCCGATATTTGTTTTCTATTTGAAAACGTTAGGAAAAATATATATTCATGAAAGTGTCGGGGAGGGAGAAGTGTGAGAGGAGAATACTCCTTCCCATACCTCGGAAATTTTTGGATTTTCCAATTTGAAATTCAGAGATTTAGCGCACTCTTTGGTGAAATATCTGAGATTTGTTTTTGTCCTAAAAGTAAGAAAATATGAAGAGTTTGTTCGCAAAAACCGATAAGTCTATATTTGCCAAATGGAGATATTTGCGATTAAAGGTCAAGAAAAATAAAGAGAATAATGAAAAAAAATTGCTTCTTTTTACCATAACTTCAAAAATGTACCTTTATATGTAGTCACCAATATATCATTTAAAAGGTGTTATTTTGTACTTTATTACAGAGACCGTACTTCAAAATCTTCAAAAATTGACTTATCGGTTTTTGCAAACAAACTCTTCATATGTACTTATGGAAATATGCGGGGGAGGTGTATGAGGTGATGCACCTTCCCACAAAATGGAGATTTTTTTTTCAGGTTACGAGTTTCATGGTGCGCTCTGTTGATGAAATACTACATTTTTGTTTCTATTAAAAAGCAAAATTATGAAAAAAAAATCAGGAAATGGCGGCCATTTTGGACGCCATCTTGGATTACGGTACTTGTGAGCTTCAACAACTTTTAATAATGTACTTTATTGAGTTCTTCATCCTTCAAAACATATATGGAGACATTTAAATTTTGTATTTAGGCTACCTGGCTGAAAAGTTATAATAATTTCAGAAAATGGCAGCCATTTTGGACGCCATCTTGGATTTCGGTACTTGCGTGCATCAACATCTCTTGATATGTATTTTATTGAGTTCTTCATGCTTTAAAACATATATTTAGACATTTAAATTTTGTATTTGGGTTCTTTGGTTGAAAAGTTACAAGAATTTCTGGAAATGGCGGCCATTTTGGACGCCATCTTGGATTGCGGAAAACGCTCAAGGTGGATTTATGAGGACTTTTAGTATGTTATTCTAGACAATTTTCTGGACTTATCCTGAAAAAATCAGCTTGTTACCAAAAATGTCCAGGTTAAAACTAATACTCTTGGACTACACATATATACCATTAAGAGGTTCAAGAGATGGAGTTACAACTGGCTGTAATTACTCAAATAGTTGTCAGTTTGCTATAGGCATGATAAGGATGCACGAAACAATGCCACATCAGGTGCATTTGAGCCTTTGATGATCGGGGTTTGATGTCACCACCTTTCTGAGCAATCTGGAGAAAGAACATAAATCGGGTATATTTGGTTTGTTTATTCATTAAACGAAATGAAATGTCCCTTGATGATAAGAAAAAATTAGAGCAAAACGTAACCCCGTCCAGAAGTTGTAATGTGCAAAAGTGTTAATCAGAGCTGTGTTTTGTGTAAGCGTACCCTTTTGCATGGAAAGCTGATTTTATCACTTTTCCTATTGATTTCGTAAAATATAACAGACAGGGTATAATCTTCAAGTACAGTTCTTTATAGAATGGTTACGTTAAATTAGTGTCTGGAGATGTCCAGTCGAATGATTTTGATCTTTACTCTATCAATCTTTGTGCAATTTCTATTCGCGCATCGCCGTGATTACTATTTCGTACGGCTAAATTATTTTTTACATTAAATAGCGATGACGATAAGTAATTACCATCACAAAGATATGTTTTCTTTACCATGTTTACAGAGATCTGCTGGTCACAATGCAATAAGACGTTAATTACCTGTCTGCGTATGAGTGAGGCAGACCATGGGCACATTCAGTTTGGCACATACCTAAGATATATATATATTTTTTTTTTAGTGGCGGCATAAAACATGGATTCAAAGGAAGTAAGATTGCTGTGACTCCATCTCTTGAGCCTCTTAGGTCGGACAGTTCTCGTGAAATCCATGGCTCAGAGGTGAATCACCACTATGAGGGCAGGAAGAAAATTATTCTGCCCTTAGACATGAGTCCTTTCAATATTTCAGAGGAAGAAAAGGAAGCCTTCAAAGAAGAGACACAGAGATAAGTCACAAAATTGATCAGAAAGATTTGACCACAGAAATGAGAGAAAATCCCCGAAGACTCCTGACTGTTTGTCCGTCATGTTTGAAGATTTTGCATGCAAATTGAACACCGATACTTCAGACAGTGCGTCTGGAAATTTGCGGTTGACCCAGAAGTTTGGAGCTTCATGACCAAAATGGCGAATTGTGCACCTATAATGGAATGGAAATTATATACACGACTCTGAATGCATTATTACTGAATCCACATTTCTTTTTTTTTTGTCAGAGACAAACAATGAATAAAAGAAACGTTCCCCTTACATTACAGCACGAGAAGTCGCGAAATATGTGACAGCAAACAGAAGAATCAGTTTCAGTTCAGTTTCAGTTTATTCTATTTAATCACGGCAATTTACTTCAGCAAAGCTGTTCTTCTGCAAATCCGTGAACAACATAAAATAACAGAAATACATACAAACTGCATATACAATAATAAAGAAAGGAACAAGTGTCAGGTAACAACAAAGACAACGAAACATTAAAAAAAAGTACGGCAAAAAAGGAAAACGGAGCAAATACCATAGAATAACTTCATGTTTTAAAGCATATAAAATGCCATTTGAATATATTTTCGTCTATATGGGTACTTCTCTGCTTGTGATGTAGTACTACTCTGAGCAAAGTTCAGCTCACAGTTTAAGCACGCTTCTGCATAAAAAACGTCGACATTGCTTAAAAATATAATTTCTATGATATACATGTAACTAAATTTCTGCTACTTGAGTATATGTTTATAACCGTGACACGTTTGTAAAGTGTAACTCCCATATTACTCCCATTATTTCGTTAGTTTAGATTTCTTCAAGTGGATTAATTTTGATTGCTCGATAACTTCAAAAACAACACTGTGTTTCTCCATGTTTCTCTCTCGCTACCGCCATATTACCCCATGCAGTTATCAAAGTTTTCGTCTGGCCCCACAAAACTTGCAAAATCTTGTGTTAGAATAGGTTCCTTGTAGAAATTCTCGCTATAGTGCTAAACCTATAAACGATTAATAATCCAAAGAACTATCTCAACTCTTGGACAAAAAGCTTTTGTTTCTACAGCCCCGTCTCTCTGGAAAGCTCTTCTGCTGGCATGACTGGGGATCCAATCTGCAGAATCCATAGAAACATTCAAAAATAATTTATAAGGTCATGAATGCATGTTTATCACGTCTTGCTTCAGATGAATATTCTAAGACTAAGTTGTTCATAATATACATATTTATACGTATTATATACATGCGTATTCATCTCTCCCTTCTCGTTTTCAGTTCTAATATTTCATTCGTATGTCAGTATGCGTATCATATTTCACAATAATATTTCATTCACATGTCATAATGAACTCGCTCTAGTTATGTCCTTCTGCGTTTTAGAATAGGTCACAGAATCAAATGCTGTATTTACTATACTATTTGAAATAATAATGACAATAACCGATTTGTGTATTCAACATGCAAACACTATACAGTAGTATACCATACTTCGCCACATTTGTCTTTCTCTCTGGTTAGATACGAAGCGTGTACATATTATACATACTGTGTAGATTATTATGCATTCCAAAAAGAAAATCTGTCGTGATATTAATGATACCGGTACGTAATTTTCTGTATTCAGTGTGATATTGGCCATCATACCATCAGTGCGTGCATTCGCCTAATACTGTAATTAACCGATGGTTAAGTAATGAAGCAGGTTGCTTGATTGTGCGAGATATTCATATGAATCACATATTGAGTGATGAATGAAAACGTTTGAGTACATAATTACAATGAATACGAGTATTCAAAACGGTAAGCACTGACACACACGCGCACACACTCACATATACAACTAATTTCTAAGTAAGTAATGGTGTATAATGTTATTGTGTATTGCATTTGCCCAGAATCTATCATGTATATAATTCATATGAGTAAAAATAAAACACGCTTGGATATTCATTGCCTGTTAAAGGGGAGTTCGCCTCAAACATAATCATAACGAGGATTCTAATGCAAAACTATAACTAACACGAATCAATGAATTTTATGGAAAATCAGAGAATCCATTGCAAAATTATGAATTTTTAAGTTTTTGGTTATATCCATGCATGTATACTGTCGTCGCTGAACTGGATTGTTTTGACTGAGGAGAGTTGCACTTTTTTTTTTTTTTCGTTATGAAAAGCACTGTTTTTTTTTCCCCTCTTTTTTTTTACTGCACCTGCTTTAGTAGGAATAATATTTACAAGGGAGAATGCCATTACGTATACCCTTAACATTTGTCATTATATAAACTTAACGGAAGGTGTAAGTTAACAAAAAATAAAGTTGAAATTCTCTCGTACTCATCTGGCAATGACCAAAGACGGCCTTTAAGCAACATTTTGCAAATTCACCATTTTGGACACATTGCTTTTATTTTCTCAAGATTTCTCAAGCGACGTGTTCTATACTAATTCATCTGCATGCATGAAAGGAATCTGATAAAACATACGTGTTTGAAGCGGGATCCTCTTTAAAAGTTTTTGTCATAGTGTAAAATACTCTAAGTATACAAAGAAATAAAGGATATTTAAATCCTTATTTTTGGGGTGGATGCTCAGGATATTTGGTTTTGTTATCATCAATAATTATTTGTCTTACACAATTCATATAAATACAATGTATGATGTCACATGCGTACAACGCTATAAGGAAAATATAAAGAGAATTTCACAAAATTTTACTTTTTGAAAAAAGTGCACATTAATTTTCCTCGACTCGTCACTGACGTATGTTGAGGCTAACATTATTCCCTCTTGCATACCTTCTGAAAGAGGGATGTCAAGTGTTCTTCTGTTATTCGAGAAAAGTTCAAATATGTTGAATTTTCTTTATATCTTCTTTATATCGTTGTACACATGTGACGTATCACAGGCTGTAGTAGTCTCCTCATCCAGCAGTGACTAAGCAGAAACTTCAAAAATTTATAACTTTGAAACGGATTGTCCGATTTTCCTCAAACTCTTGCCGATGTGTTCTTTTAATATTGCTACATTCATTCAATCCACATGTCTATGAAGGTGAACTTGTCCTTGAAGCATCAAGAAGCGTATTTTAGCTGCAGTCAAAATGTTCGAATGATCATGCTTATTTGTCAAGGTCTGTGTTCATAAATTTGTACAGTTGAGAGTCGCTCATAATTAAATCGTATATAAGGTATAGAGCCCGAGGCAGGCAATTCATGGCGATTGAATTCAGATATAGAGACATATAGAGAGTTCTTACTTCTGTATAAAATGCAGAGTTAATTACAATTCTTACTTCTGTATACAGTGCAGAGTTAATTACACTGTGTAAGTGCACTTCCTTGGATGCCTTGGCGACGAATGAGAATTCAGAAAGTGTGCAGTTATTTTTCTTTTTTACTGTATTTACATGAAACTTGTGAACGTATTCACGTATAACAGAAGATTAATGGTTCCTTAGTCGTAATAAATTATTCATGAAATTCAATTATTCTATATCTATATGTCGACATCTAATTTTCGCATATAAATCCCGAGGTCAAAAGAAAGAATCGTGATTGTGACGCTTGTGTGCGTGTGTGTGTGTGTGTGTGTGTGTGTTTCCGGTGGGGAGCTGAGAGTAGCGCATTATCAATTTTCAAAGGCTGTCCAATGTAGAAACCATATTATTTTGTGATATCAATACCATTAAGTGCATGACTGTTTGGGACGACACTGGATGAGGACGGATCTCAAAGCATCTCGGCCCAGGAATTTTCGGCCTTCGGATTTCTCTAACTTCTGCAGCGATGCCGTCAAACAGATTTTCAATGATTTTGACATCTCAAGAAATCGGGTGTTTATTTTTGTGAAAAAGCTTTTTATACTTGAAGTTATTTAACAAGATTGTGTTCATTATACCTGTATATTTTATCATAATGTATGCATATTCTTTCACTTTCTTTATCAGTTCCTATGACATGTGTTCATCACTTTCAACATACTAATCATTTCGGGAGATCCAGATTAGTCGCAGCGGGCAAAGTTCGATATCACGATTTTCACCACTGATACAGTGTCAACGCGCTAATGATATATGAATCCAACTCTTATGAAATTCAGATGGTCATGATAATGATGTACATAACAAGAAAATGAAATGTAAAAATTCAGTTGAATAGTAAGGAAATACTACATTTTTAACACGGAGTTGTAAGTTTTTCCTTACTACTCTCCACCAAGGAACTGGATTACAATGGCCCGAATTCACGAAGGTGGTACAATTGAAACCATGGTCTAAACCATGGACAAAGACCGTTGTTTTTATGGGGCGCCAAGTGTCGTATGGCCTATTTCGTTACAAAATCAGTAATTTCGTTAATGAAATGATTATTTCGTCGACGAAATGACCATTTCGTTAATGAAATGCTAATTTCTTCGACGTAATGTTAACATTTCGTCAACGAAATCGACGATATAACTGATTTCTTAACGAAATAGGCCATGCGACACTTGGCGCCTCATACAAAACTACGGTCTTTGTCCATGCTTTAAACCATGGTTTCAATTGTACCACCTTTGTGAATTCGGGCCAATGAGTTTAAAATGTACGCTATGGCTTGCATCGATCGGCAGAATGAGATTGATCGAAAGAAACGAGAACAGCTTGAGAGGCAGAGGAGGCGTCGGGAGGCGAAGAGACTCCGCCGGCTCCACGGAGGAGGGACGTGGGCCTGGCTTGGAGCTTGCACAATTCTGTGATCCAGAGACGCGTAATGTCAAGCTCTGATTGAGAGACTCATCGGAACTCTTGGGGATAAACAAAAACAAAAACAAAAACAAAAACAGACAAAAAAAAACACAAACAAACAAACAAACAGTTGCATCGTGACAGTAAAGCACATCGAGCCAGCTCAATGTTGAAAGAAAGCTGTGACAATGAATATGTATGTCGGTCTTCTGAGATGGCATTTGATAACCGCCACTAAGTAATCATTTCAATCAGATTGTTTTAATCCTTGGAAACACTGACCCATTTTAATGTTCCTCTTGCCACATTTTTTTTTTTTTAGTTAGTGTGCGTACTAACTGGGGGCACTTGGTTCGCCGAGGTGTGGTCTTTCTATACACTAGGGCCTATAAAATGAGGAGAGTGCTTAAAAGGACTGTACAGTACTGGTTGAGGTGGGGATTCATGTTTTGAACATTCCTTGGTGAGATAATGAGAAACCTCTTATGAAATATGAAAGAGCATGTCATTTTAAGAAGGATTCAACATTTATTTGATGAAAATTGGTTTTGAAATGGCTGAGATGTCCAAAAAAGTGATAATAATAAAAAGCGACAGGCCACACTTTTATTAGGATCTCTTTGTTTCACCTTGTTTTTGGATATCTCAGCCATTTCAAAACCGATTTTCTTCAAATAAACTTTTGATACCCCTTGGAATTTCATGCTCCTTGACATCTCATAAAGTGGTTTATGAATATCTCGCAAAACGTTAAAAGCTAAATCCTCACCTCAACCAGAACTGTACACACCCTTTAATCTGAAGAGATTACTCTAGGTAATCATAGACAAAACACACACACACACACACACACTTTTTTTTTAACACATGTACAGTTTATTACATATAAAAGTAAACATTTACAACACCTTGGAAATTATCATACACGGGCTACTATGTCTTGTTGCGGACAATGTCACACAACGGCCACTTTATATGCCTCTCCTCCTATCGCGGAATGAGGAGGCAATCCCGCACGGCCACACACACACACACACACACACACACACACACACACACACACACACACACACACACACACACACACACACATACACACACACACACACACACACACACACACACACACACACATGCCTCATATCCAAATATCAGAGCCTATACAAAAGCGATCTCACTCTCTCAATCTCTCTCTCTCCACTATCTATATCATTGTACCTATCTCATTCTATCCATCCATCCATCCATCTATCTATCTATCTATCTACTTATTTATCTATCTAGATCTTTCATACTTGTTATACTTGTTATTGTTCTTTTAGAATCAAGAACCCTTGATAAAGGACAAGCTCCCGAAATTTGTGACAGTGTCAAAATGAACTGTTGGTTTTGACAGCATGGACTTGAAATTTGTTCTATGTCTATACTATGATATAAACATGGATATAATATAACATAATGATATCATATCAATAATATAATAAAACGTAAAGAAATGAAAATAATAGAATGAGATGAGGTTGTATTATTATGATAGAAAGGTATGTTTTGAAACCAAATATATGTATTGCATATTTTGATTTGTTTGTGTATAAATGTATCTTTGATCTTTGATCAATTTGGTTGTATGTAACTGTACTCGTTGAGTGTGTTTTTTACAATGTAAGATGTATCTACATGTTTTTCTGTATTGTCCCATGTCTTTGCCTTGTGCCTCCTGTTCAATACAGGAGACAACCTAGCCCTTTCATGTTACATTGTTTATTGATATAATTATATATGTATGTGTGTATGTATGTATGTATATACATGTATATATATATATATATATATATATATATATATATATATAGGTGGTCGAAAAACGAGTTGATTCCAATTTTGTTGATACTTGCGATTAACTTGCGATTAACTTGCGATTAACTGTCTTTTGGATACTTGCGATTAACCCTGCACGAAGGAATATAATAAGAAAATGTGAGATATTGCTATCGTAACTGCAAGATAATCCTTGTTGTGCAACAAGCATGATGACCTAAGAGGTATCAGTGAATAGATTTCATTTTGCATTAACTGAAGATGAGCTCACTTAAGAATGTTTTAAAATGGCATTAAAATCGCTTTGCGAAGAAAGTCTTCATATTGATCAACAATTCATGTGTTACCGTAAAGAAATTCACGGCAACTATATATTACAATAATATCAATGTACTTGACCTCATACGAGAGAAAAAAAAAATTCTCGAAGTAGATCTGACTCGTCTACTTTCGTTAACCATGTTAACCTAAATTGTTTGCCTACTGTCGGACTCATGGGCCTTATTTGCCTAGTTTAGAGCTAATGATCTGGATGAGCTGTATGACTCATGGACTGTGTGGGTTTAATTTATTTTATTTTATTTTATTTATTTATTCATTTTTTTTATTTTTTTTATTTTTTTATTTTATTTATTTATTTATTTATTTTTTTTTTTTGGGGGGGGACCTTTTTTTTCAACTTCGAGCTCGTGGGGTGACCTCAACTCAATTAAAGCCGGAGTCTTCTCCGGTTTTGAACCACTTTGCGGGTGCATGTGTGTGTGTGTGTGTGGGTATGGGCAGAGATGCCAAGTTCAAAAAACTTTTATGAGTGAGATTTTTATGACTCGGCGTCTTGGCGCTCGTGCGCATGCGCACGCGAACGAGGAGGGTGTCCCCCTCCCATGGTAGGGAGCTTTTTTTAAATCATTAGCTCTTAATGATGCGATCTGGTGCATACTTAAGTGACTATTTTTTACTATATTTTGAAAGGCAAAAGGGAAATATACCTTCAATTGCAACTATCACTCTAATACTTTGAGCTCTGCTCCTTAATTTTGGCCCAAATTGCAGACTTCACCAGATGCGTGAGAAAAATGGGTGCCATGCGTGAGATCGTGAGACAGACCCTAAATGCTTGAGTCTCACGCAGAATGCGTGAGACTTGGTAGCTCTGTATGGGTGTGTGTGCGTGTGTGTGTGTATGTGTGATTGTGTGTTATGTTTGTGCGTTTTGCTTCTATTTGATGCTGGGAAGGGTGCCTACTAAAGCAAAGAAGTAACACAAGCCTATATCAGCACAACTAATCGACAATATTCTCGCAGTCTGTGCCAAGCAGTCCCACAGGGAGGGAAAACTTAGCTCTCGCAGAAGTACCCACCTTCCCGTCTGATGGCACATCCTTCCCAAACCTCACCTCATCAAAAAAAAAAAAAAAAAAAAAAAAAAAAAAAAAAAAAAACACACACAAAAAAAAAAAAAACCCCACCTATTCATGGATAATAGTATGACGACCCAACAATGCCGGACGAAAACAATATACTTCCTGCAAAACCAAGTACTGTATCCGAGGCACATAGAGCTGTACGTCAAAGAGACTTTTCTCCTCACCACACGGAACGTAGGTGGCGTTTATATTCAGCACACAATTTCGACATAGAGTAGACGCCACTATCACTGCACTGCACTGGCAGGTTATTAATCAGTTCTGTGTTCGTTGCATCACTTGCAATAGTTGCATTTATGTACAAAAAGAGCTATGGCAGATGACGAAGACATTGACAAGTGAGTAACTTCTTATTTAATCCGGTGTTTAGATCAGGGAAAAAGTTGAAGTTTCGTATGTACATTGTAGTTCTGCCATAGTTTTCTGGTTCTGCGAAACGCGTGACTTCGACATGGCGTGACAATGAATGGTCCCATGTATTTGATTTTATGTAAGGTTTGTGTGGCACGCTGCACTCAGTTGACCGAAAGATCGGTCTGTATCTGGTCGTCGGGGATATGTTCCGCGGAGACTGCGTCTGGCTTCTCCGGAGGAGAGCGATAACGTGAAATAAATGAATGAATAAATAAATAAATAAATAAAAGACTTCTCCGGACAGACGCCGAGACGGATCTTTCTGTCTAGCTGCACAGCTACACGCCTAGCCCCAGACTAGGCTCCTACTGTAAATTTACTTGCCCCTACTAGTACTACTAGATTCAAAGTACAGTCGGGGACAGTAGGCCTAAAACATCTAACGGAAAGAATGAGAACTTGCCCCTGGCCCTACTTTCAGGTTGTGTACAGCATACTGCATAGGGCCTACTAGTATAGAGCCCAGGGCCAGGCAGCTCAGCAAGGCAGGCAGGGAGGTCTAACATTAGACGTCTATCTTGTATTGTACTCTACATGTGTGTTGTACACACCTCCCTGCTGCATGTACTGTATAACAATGGTATAAATTTACTAGTTCTCCTAGATCGAGCAAATCAACTCTTGCCTTTTCAGCAGCATCACTCACTAGAACTTAGTAGAACTAACCCCTTGCTGAAACTTAAATTTCAATATTCATCCGTTTGACATCGAGCTTCAAGTCCGACAAAAGTCTGCTGAGACAGTGAGACTGAGTTCGAGAGTAGGCATATGAGTACACTCCTGCTGAGTAAGTTTTGCAGTAAGCAAGATCCTGTCTATAATTTTCCACTCTAAAAATCTATAAATTGCTCTAAATGAATTGATTTAGTGATACAAATAATTATCAAAGCATTTTGTGCTGAGAGTGACATCATTACTTTAGTATTCGATAAGCTGGCCTAACTAGATTTGAATTTACAAGTAGATTTCTAGTACTGTAAAAGTGGATATTTTCGCGAGACTAATTTTTCGCGTCCGACCTGGTAAGAAGAGTTTCATGTGTTCTTAATTCCGTGGAATCAAGACAGTAAGTATAGGAACATAATGGCAAGCAAAAATAATCGCGTGTTTTTATTTTCGCACTACAACGCTGTAGTTTCTGGTTGAGCAAAATGCGTGAAAATTTCAACACCGCGAAAACTTCCACTTTTACAGTAGACTAGATCATCCATGAAGTCTGAATTCACCTTGTTCATTTCTCAAGAGCAGCTGAAGAGTTAAAATTTGTGCATTTCATGAAATGTTTTTGATGTGATTTCCACATTTATTTCCCACCAGTTCCATACACACTGTACACCCATAACCTTTTTGAGTTTGATTAGTAATTTGTTTTGTTAATGGAATGGTGAGTATCGATCATGGCCACGGGATGGAAATGTAAGAAAACTGATCTACATGTAGATCATAGCTGTGTTGTAGATCCCCTACTGTGAATTCTATCCTCTACTGTATCAATGTAGGAATTTGACCTTTATACCTGGCCTAGATGATCTTTCATTGCACCATCTACAGTCAAACCACTGATTATCAAAAGCTCCATTTCAGAAAAAGAACAGTGTATGTGGTATCTTGTTTGGCCCAGTCATTGTAACGAAATGTGACACTTTTGTGATACACTATTTTAGATGTAGTATTCCAGTATCTACCAGTATTTAAAAAGTAGTATCTTACACCAAAGGTCATGTACACCTGTAGGTGGTTTCACAATCAACTCCAATCCACTGAGAACTACAAATTAAATAACTTCGTCTTTGGTTATTTTGGCTTTGGTTGTTTTGGCTTGCTGTCATCACTGTGCCAAACGATCAATCCAAAGTAATTCATGTTCTATACCATCGCTGCTTTCTTTCTCATATCTCCCAGCTTTGACGAAGATTTTGATGATGCAGAAGAGCCCTTGGATGGTCTTCAAAATGAAGAGGTATGAATTTGTAAACATCGCAAGACAAACTTTCTTCTGTGCCATCAAGCTGAGTTTCGTTATGTGTACCATTAGGGAAAGGAGTATGCCAACAAAGTTTACTTCAGGATTTTTTTTTTTTTTTTCTGAGAGAGAGAGAGAGAAAAAAAAAGGAGAAAGCTAGGCTAGCGGGACACAACTTAAATCCATATTTGAATCATATCTTATCCAATGCTGCACACTGGCACTGGTCCGACGGTCCCTGACCAGTTACTTTTTCAGGAATGGACCAGTAAAAAATTGAAAAAATGGGCACCTACTGGCCTGAAAAGCAGGTCAGACCAGTAGAAAAATTGGGTTAGTGTGCAGCCCTGTCTTGTCATATGTTGCAAGTGACAGAGATGATGTAACAAAAGTAAAAACACATTCCAAGCTTCCCTATTATTTTTCTATAATCTCTGCTGATTTGCATCCATATGATCTGGGGTCTGATTCATGAAGATGCTTCCAATTGGTGCAAATGGCATCAAGCGCAGCTGCCATGGCGATGATCTTGGTGCCCATAGTGCTCATCCTCGCTTCTGCCATAGCAACAGCAAACCTTTTGATCTTACAAAATTTGTACTTTTTTTTTTTTACAATTCGAATCAATCAAAGTACACAAGCAAAAAAGACTGACTGCTTACAAAGACTTTTTGACTGCTTACAAACGCTTTTTTTTTTGGTCATTTCTTTCCACACAGAATATACAACTGTAATATGATTTATGGATTTATGGGAAAATATTATAATGTGATTAGATTGTTTGTGGTGTGCATTACGAAGTGAGATTCTCAGGATCTCCCTCAAATGAGTTCATTTGATGGTCTGAAAGGGATTCAGGGGCGCTGATTTCAAGACTTTCCTCTGAACTTTGCAGGAGGTGGAGGATGGAGACCATGTGGAGGTCCTGCCCGCTGGCGAGGCTGTCCAGCAGACTGAGCGCATCACAACGCCCTATATGACCAAGTACGAGAGGGCCAGAGTCCTGGGCACCAGAGCGTTGCAGATAGCGTAAGAGACATCTTCCAACCATTAAACAGAGCCCTATGTGGCAATAGTGTTCCTATGTTGGCCTGACCAAGTTCTGTATTTTGTTGTTTGTCACTGTTGTACATGTTTCTGTTGTTATTGTGTTGTTCGCTCAACCACCATGGGATGGTTTCCACAAGATGCATTTGAATGTAATCTACTTTTAGTGCAAGGCTGTTCTTCTTACAAGTAACATACTGTAGTTTTATGGCATAGAGCTGTTTCCACAGTGGTTGATTGAAGGACACTTGAGTGTACAATGTGTATGGAAAATTGGTATGAAAGACACTGTGTTTTTCTTGTTGAGAGAGTGTTCTTTCTTTTACTGTAGAAAATAGTCTGTTTCTTATCCATCTCATTTATTTTATTTATTCAATAATCTTGACCAGATCAACCTTTTTATTTTAGCATGATAAGGACTAAAAGTATACGTAACCTAAGAAACCATGAAACCCTGATGTTATCAGAGAATTGTTTACTGATGTCAGCAAAATTAATGTTTGATGACTTCATCAGGATGTCATGGTGATGGGTCACATGTCAGATACTATCATCCACTTGACATATACCTCCTCAAATCAGCATTTACCAAAAATAAATTCAGAATATGTCCAAATCTGAACCATGAAACAAGTTCTACGACAATTAATTTTTATAAATTATTGTGGAGGTACAATTCCACCTTGTATGAGTTTGCCGCTTACTTAAAATGCAATATGATAAAGTTAACTACGTGGAGTTTCTCTTTCTACTCCACAATGTGGCAGTCAGAGTGAAGCCTGCTCAAAACTTTCAAAAGTTTTTATCAGGCAACCAATTACCTCTGAACTAAAAGCACGGTTCTGTCTTGTTGGTGTTGTTTAATTTCAGAATGAATGCTCCTGTCATGGTGGAACTGGAAGGTGAGACTGATCCATTGCAGATTGCCATGAAAGAGCTCAAGTAAGTTGAGGAGGGAGATTAGGTTTGGGGGGATCGAGAGGAGAAACTTCCATCATTTACATTCAAGAGAAATAATCACCTTAAAAAAAAAGCACACACACAAAAAAAAAGACTCTGCTTTATAAATGTGGAGACTTGGTATAAAGAGATCTGATATGTCCAAATACCATGTACGGGTTCCAATGTAGCAAACCTCTCTGTTTGTAATTGTTTTGAGACACTGAATTCAAAGAATGATGAACAGAATATCCAGGTCCCCAAAATTGACAGTCAAAAGTAAAGCCATTCAATTAGAAGAAAAAAAAAAAGTGTTCCATAAATTTGATAGAATATGTTCTGCAGGGCGGTTATTACCTACCTGGTAACTCATACTTATTACTTTAAAGCAAGAAACATAACAAATTAGACAATATGTGATTTCAGGGAACGAAACTGTCACTTATTACCTACATCTTACAGAAAACCCCATTTGATTTGCTTCCGTGCGTGGTCAGTCACAGAGAAATGGGATCTGTGTAAAGCATGTCAGATATCCTTCCAAGTTTTGTAATGAGATGCATTGTTCATTGTGTTCATGCCTTACAAATACATAGCCGTTCATTGAGTTCTCGCACAAAATTATCTCTTTTGAAAAAGTAACTTTCTTTTCATTTGCAACTAACAGAATGAGTAATGAATTACATAAAAAAGGAAACAGATTTCTGAGTTAATTGTATTGCAAATGTTAGTGTAGTAAGGTGTGAAAATGAAGGATTAACGAAAGATATTGATTTATTAGTTCCTAGAGAGCTGGATTGAGCTCTTTCTCCTTTGTAAATTTCTGTTTTGTGTTTTCTTTTTCTTTTCTTTTTTTTTGTTTTTGCTCTCCTTTTTTTATGAAGGTGATCATGAACAATGATGTTTACATTTATATCTACATAATTGTACTTAGATGTTGATGTTATAGTAGTATTTGAATTCATTGGTTAGTTGCCCAGCCCTGTCAGTTGTGAGCAAAATACTTTCATTCATGTGGATGCCAAGAGCATTTAAATGCTAAACTTGGAAAAAAAAACAAACAAACTCATGACATGCTTTACAAAGATCAACATTTCTCCATGACCACTGAACCAAACTGAATGGGCTTTTCTGCAAGATATACTAGTAGCTAACAAGCTATAGTATCATATCCAGAAACAGCATTTAGATTGTATTATTATTTTTAAAGTTATATGCGGAAAGTCCTATTTTTTTTTCTTGTTTTTTTTTTTTTTTTTTACATACATTGTACTGTACACATCTGTTACTATTCAGTGAAATTACATGAAACTGAATTCCAAAACTCTTTGATCTTATATCCAATTTTGCTGAAATTTGGAGTATTTTCTTCAACTGATTTTATTTTTTCGTTGCTGACTTGAGTCAATTCCACATTTAGATAAAAGGGACCACCATGCTAAAGGAAACTTTCTAAAGGAAAAATTTCTATCACATGACTACAAAGTCCAACCGGGGGCCCGTTTCATAAAACTTGTTATCAGTGACAACTGCCACATTTCTATGACAAATTTGTTCTCAGCCAATCAGATGCAAGGATTTCAGTAGCTTGTCACATCTATGACAACTTGTCACTGATGAGTTTTATGAAACGGGCCCCTGGACTCTGCTTCAGCAGTGTGTCCTTTGAGGTAAATAGATTCACAATGTACAACTGTATGTTACGTCAGTCCCCTTTTCTGTTGACCTGGACCAATTCCAACCATCCATACACCAAGGCTCGACACTAATGGTGGCCTAGTGGCCCAGGGCCACCAAAAACGCACGTCAGGCCACCAAAATTTCAGAAATTGAGAATTTGGTGGCCTGATTGGGCCACCAAAAAAGGTCAGATGTTTGCCTTTGGGCCACCAAAAATAAAAGTTAGTGTGGAGCCCTGCATACACAAATTTGACAAGAGTGAATGCAAAGTACACAAATCATCTTGCCTATACCTTCATTTGATCCATTGTAAACGTATGAAACATAGATTTTTGATCGGTGTAATGTCACAAGGCACAAGGGCATTTTATCAACACTCAGTATGGAAGATTGTCTGCACATTTGATCTCTTATTGCAATATATTATGAGTGCATGGGTTTGTGTGTGTTCATTTGCATGTCTGAAATTTTGATTGCCATGTACATTTACAATTCAACGTAGAGGGGGTTATTCTAATTTGACATTGATATCAATTTTCTCCTTCCTAATCTCAACCAAGAGATGGGAAAAAAAGGATTCTGTGTGGGTTTTTTTTTTTTTTTCCTCTCTGTAATTCCTGGTCTGGCAAAATGTATAATTTGTCAGTGCATTTATGTGTATGCTTTATGATTGATATATCTACATGCATTATGGGAATATTTTTTTGCCCTTCTAATGGGAGTTTAAACACATACAAGATGTCTTGGTCAACATATCAATAACACCTGTGCCAATCGTTTATTTCCTTTTTTTTTTTCTTTTTTTTTTTTTTTCCTGATCTGGTATTTGAGCAGTGGTGTCAGCTGACCATGACACGTTCATATTGGGCTCTGTTAACTGACGGGAGTTTAAAGGCATTATTTACCATTTGCAGGTGAAACAAAAACTCAACTTTAGTGCTTCAAAATACTGTAGTTCTAAAATGTGAGTTTGGGATAGAAACAAGCTATGTAAAAAAAGAGGTAATCAGTGTAAGTGAATAATGTTAAGTAAACTTGTATTGTTAAATATACAAAATATGAACAACAGTTATAATAAAATTGTTTCAAGACTAGACCATCTACACTTACAGTTTTAGTGATATCTCCTTATATTTTACGCTCCATTGCAAAATTTTTGTGTGGTAGGGTGTTTTCTGATACAACTGACCTACACATATTCATCAAATGTGATAACTCGAACATTTTTTTAGATCACTGCTCCCAACGGTAAACAGTACCTTTAATGTAATTGTGATCCGTCTTTCTGTTACATTTCCTATGGCAGAGCCAGGAAGATACCCATCATCATCCGCAGATACTTACCGGACGGGAGTTTTGAGGATTGGGGATGCGACGAGCTGATCATCGACTGAAGGCGTGGAAGCTGGATTGTGGAGGTGTGGCGAGGACCAGACATCTGTGACGGCAGTGCTGGAACATTCTTGACCTTTGTTTGGCTGTGTTTTGTGCCACAGATGCGCCAAACTGCCACAGCTGAAATAGTATGTGTATGTGTCGCATCTGTGGAAGGTTTTCCAAACTGCCATTTCTCCCGCAGTGTTTTCCGGAAGGGAGATTCAGTGGTCTGTATGACCCACGCAGCCAAGTGACAACGGAGGTTGATCGTCTAGAGGATATGTAAATAGATCTTACGCCAAGATCGCAGGTGATGTGATCCTGCCAGAGAACGGATTTAAAAACCTGACCACATCGCTGATGTGTTATAACTATGTACTTTTTACCATTGATGTAATGTATCATTGAACTTCATTGATAAAGTAATGAGGCACCATTACTCTCATTACAGGTTGTAAATTCACTTTAAAAATACAATTTGTTTCCTTTTTTTGCATTTTTTTAATATCATAAAACCGTAAATAAGAGATTGTGCTTTTTTCCTGCTTGTCTTTTTGTATAGAAGATACACATACCAATATTTTGATATCAATACTAAGTGTCATTTCAGGAGTAGGACACAAATAGAAATCAACAATCATTGCTGGTCCTGAAAACAACCGTAAACAGGAATATCTCTATAAGGCTTAGATCCTGTCCCACCCCATGCCACCAACCCCCTTCCCCCCCCCCCCCAAAAAAAAAAAACCCTTTTTTTCCCTCTCTCCCTCTCCTTTTATCGTAGAGAGTACCAGCTCTCATCCAATCTGTTTATATATTTCCGATTTAGGTTTTTTGGAGCGTCCATTTTCATCATCCTGTAGAATGCTGGACGTTGTTTTCATATTGCTAGTCCTTGTGATAAACTCTAGTTGGCCACATTCATTAAAAAAAAATAAATAAAAATAATATATATACATGTATATATATATATATATATATATATATATATATATATATATATTTTTATTTTTTTTTGTGTGTGTGTGTGTGTGTCAAATATTGATGACAGTATGTTTTACCTCACACACAAGAAATTGTACTCCAGATTGAATATTCATGATGCAGTATCTCAGCTCAGCATAAGCTTAACATGTAAAAAAAAAGAAGCAAAAACTAATTTGTTTTTCTATTTACAATATGTGTGAAACCCAGCATTAGATACTGGTTATCTCCCTCCCTCCCCCTTCCCGGTGATTTTGTTGTAACCAGTGAAGGAATACAAAAATGATGTTATGGGAGTTTGATTAGCATTCATGCTGGTTGTGTTCTCTCTTTCCTTTGTCCTCACTAGATCTGAAATAAAACTTTGTGACCTCTTGTATTTGTCTACAGTCTAGATGAAGGAGGTGCATCGGCACATGATGAGCAAACATCTCTCTCCACTCACAATGAACCACAGAATATAGCTCATGTTGCAGTGAGCACATGCTTGCATTCCAACTCACCAAGTGTAGTACTGTGGATACAGTTCTAGCGTAGCTCCCTTGATAAACTGGCTTAAACGCTTGAAAAGCTTGATGTCATAGGGAGAAGACAGTAGACCACAGTGGCCATACCGTTTACCCTGTATAGCTAGCAAGAATGCATACTTGTGAGATTCTAGACCCCCTCTCATACTGCAAATTTAAGTAGGAAGAACCCCCGCCATGTTATGACTTCCAGAATACAAAAATAATATGTGTACATATCCATGTATACTGTAAAACGAGGAATGTTCGCATGCATTTTAATTTCGCGAATTTTGCGAGCGCTGACATTCACGAAATGAAAATGCACATGAAAGTTCTTGCCTGCACAGTATGCAGTGGATGCCAGTTACAATTCGTGAAACTTTCATGCTGAGAGAAAGACCATCAGCTCTAATTCGCGAAATTTTCATGCAAATTTTCAAATTTTCATGGTTTACAGTATGTCTTTGTTGATGAAGTGTACCTTTCTGAACAAATATCATGCCACACCTTGGCTACTTTGCTCATAGATTTGAATGAAAAGTGAGATATTGTCTTGTCTGTAAAGATGCTAATTTTGACAGAAATAAATCAAAGTGATGAATATTGGCAAAAGTGTATGTGTAAAGTACTGTAATGTTGTGACATTAGTACCAGTGCTGTCATGAGGTGAAACAATAATGCGTGTTTAGATGTGATAACTATGTACATTCTGAAATGGTGATATGGATCCTAATCAAATGATTGGCTAAGAGCTATCAGGTAACAGTCTTTTTAGCTCACCTGAACCAAACACTCTTAGTGGCATTGCCTGTGCATTATGAATGAATTGCAATGATGTGTGTGTGCGGTTAAGTTTGTGTGGAGTTGCTAATGGCCCTGGGAATCTTCTGAAAGTTGCTGCCACAGGATTTAAATCATATGGCAGACTTGTACCATTTTATAAAACAAATAATGCACATTACCCGGTCGGATGTTAGTAAATTCATCAATTTATCTGTTATCCTCCATAATTTTCAAACAGTCAAAAGTACACGGCTTCGCCTTGTGTGTTTCCGACTGTTCGAAAGTTACTGTCGGGTGGATAATTCTAACTAACACCGGGTGGAATGTGCATTATTTGTATACTGAATGATAGTACATGTACAGTATTGCAACTGGAAATCATGAGCAGAAACTGTCATAGTGAATTCAATACTGTACATGCTTTGATGAGGTTTGTTTGTGTGTGTGTCTGTGTTTGGGGGGGGGGGGGGGGTGACTACACGTACATACCGGTATTGACAATATAGTATGTTCAATGTAATAACTTAAATACATTGCGGAGAATTAAAAAAGAACACCTTCATTCATCATGCCATGATCAAAGAATGACGCCCCGTATACATTGTACAATGTACATGTATATACAGTTTATAAAAAAAAAAAGTCCACTTGTGTTTAAAAGACACGTATATGGTAATTTATTGCCATCGCTAGTCTTGATAAATATTGTTATACATGTATAAATAATCAACGCTGTCAGCCGGACATCACATAATTGAAATTAAATACAAGTAAATGTTGTTACTCATACGGAAGAATAGCAGCAGGTAATCAATTTAAGTACATGCGATCCTTGTCATTAAAATGCGAACTGTTCAGAAACAGATTCTCATAACAATTTACTGTTGATTGGGCTACAGTCATGAAGCAATTTCGGGCATTGATGCAATTGAAAAGTAGAAAATGCACACAGCATAATTGATGTATGTTGAATTAAGAAGATACACAACAGTTCTGCGTAGTTCATGAAAGTGAATTGGTATAAATGACAAGACACAAATTTTAACTACGATTTCTAGTGTTCTTTGTAATCACATAAGGGGCCCGTTGCATAAAAGTTACTATTATGGTAACTTTGCCATCCAGTGGTATTTTCCATGGAATTCTTGATTTTTATTGGCTGTTGAGTATTGTTGCCATGGTAGTTACCATTGGATGGCAAAGTTACCATAATAGTAACTTTTATGCAACGGGCCCCAGGGATGGTAAAAAAGTGTACTTCTAGAACGGGCAAAGTTAAAGAGATCTAGATATGACACAGCTATTACAGCACTAGCATACTGCCTCAGTAAATATTTCAACAGAGGAAACATTCCAAAAACAAACACGAAAATGGAGTGGAGTTTGCTACTCAGGAAGACAATAACATGAAAAAAACTTTACAGAGGTGATGTTCACAGCAAACAATGACGTAAGAGTCATTGATGTGCGTGAATCTGATATTTTGTGTGCAGAAGGAATTAAACACATGTAGTTCGAAAAGACAAATATATTATGGCACATTGTGTACATGTCCGAAGTCACGCGCTAGGTTCCTATTTGTACAACCGAAAAGAAGTAGATTAAATCATTGAATTCAGCTGCCGTTATGTCCAACTGTGACTACTCGTTGGAATAAGTCTCGCTGGAATTCCTCTCAAAAGTGACATCGATTTTAGCTTGCACATAAGTTGTTTATAGTAATGGAAGAGATAATTAATCGTGGCCTAGCCAATTCCGCTCATAGGCTTCAGTTTGTTTTTATTTTTTGTTTGTTTGTTTGGGTTTGTTTTTTGTTTTTTTTTGTAACGAGGCCAAGCACGGATTTTAAGAGAAATCGAAATGAAGAGTTGGCCGTTAACACTTCTTGAAGATGACAATGATGAAAGCAATTACATTGTACAAAGTAAGACTGTGCGATACAGTTGAAGTAATATAACATTAAAATGCTTTCATCTTTATATGTTACAAATTAGAGGTCTTCATAGGGTTTGGTATTTAGTTAATGATAAATCACATGATTGAGACAGAAGCGATGATAAGCCTGGAAATGTTAAATACAGCGACGGAAGAGGAAGACATTTAAAGAGGTACTGTATGATAGCTTTGAAATCCTTATCTTCGTTAGAATTATGACATGGTCTGTGTAGCCAAACATAATCACACAGATACCCTCACACACTCACACACAAACACACACACACACACGCGCGCGCGCGCGCACACACACTCATACACACATACACACGCACATATGCACCAAGTTAGAGTTGAGAGCTGTAGGATTAAATTCTGTTCTTATGTCGCAGATAAGCTTTAAAGTGAAACTGAGCTAGGAACTGGTATAAGATTCGACAGGTCAATTACCTGACGTCATTTCCTATTTCTGATGACGTTACTCGGTTTATTCTATTTATTTGTTTGTATGTCGGGAACATTAATCAGAATTCAGAATTGTGTATAAAAATTATCTCCAACAATCTATGAAACTGAGCCCTCACACGGTATACCATGGTATACCGTACTAGCCAAGTTTACTGAAAAGCACTGTTTAACATCTAAAAAGGCAGTGCTATTGCTTTCATCTCCGAAGTAAGGCACATTCTGATTAAAAAAACAACAACAAATAAGTTGGAAAACAAATTCTTTTGATTGAATGTGTCATGATGACGTAAAACATATAATGAGCTGCAAGAAGTGCAGGTAAGCACCGAATTCAGACTCTCACATTTCTTCTTTCTACTGCACCTGATAAGGAAGAAGAAAGTAGGCTACATAATTCCACACAATGTTCACGTTGCCCTTAACTAATTGAGTAAATTCAGACATTTCAAATGGTCGACCTTTTACGTGAATCTGAAACGAAATACGAAAGTTTAACAATTTCAAAGCGCACATTGTTCACAGTATCAGTGTCATCGGTCACAAACGGCTTATTATATTAGGTAAGTCTACAGGACCTACCATTTGGTTTGACACCTCTCTATTTGTGAAAGCCCACTTAAACATAGTGTGGAATCATACTTTTAAGTCTGTTGTCCAGTTGATATTCTGTCTTGCTGTGGCTGTTGTTGTAGCTGCTGCTGCTGTTCCTGTTTTACCTGTGCTTGCGTTTCTTGTCCAGTCTGCTGATGCTCTTGAGCCACTACAAATGGACGTTGTTCCGTTCGCCCAGGTCTGGGCTGAGTTTCTTGTCTTTGGCCCACGGGTTGCTGTTGTGAAATGTGTTGCTGCTGTTGTTGTGAACCTTGTATTTGCGCCTGCTGTTGTTCTAGATTTTGTTGTTGCGGCTGCTGTTGCTGTGGAAGGCTCTGTTGCTGCTGCTGCTGCTGTTGCTGTTGTAGCAATTGCTGCAGCTCATTTCTTTGTTGCTGTAGCTCCTGCTGAAGCTGTTGCGTCTCTTGCTCGTAAGTTTGCTGTGCCTCTTGCAGCTTTCTTTGTTCGCTTTGAAGCTCACTCTTAAGCTGTACATTCGGGGAGAACGGAATATATTTCGACAATAAGAATTGTCAGCACAAGTAGACATGTGCCATCAATCTTTGTAAAAAAGATACATCAATACAATTTTCGAATATAGATAAAAAATGCTTACTAGAACACGTAACAAAGTGACAGCCAAATTAGAAATAGACAACTTGAATAAAAAGATAAATTCTTGCACGGATGATAACTTTCGGATTGTCAGTTATATCAAGCAAAATACATTGCATCAAAGGTTTGACGACAACTTCATGATAATCTAGTTTGATAAACATAATACTTCATTGTATAATTAGCAGTTCCGCAAAGAATCCCTTTATGACACTTCATTCGCACGCATTTTGCAGCAATTTGGGGTTTTGTCATCAAAATTTGTCGTAATGTAGTGAATTGCCCTTAGATTTTGAATAATGCTAGAAAAGCGGAAACAAGAAGTAACGCTACAAATATCACTATTGAATAGCGTCACTTGGTTGGTTATATGCATAATCTTGATTTATATATGTATATATATATAATATATAGTCGAGACAATGTAGATGACAAAAGATGTCGCATGAAACCGGCTTTATTATCTGTTAATGCAACGAAATATATGTTTTTGAGCATAGCAAATCTGGAGTCATGAACACAATATAATTTAAACACAAGTTCAGCATGAGTTAATAGCTTCATAGCATACTTGGCAACATTTTTGGCAATTTGCAACACATTCAACAATGTATAACTGTAGATAATAAAGCTGAGGAAGACCAAGGTCGAAAGCTTCGTAACAGCCGGTTTCATGCGACATCTTTTGTCATCTACATTGTCTCGACTATAATCTCCCTAAGATGACAGAGGCGTACGGTTAATGACGGTACGAGTATCAGCATCATCACACACTATATGTATATATATATATAATATATATAGTGTTTGTTTGTGTGTGTGTGTGTGTGTGTGTATATATATATATATATATATATATATATATATATATATATATAGTCAAACCTGCCTTAGCGGCCACCTGTCTATAGCGACCACCTGTCTATAGCGGCCAGTGAAAAATCCCCCGAGAGAAAAACCCTGTGTGTAGTGGCCACCTGTCTAACGCGGCCAGCGGCCACAAATTTTGTTTTCCGTGGTAGATTTTAACCTGTCTATAGCGGCCAAAGAGCTGATAATTCAGCGTGTTTTTCTGCTTTGTAGCCGTGCCAGTCATTCATGGGCAACGTTTCGTGATCGCCATATTTCAAACGCATCATCTATGTTACAGTATATATTATTTGCCGATGATACAAATGTGTTTTACTCACATGCTGACCTAAACCACTTAGTTGCTACTTTGAACAATGAATTACCGAAATTATCTACATGGTTTAAAAGTAATATACTGGCACTTAATTTAAGCAAAACTAATTTCATTCATTTTAAATGTAAAAAAGCTGATCTACCAGAATATGAATTGTATATTGATGGTATATCTCTTGAAAGGAAAATATTAAATAAATTTCTTGGTGTGCATATAAATGAAAACCTAAAATGGGATGATCATGTAAAACACATCATTTTGCCTATATCCCGAAACGTTGGCCTGTTAACTAAGCTTCAGTATTTTTTACCAACTCGTGTATTGTTTACCCTGTATAATGCCTTAATCTTACCATATATATCATATTGCAACATTATCTGGGCAACCCACAAATGTAACACAGACCGTATACTTCTCCTACAGAAAAAAGCAATACGAGTGTGCAGTCGAGCACGATCTCGAGATCACACCGACCCATTGTTTTTCCAGCTTAAATCCCTTAAGATAAATGATATAAATTTTCTCCAAAAAGCTGTATTTATGTTTTGTCTCAAGTCAAACCTCTTGCCTCCAATATTTAACATAATATTTCGGTCAAATTCAGAGATTCACTCTTATCCAACCAGACAATCCACAAATTTACATTTATTTAACCCCAAAACAGCACTCGCGCATCATTCTATCAGACACTCCGGCCCTGACACTTGGAATTCCCTTCCCATTGAAATTAAAAACATGACCACTATGTATTCATTTAAGAAGGCTGTAAAACTTCACCTCCTTAAGCAGTATTCCCCAGGATAACATTCTGATTTCTTTATTGTATTATAATCAAATGTATATGATTATGTACGTGATACATAATGCATGGATGTGTGCATACAATGTATCGATTTATTTATCTATCCATATTATGAATATGAGTATGATGCATAGGATACATCATGTATATATTATGAGCATGCATGTGTACGATGTGCCTTACCATTACTGCGTACATAAAACAAGCACGATATATGTTATTCAATGTCAGATAAGAATACGTATAAGATATTTTGTATTCACATATTATTATTTTCATAGTGCATATTCGGTCATTACTCCGGCAAAGGCAACTGAACGTGTTAACTTTAATATCATTATCATATTGTATTTATCATCATTACTATTATTGTAAAGTAGTTGGAGTGGTACCCATACACTCTGTAACTTTCCCTATTCCCCCTACCCTTCCCTATTTCTCTCTTTCTCTATTCCCTATTCTATTCAGAGTAGGTAAGCATATAGTCTCCATACCGTCAAGCCTCGGCTTATTTAGGAGACCCTTCTGTTTAAGTTCCATAAGCTTGTATGTTTGTATTTGTCTTGTATAATTGTACTAAAAACTATGTGTCGATATACTGTTTGTCATAAATGACATGTACATGATCCTATCTGATGTAACGGAATTAAGCAGAAATAAATCAAATCAAATCAAATCAAATCAAATCAAATCAAATCAAATCAAATCAAATATTCGCCATCGCTGCATTCATTACTCATTAGTCATAATAATGCATTAGTGTTTAGCTTTCTTCACGACTGTACACATGGTGATGTGTAACAATTTCATAAACACCGGCATTGTTCAATGCATGAAACACACGTCGTGTGCATACGCTCACACATACATGTACATGTAAGTACTTATAAACTGATGTATACAACGATGACACATTATGTCGGCAATGCACACAAAGTTGGATGACCTGTCTTTAGCGGCCACTTTTTTCGTCTCCCTTGGGTGGCCGCTATAGACAGGTTTGACTGTTTATAGATATATATGTATGTATATATATATATATATATATATATATATATATAATTATATGTAGGCCTATATATATATTGAAACAAGAAAGGGAAAACTGACCAGAAACAAATAATAGATAGTGAAAACTTTGAGCACCGGTCTAGCATCCCGAATCCCGATAAAAACCCATTTTCTTTGCTCAAAGTTTTCACTACATGTATTTTATTATTTGTTTCTGATCAGTTTTCCCCTTCTTGTGTCAATATTACTAAAAATAAAAAGCTGCATCGCTTCGGCGATCCCTCGCATTTATTCCAAAGTTGATTTACATCCTTTGGGTTTATGTCAGGTTAATGTGTGTGTGTGTTGCACACATGCACACACTATAGCTTCTGACCACACGAGCAAAGAGAGTTAAGGGTTTGGGACGAACACCGATCTAGGGCTTTCAATAGCTCAGTCGGTAGAGCACCGGTCTAGTAATCCGGAGGTCTCGGGTTCGAATCCCGATGAAAACCTAGGAGATAAATAGAGAGATATATACTCTACACAAGGACACACATTTTTCAAACCGGTATAGTGAAGTCATCGGATTCAGGACTAACGTGAAGGTGACAGCAATAGAGGCAATATCTAAACCAACTGATCCGTGAAAAGTTCACTAAAAAGAGCATGCGAATAGATAAAAGCACTATACATTTCCCGGACTCTAAAGTATGAAGTAAAAGTGAATATGATAGATACCCTTTCCACTTGGCTTTGGAGTTCGCTGTTTTCGTTCTGCAACTCGGCGGCCTTGCCCTCCATTGATTCTTTGGTTGCCTTAATGTCGTCGGTTTCTTCTTTCATCACACGTAGCTCCTCACGAACCCCAGCAAGTACTTCCTGTGTCAGAAAAAAAGTGTCAGAAAAAAAAAATAGTAAATAGCCGTCGCTGACAATGCTGCATATTTAAAAGAAAATCATTCCGCTATTTTTCTTCTTAAATCGCAGATTAGTGGTCGAAGGAGTTTAATAAAGAATTGGCTGTACCGTGCTATCCTGGTCGTCTGGAAAAACTAATATCCCAAAAGTAAGCGATTTAGAAGCCAGCATTGCCGCCAATCCAAAGGAAACTCAAAGACCCGAATTCACGAATGTGGTACAAATGAAACCATGGTTTAAACAATGGACAAAAACCATGGAGCGCCAAGTGTCACACGGAACATTTCGTTACGAAATCAGTCGTTTCGTCGATGAAATTATTATTTTGTAACGAAATGACAACATTTTGTAACTAAATGAACATTTCGTCCACGGAATGATAATTTCGTTAACGAAACTGTAATTTTGTCGAAAAAATGTCCAATTTCCTAACGAAATATTCCGTGCGACGCTTGGCGCTCCATGGTTTTTGTCCATGGTTTAAACCATGGTTTCATTCTAAATTTGTACCACCTTCGTGAATTCGGGCCAAAGAGCCTATGGCATCCAGGCTCTCCCGAAATCGAAGAATGTTCAAGAGAAAGGCTGCAGTAGAAATTGTATGTATTGCAGCCTTTCAGCATCGAGGAATCTGCAAATGAGGACACGTTTGCAAACTTACAAATGAGACATCCAGCATTCACACGAGATTGGAGGGAAGACGGCTACTCCAAGAGTATTTCGATTCGCTCTACATGAAAATATAGGCCTCGGGTAAACCGTGGCGCCACCTCAAATGGACCAGGGCCCGGCCCTCGCCAGCTTAAACCAAGGATGTGTAATACAGGTGACAGGCAAGCTATGTCAGCAGTAAAAAATGTCACTGGTTAAAATGTCAGGGATAAAAATGTCAGGGGGGAAATGCAACTAATAAGAATACCACGGGTTAAAAGTGTCGGGGTAAAAATGTCAAGGGCAAAATGTTGCGGAAAAGAAGATGTCGGACGAAAAACAAAAATGTACAGAGTAAATATGCCAGAGGTAGAAAGGTAGAATGGAAAAAAAGTCAGAGGTAAAAATGTAACAAGTCAGGTTACTTTTTACCCTCAACATTCTTACCGCTGGCATGTTGACTCTTGACATTTTTCCTCCGACAATACCGCTGACATTTTTACCCTTGACTTTCTTTCCCCTACACAGTTTTCCCGCAGGTATTTTTTCTTGACGTTATCTCTCATGACATTCTTACCGTTTACAATTTAACCGCTGATATTTTTACCTCGAACCATTTTGATGGGGTATAAACTAAGGCGTGACGAGAAGTTCTCTCTCAATGCCCTCACAGTAGAAAAGACACCTCCAGCTGCAATTCGCTCGCTCTCTTTCAGTGTGTTGGCAACAATATTCTTTGTGTGTGCTTTGAATTAGAGCATGGAAGGAATTAAAAAATGACGTGTGAGAATATCACTTCTTTATATAGTACAGCAAAAGGGAGGAAAAATATGTTAAAATACCCTTTAGGGAATAATATGCCAGATTAAGAGATAGGAACCTAAGATGTGCAAAAGTGCGCCACATGGAAACATATCAAGTTTTGCAAAGATCTAAATCATAAATGTATTTCTGATTGGCGCATTATGTGCAGAACAGAAATGTATAGATATAATAAGTATAGATTTGTAGGTAGATGAGTAATAAATGAATAAATGCAATAAAACAACAATTATTATCCAAATGATTGATATGATATGAATACTGTATGTTAAAAAAGTTAAAATTAGATACCTGTATCTGAGCTTTCTCTTCGAGCTCGGCAGACAACTGATAGTTGCTCTTTTTCAGCTCCTCTTCCTGTTTTTTGCGTCTGGCATCGCACTCATCCCGATACCGGTCGAAGTCTTCGCCCCTCTCCCGAACCATGTTCGTCATCACCTGCTTCTCCTCCACAATGGCCTTGAACTTGTCCGATATCAACTGCATCTCGTTGCCTAGCGACCGCCGCTCCCTGGCGATCTCCTGCAACCGCCCTTGCAGTTCGTCGTTGTACTCGACCAGGGCGTTGGCCTTTCGCTGCGTCTCAATGGTGATCATGACGGAGAGGAGGATGAGGCTCAGCGAAATGCTCAAGACGCATTTGGTCTGCGAGGAATCCTTTATCATCTTTGCCACGTGCTCTGGAGGTCAATAACCCGGCAAAATCTAAATGGACGGGAGCTAATAGATATAGCAAGATCATGATTTATCAAAGAGTGCGTCGTGCAAAATTTTGGTAAATCTTATTATCATAAAACACAATATTTATCGCCCAGTTAGGTTCTACTTTCACATATTTATTGTTATATGACTTAAAGATCAGAGTCCACTTTCTATTTTCAACATAAATAGACTTAAAACTCTTTCAAAATTGTATCATTCAATAGCAGTATCATTACAGGTTCTTGCATATTAGTATCATTGAAATGAACCTAAAGGATCTATATCGAGTCAGTTAAATGATGTCAATATTTTGCTAATGACAGTCATTACCATATGACTGACTGTATGACTGGAGGAGAGAAAAAAGGATGAAAAGAAAGGATATTTTCTTTCGTGTATTTTTGTTGTTATTCTGCTTACAATGCTTTGCAAAATAGGCCCACGATACCGATCTCTCTCTGCAGTTTCTTCACATCAATGCTCCCAACCTCCTCCACCCCCCGATTCCGCTGTCGCATCCCGTCCCAATCCCCTGTCGAACATCCTGTTCTTTAAAGGGATGATACAGTATTGGTGGAGATGAAAATTGGGCTTTAACTTTTTTTGCGAGATACCAAGAAAACACTTCTGAAATAGTACAGAGCATACCATTTTAAGAGGAATTCAAAGTTAATTTGATAAAAATCGGGTTTGGAATAGCTGAAACATCCAAAAACAAAGTAAAACAAAACCATCGTAATAGGATCGCTCTGTTTTGGATATCAGCCATTTCAAAACCAATTATCATCAAATAAACATCGAATCCCTCTTGGAATTACATGCTCTTTCATATTTCATAAGAGGTTTCTCACTATCTCACCAAAAATGATAAAAACCTGAAGTTAGGTTTCAACCAAAACTATACGATCCCGTTGAGGACGGTTTGATTTTGCTACAACACGCATTTCCCATAGACACCTGCCCGAGTATACTCGGGACTCGTCCTCAACGGGTTAAGATCTACCAAAGAGATTTGTGATACCTTACGGTCTACGTTTGCCTACAGTAAGCTCTTCAAAATGAATCGGTAATTTGGTCCAATGATTTGAATTAATTTGATTTGGTCGGGTTGGCGAGTACCCCCTTCCCCCTTTCTTTAAAGTCGATCAAGTGCATTTCACTGTTTACACTGTCGGAAATATATACATTAACAGCAAAAAGTTTCTGCTCAGAGTCTAAGAACACATTGGTTCACAACAGTAGTTAAGGAAACTCCGTGAAAGACGTTGTTTTAACTAATTTTCGCCCATAGGCGAAAATATAATCTGATTACTTAACAAAGCCCTATGCGTGCATGAAAATTCAGTAAAACAACGTTTTTCACGGAGTTTCCTTAATTACAAAATATGTACGATACAATTTATGCTGTCATAATATTTCAGTTTGTCCGAATCACCCTATATAGTGGACTGCACCGCACGGAACCATGGAGCTACTAACCCTGTTAATAGATAGCTCCATGATGGAACATGATCGAGCTGGAATCAAATAGTGTCTGTGTGTGTTCGTGTGTGTCTACCAGAGAGAAGGAGAGAGAGAGGGGGGGGGGGGGAGGGACGGAGAAAAAAAGAAAAAGAGGCTTGGTAATTTGGGGAGACAACATGTGAATCTGGTATGTGCAAACAACCCATCACCGGCCTTCGAGAAGATGTTATACGCAAACCAGTCTCACCACATGCAGCCGAACAAATCCTTCGCTATTCAGAGATTTTTACTGAACTGAAAATTTCAATGTGTGTGCTGTAAACTTACAACAACACATTATGGTTATGAGGGCTTCGGAACAATCTGACAGCCTAAATTGTATTTGTGTTGTTTCTTATCATTTAGTTTGCACATCGCATGCCTGAAGAATAATTCATGTTGAATGCAAAACAGATAACATGTTCACAGTTTTTTGGTGCGTGTATTTTGCACAATATCCTCAAAACGACGAGGCTGCCTTTTCAAGGTGGGCAAGTTATTCGTGAAAGGATAACAAACGTTGTTCTTGATGAAAAGCGTGTTATGTAACACTCATTATTCTTTCGGACGCTGAGCACACAGTCGTGATACCGTTTATTCGCTGGCTGGCTGCTATAAACCTGTAACTACGACCTATATAACGACGCCTCGTACTAATAAGAACTACGGTTCAGCTCCATCGAGGCATGTGCGACAATGTGCAAGGTATCCTTTACAAAGGACCAATCAGATTTAAGGCAAAGAATCAGTGAATCTGACATACAGTGAGGGCAGAATGCGTGACTCGGTGTCATTATATGAGACACAGAAAGGGGTTCATTCATCAAGATTCCCTCAAGAAGGTTCTCATCTTCAAAGCCAAACCACTGGACCTTTAATTTATAGCATGAAGCTACGTTAGCTCCAAGAATGTATTTTTATTCTTTCCAAAACATTTGTGTTCATGCAATAACCTTCCGACACGTGGTTAAATTCTATTTTCAATCTGATTTGTTCATCTCTCTATACATAGGAATTATAGGATTAGACGGCCATATGACACGATGTTTATATAATTTGTGTGCCTATTTCAACAGGACGTGTTAACTGGTAAACGCCCTGCCGTGTGCTTTGTTAAAGGGTGTGTACAGTTCTGGTTGAGGTGAGGATCTAGGTTTTAACTTTTTGCGAGATATTCAGAAACCACTCTATAAGATGTCAAAGCTCATGCAATTCTAAGAGGTATCAAAGTTTCGTTTTGTTTTTTTTTTTAATGAAAATCGGTTTTGAAATGGCTGAGATATCCAATTAAGGTGAAACAAAGAGATCCTAATAAAAGGCGTGGCCTGTCGCCTTTTATTATTATCATCACTTTTTTGGATATCTCAGCCATTTGAAAACCAATTTTCATCAAATAAATGTTGAATCCTTCTTCAAATTACATGCTCTTTCATATTTCATAAGAGGTTTCTCATTATCTCACTTAGGAATGCTCAAAACATGAATCCCCACCTCAACCAGTACTGTACAGTCCCTTTAAAGAATGAAGCGTAGTGTGTAATCGTACACTGTAAAAACATGGGTGTTAGATTTAACACCACGGGTGTTAAATCTAACACCGATCAAACTTCAATAAAGGACCACACCCACAGGTGTTAAAAATGCACTGTGATGGTGTTGAAAAGTGTTTACCTGACACTTCGTGGTGTTAATTTGACACTGTACCAGGTGTTATTTTGACACTGTACTGGTGTTAATTAAAAAAATGACACCACATGGTGTTGATTTGATACTTGTTGGTGTTAACATCAATGGTTTAACACCCGTCCAGCTTCAATAAGGGACCACATCAGCTGGTGTTACTTTGGTGTAAAATTATTTTCACATTTTTTTCAAAAATCTAGTATTTCAACGTAAAATTCTTGATCGTCTTGTTTGAATTAAAAATCAACAAGAAGTGCAGTTACTAAGAAACTCTTCAAAAAACAGTTTAGAATTTGGAAATGACACCCGGGGGTGTTAATTTAACACCATAAATGAGCACCGAAAATTTAACACCAGCTCGGTGTTCACTATTTAACACCGGACTTTTTGCAGTGTAATGATGCAAGAGAAGCTGCACTCCGACTCTACGGCTGTTATCTGTCATGAAAATCAGTTAGAAGGAATCGTTTTAACATTTCCAACTATTACATCAAACTATGTTATACTGATTAGATGTAAGAGTAATGTTTACCCAATTACATTTACGCATCATGATCTGGTATTGTTGCTGAAGTTACTCATCGCTTTTTTTTTCTTAATTTCTTCTCCTATCTATGATTTCGTATCTCTTTTTATATAACATTCTAAAATTATATAATTGTATCTTTGTTTCTGTTTTTTTTTTTTTTTTTTTTTTTTTTTTGTGCACGGACATGCTGAAGAACGTCCGGCCCTGAATGAAGCTTGCGCCGTGCTGAAATAACATGAATGAATAAATGAATGAACGAATGAACAATATTTGAAGAAACACATTGTTGAGTATCGCACCTTGAGGATTCAGGCAAAAGCATAGTTATTCGTAAATCAGAACTACAATAACGAGAATCAGCTTATTGTCAGATGTAACACAGCATAATGAATGTTTGGGGTCATGATTTTACATGATCAATAAAACGTTGATATAAAAAAAAAATCAATGGAATTGACTTTCCTATTGTTTAAACGACAGAAATAGCAGAAGACAGTATAGACAGTTGTTCTAGGAGGTGACGTAATCACGTCATCTCCAGCTCGTATGGAAGCTCTGCGATTGTACACCGTGTATGAAAACATACAAAGCATATAAAAGTATTATAGGCTTATACACATCAGTTCGACTCTAGGCCCTATACATGTATTATGTTTCTTTACGACTGAACTCTCTCTTTGCTTGTTTCTAGCAAACGTGTTTTATTCCCACGCGTAGAGCAAAAATGAACGCTTCATTAGAATACCAGAACCAGTTGTCAATTTCAGGATGTCATACTGGCCATTAACCTTCCTGTTTATCATCTTCAGTAGATGCCATTTATATCATTAAAGAGGTGCTGAATTTCAACGTAAGGATTAAAACAATTGCATCAATGAAAGTGATGATAATGACAATGAAAAAATGATAAATATAACACCATTGACACTAAAATGGATAAATCGCTCTCTATGGCCGCCTCAGCAATGTTATCACTTCTCCTTTCCTGGGCTCTACCAATTACATGAAAGCATAGCCAGGAATTCAGTTTTTTGTTTTTGTTTTTTTCACGAGGGTCCAAGGATGACCACACTGCAGTGAAAACTGAACCCAGGAACCCTAGTGTAGTAGTCCAAAACATACTTAAACCTTACTTAACTGCGCTTGACTAATTTATTCTGATAGGAGATAAAGACAGCCTGAATACCTTCCGATAACTGCCAACGTGGAATAAGGACGACGAATCACTTTCATTCACAGGCACCTAGATCGTTTTCTCTAAAAATATGGGGAATCTTTACTTACCGCAGCTGGATCCGTACATAGCATTGTCGAAGGGAAGAGGAAATATCTCAGTTTCCTTGTTTTTATGAAGCTCGTGAAAAGAGTGTGATTATACGCAAAACGTGTATTTCAACACCGAGTATCTTCATACTTCCAATGGTATACGTGGCATCGCTGGTTCATTTGGGTGCTCCCTTCTCGTTTCGGTGTTTTTGTGTGCCGATGCCTTTCTGATGTTTGCCCCGTCCGTCTGTGCCACATGGGAATCATAGCTCGGACAAGGGCGGGGTATTGGTGCCTATCTTTTCCCCCCTCCCCCCACCCACCCCCTCCCCGCTTCATTCTAGCAGCTTTCTCGTCACCATTCACGGTACTTACCTGGACGGTCTGACTCTTTATGCACACCTATTGTAGATCCAAATGTGGTCCTCGTTGCCAGGATTGCGAAGGGATTAGCTCTGCTTTTCCGCTTCGTGGGCACTTCAAAAGATTGTAAGAGAAGATATACAGGAAAAGTTTGTGGACAGGAAGACTTTCGTTCATCATGGCCAGGTCCAAAGTGCTGGTGCCGAAAACGCGGAGGTCCAATCCCAGCGATATCTGCCGAGTGGAATGATCGCCGCGCCAAATACCTAGAGCAGTTCACAAAATCTCAGGCAACCCAGCGCAAATACACATTACGCAAAGTTTAGCAGACTGTAGGTGCGCTGCACTAAGGATTAATTCTTCCTCAAGATGCAGTACGAGCAAATTAAGCGCTTTTAATACATTTACTACTAGTGAGATTCTCAACATAAGGATGGTAATACCAGCTAGCCATCCATACTATTATGTAATGTACCAATTATTGTTACACGACAAGGCTCATAGCTGTTTTTTTTTTTTTAACAAGGGCATGTGTAGTGTCTGTGTGTGCGTGTGTATGTGTGTACGCTCTCATTGTGTTTACATTGTAAGTGTGGATTTTATGTGCAGTGTTTTATATAGCATGTGCATGTGTGCGTATGTAAGCAGACATAACATGTATGATCGATTGTATTTTGTCATACGCATGCATTCTGTATAGATGACTGTTATTATCATATTAATGAAAACATGTTCGAAAAAAAGAAGTGCATGTTGTTCTAGACCTCATTTGGGAAAACGATACATTAAAGGCCAAAGCATTTACATTAAAATGGATTGGGTGTTATACGGTTTAGAGCCAATGGTATCTTTTGGCTTGTACAACGTTCTCTTATTTATTTTTTTTTTACTTTAAATCCCATGGGTTTTTTTTTTATAATTTTGAACAGACCATTATATTGATACAAGCTGCTTTTTTGGTGATAATTGAGAAATAATAATAACTTCTTCAACAAATCGACAAACTGAAATCACCTGCCTGAAAGGAAGAGCGTGTTAGATTATTTATGAAGAATTTTACATTCCTTGAAATGTAAAATCAATTTCATTTCAATGAAAGCTCCTTTTGAACAATTTTGTTACATCATACATAATATAGGGGAGTTCATCAAACCCAGTGATTTGTATTCATTGAATGAATAATCCATGTTAGCAGAACACATTTCTATTTTCACTTTAAATTTCTGGCTGTCAAAACTTTGTGCCTATCAGAATGTTGTACATACGTCAAAGTACTAGTCCATTACAAACAGAATCAGAAAATTCAACAAGAGCATTTAAGAGATAAAAATTCAGTCCCTCTATCAACTCGTCACTGAACAATGGTGATTATTCCCATACCTCCTTAAGGAGGTTGTAAGTGTTCTTAAAACTGAAAATGTGTGAAAAAGACGAATACCAACACGAGCTTCTGTATCCACCATTAACAGCACCACGTGATGGATTTAACCAACATTTGACAAATTGTGATGGTATTGTCCAATCTTTCTCAAATTTCACTGACATGTGTTCTGCTAATATTTGTAAATTTACTGAATTTTCATGATATCGGGCATATTTCCCTTTAAACCAAAGTACGGGCCGGAGATAATTATGAAGTGGCCCATTAAAACGTAAAATGGAGTGTTATCTTGAAATCCCGTAGAGCGAGCCATTGTAGTCAAACAAACACCTTTGACCATCGATTCGAGAGAGCGTTTAATGAGTGAGTACATAAAGCTATTTGCGGACATCTCCACATCTGTTTGATGTGAAAATAGAAATAATTGATCCGTCGTGGTATAGGAGGGGGGGGGGTGGGTAGATGAGAAATACATGATAAGAAAAATGAAACAGATTGCAGCCTCACCGCACATGAGCATTTCCCACGCAAACAATAGACAGATCTTGATAAACACGTTTCACTCGTCATTGTTGTTGTTGTTGTTGTTGTTGTTTTTTTTTTTTTGGGGGGGGGCAGTTGTATTCATTTCTTACTTATATGCCTAAGACGTAAAACAATATTCAATTTTGGTCAGATTTCATCGTAATTTCGGTTAATATGACCAGATGCAACCGTCGTCATGCCAGGAAAAAAAAAAACACTTTTTTTTTTCTTTTTCTTGTTGAAAATTGATTTGTCGAGAAGTTGAAGGAACAAATTACGGTGAATTGATAGTGCTGCTTGTATTTGCATGTTGAATGGATTTGAGCGTGTTCATGTGTGTATGTTTGTGTGCGTGTGTGTGTGTGTGTGCGTGTGTGAGTGTATGTGTGTACCAGTGATTCAACAACTGCGTTAACCAATGCAAATCATAAATAATTAGCTCGCTATCATATTATAGCAGGGCCGGCGGAGCGTTTTCAAAAGTGGGGGGGGGGAGGTATCTTCGGGTTTCATGAGTTAACGAGCAAAAAAAAAAATAAATAAATAAATAAAATAATAAAAAACGCGCTCACACTTCAAGATCTCTTTCTATTTCTTTTTAGTGCCATTTACGTTCTTCCGGGTTAAAAAAAAAGGTGGGGGGCCCAAAGTGATGACACCTTATGTATTCCTTTGTATGGTGCACAAAAAGTGGGGGCCCGAGTGCCCCCCCCCCCCCTTGGTTCCGCCGGCCATGTATAGTAAATACCATCCCTCTCCAAACACACAGAGACGACAGACGGGGTGACAGGACGGGTCAGAGAGAGGGCTAGATACAGAGATAAAGAGAGATGGCGCTAGAGAGCTAGAAAGAAGGACAGAGAACTACAGGGAGAGAGAGAAAAAAAATATATATATGTATGTATAAAACAAGTATATAGAGAGATTGTGACTGAAGGAGAGAGAGAGAGAGAGAGAGAGAGAGAGAGAGAGAGATTGGTAGCAGAAGGTCACAAACATGACAAAGAATGTGAGAAAGAGAATGATGTACAGACCTGTAAGATAAAGGAAGACAATGACAATTTGATTAAGGAAACAATCCGTTTTTATACCTATTTGTGAATCAATTCAAGGTAGGCCTACACTAAATTTGCCAGGCGTCAACACATTAATACCGTAATTTAAATCGGCAAAACTGCATATAAAATGATTCGGAGGAAATATATATCGACTATTATTTGGTTATTTGTCGAAAATCGTACACTATTTCAAAAGTTCGGCATCTTCTTCCGGCAATCTATGTCTTGATTGTTGTTGTTGTTGTTTGTGTGCGTGGTTACTATGCAACACTTTATTATGGCGCTCTGAAATAAGTAATTGTGTTTAAACTGCATCTTTTGATACACACTCTGTGACTACGCTTCGAAATTACGAGCCAATTTTTCTCTTATTTGTATTAATAATCATATAGGCTGGCTTCCAATGAATACAGTATAGATTATGACGAATAACGTTGGTCAAGTTTATATATATACATACATATGTATATATACATATATTCTTATCATTCTTATATCTACACAATTTATATAGGCCTATATACAATGTATACTTATGTGTGTATGTAAATGTAGCTTATATATATATATATATATATATATATATATATATACGCATTTGCACTGATCACAAATTCTGTGACTTCATTGATTAATCATCCATACAATATTTCCCATGTTTCGTGAATATTAAGGTCATCTGCATACAGTACCATACTGTATTTCACGTTCATGCATTGCTGTTGGTGATACTTGCGCAGTTTAAAAACAAAACAAAAACAAAGTAAAATTGACTAGTAGCACGGCAACGGTTATATGAAAGGAAGACAAGAAAACACAGGTGAGTAGACCAAAGTACTTGAAGCATTGAATCATGTATTGTTGTTGTTGTCGTTTAATATCGAAAATCTACCAATGAGATTACTCTACAGAATTCATCTATCTAAATCTACACACTAAAAGAATAAATCGTCAATTCCTGCTTGTTATCGCCAAGTACGAGAAATATCTACGGCCTGGTGCCGTATTTCATTATGCCTCCTGCCTCGTAGGGACTACGGCACTATGCCGTATACATATTTGACCATATTTTGTGAAAAAAAAAAAAAACAGGTCCTGGGACCGGTTGCATTAAACGTTTAACCTGAGAAAAACACCGGTAAGAACTGAAAACTCTGATTTTAGACAGGTTGATTGACTTTAACCATGTTAACACAGGAAAAATTCTGTTAAAAATCAATCTGAGATTTTCTCAAGTAAAAGGTTTTATGCAACAGGCCCCTGGATTAACTTATGATATCAATGGTAAGCTGACGTAATGTCTGCTGACTCATGCCAAGATCTATATTTAAAATAGGGAAAAAATGCTTAACGCCATTAGCAGACTTTGACGGCAAAAGTTTGCATTTCCTATCCTACTCTGAAAGGGGAAAAATGTACGGGATCGGTTTACTGATAATTGACTACCGCATCATTCTCAAGCTCTTCTTTCCTTGTTCTTGTTCTTGTTTTTTTTTTCTGTTTTGTCGTTCTATTCCTGGCGTTTTCTGTAAGTTTGTCAGGTGACCTGGGATTTCATTATTTTCACGTTAAAATATTAACCGCTTTCGCACTCCATATTCATCCCTCTCCCATACGATCAATCCACTTTAAGATTGCGCGGTGGTTGATTATTCCTGTCTGGTATTGTTGTCGTTTTCTTCTCCTTGTCTGCATTCTTCGCCGTCAGTGAAAAGGGAAATCAAAAGAACCAACATTGATAGTATTTTTCCTGCGGTCATCAGCCGCCGATGTTACCACTTTGATAAAATATCTGGCAAGAAGATGAACACACAGTATTTGGGTAAGTCGGCGATTCCAGCCTCGCGTTACTTACAATATTTAAGTCCATGTTGCTCTCACAGTGTTGCGAATGCTCATCTATAATTAAAATGTCTACCTGTGAACTAATTGGATTGCCTTCCATTGGGAGCCCGTGGGAAATAACAGTAACATTAATAGCTAAGTGTGAAAATGTAAAACATGTGGAGCTTTTTTTGTGTGTGTCAATCTTTTTTTTTTTCTCCTGAATTCCTGATTTTGGGTCCCTGGGACAACCAGCTCATCTAAATAATCAAGCGGAGGAGATATGATGAGAAATGAATGCATAAGTGATGAAAGAGAAAGAAAGATTAAACCAAGGAAGACAATCGAGAAAATGTGAAAAAAGATAGTGAGATGTATAGCTTTGATTTATCGCACAGCAAATTGCGCCAGCATACATGTCGTCCGGTCGAATTTGGATCAGGTCACAATCAGCCTACAAGAATCAGCAAACACTACATTTCAAAGTTACCCATCCGATTGAAAAAAAAAATCCATTAAGGTTGCTGGCTCTTAATTTGTAGAAGAATCTTCCCTTTACATTCGGTGGAATAAAAGGTCATTTGATTTTACCTAATAAGAAAAAAGAAAAAGACAAAAAGGGAATAAAGGTTTTGTAGCGTACTAGAGATATATAAACACACACAAAGGCACATGTACACACTTATATATGATAATAATAGTAGCATGAATAATGATAGAGAAACACAGGCTCCATCCAATACACAATCTTGAAACACGCGCATTCAAACTTTTACTTTAAAGCTATGAAACTGCATAGTCCTTGCGAAACTCCAAAGAAAAGGAAACTCAATAAATACTTCAATATCTTATTACGAGAACAATACTTGTTTAATTTAAAGGATATTGTGAAGCATGTTATCGCTTTTATAATCACAATACCCAAATAAAATTCCGCTGATAGGACCTGTACAGCCGTGGGCCCTCTCGTAATACACGAAGAGTCAATTTGATTTCTCATACTTCAAGAATACCGGAGGCGATATGATGGGAAAGACTGATGCTGTGCGAACGTCAAACTGACATCAACATATATTATTCATGCACCTGCTCTGCGATGTGCTTTCTTGGCGAGCACGACTTTCATTACCTGCCCATATAATCAACGTCCCCCTGGAGGGTGTGTGTAAAGGAAATTCTTGGTCCGCGGAGTCTCCTTTCATCTCGGGCATGGAGATACACAGGATTCTTGTATATGGTCTTCCAGACTGCCACAAAGCTACCGCTTGAACTCTTCCCATTATTGACGTTCCAGAGTTTGACAGAAATTCTATATTCATAGTCATAATATTCACGGACTTTTTTATATCACCCGCGCGCGCAGGCTGCGATGATGAATGTACAGTCCGTTGCACAAGATGTGACCGTTTGGATCGTATTAAAGTCGGACCAGTAGTCCTGTAACCAGTCGCATCACGGAGGTTTATACATGAGGAACACTGATGTTTAATAGGAGCGGATTTGGATTTCCGCGCTGAGCGGAATAGCAATCTATGAGAGACCAGCCTGATTATCATGACCACCACCAGCAGCTACCGACTCCAGTCCGCAACAACTGGGCAAAAATTTCGCCTCCTTGCAGTGCGACTGCTTTGGTTGGCATGGCTGATTGCTATCGATCTGTCAATATCTACCGCTGATGGTGAGTTCATTTATCATGTTTATGTTTATGTATGTAAACTGTATGCCCAGGGCAGTGCGAATCGTATTTCATTTACGTTTCATGGACTACACATTCTAAGTTGTAAGACAGAAATGCAACTAGGATTTGCGTTAAGTAAACAAGAACATATTTTCGATGGGAAGGGGGGGGGGGGGGGTTTACCGAGATATGGGAAGGACCATCTCACTCTCCATCCCCCTCATTGATTTTTACTGCATTACGATGCCTAAAAATGTCTACAGGACTGAACAAATGTTAATCTTGCTGTGTGCAATGGTTTAAGTATAGGCCTACACACAAAAATGAATGCAGAAATATTAGTATTATAGCTGATGTAGGCTTTCTTATTAGTAAATTAAGAGACAAATCAAGCCTTAATTATATATTACATGTGTATAGATATCTGATTACATGAAAAAAAAAAAACATCACCAGTAAAGGACATTAGGCCAAAAAGAAAATGGTTTGTTTGCCCTTCGCGACCGACCGAAAATCACGGAAATTTCGGGTCGCGTTTTTTTTTTTTTTTTTTTTTTTTTTTTTTTTTTTTTTTTTTTTTTTTTTGCTCTTTCAAGTTTATGTTTTTTCCGCAAATTTCATCTTCTACAAATTTGTGAATGATTTTAAACCCAAAATTATCCATTTTAAGCTAGAGAAAGAATTACAAAAAGTCTAAAAATGTTTGTTTTTTTCATCTCATCGACCCGTCGTAATTGTGTTCGGGCCGCGCGGGTCCACAGGCTACGTTTTATAGCATGCATTGCATGCTACAATGTAGCTACCTTTTTGGCTCACATGCGTGCACGCACACGAAATCCAATCAATGCATATATGCACCAAAATATGCACTTAGTACAGGGCTGCACACTGGCGACCAGTTATTCGCGCTAGCTTGCGCATTGGCGCTGCTCACGCACTGCCATGCCATGCAATACATGCAAAGCATGTACAGAGTAACTGCTTTTCGTTTGCTTGCAATCGGCGGTCATGCCAGACAAGAAGCATTGATAAAATTAGAAGCGCACGCATTTCTGGGTCATTTTACTCACGATCCGATCCCGGCTTCGCAGCAGCGTGGCAGTTGACATGTTAGAACTAATTTACTTGTGTCGATTTTTAGAAAAGTAAAAACGTATTCGATATTCAGCGATACAGTAAATGGATCTGATTGCGTTCAGTTTCATTTTACACAGTCATTTCACAAATGAATATTTTCATTCGTTCAGAATGATCTCACAATGAAGATAGGCGCAAAAAGGATCACGAAATCGGCCCTTCCGTGTACTTTTTAAGAACGCATGCACAAAATGTGAAGAGATAATACTAGGGAGAAAAAAAAAAATCATGAAATCATCGCAGTCCCGCTTACATAATTTGAGGTAGAAATCGTCCCAAAAAGGATCATGAATTCGGCCGGCCGCGTCGTACACCTTTCAAAAGCTCATGTACGAAATGCGAAGAGATTATAGAGGAGAGAAAAAAAAAATAAAGGACACATTTGGTACGTGCATCATAAAAGATTACAGCCGAATAAAAATTCATGAAATCAACGCAATCCCGTTGAAATTTGAGGAAATGATAGGCGCAAAAAGGATCTTGAATTCAGTCCTGCATGCCGTGTTGGTTATCAAAACGCATGCACAAATGCGACGAGATTATCGGGAGAAAAATAAAAAACACATTTTTACCCTTCTGG